>NW_020664561.1:47386152-47472338 GCF_002925995.2 Terrapene triunguis
CAGGAAGTAGACGACTACACAGAGAGAAATATATTGAACAAGTATATTGAACATGGCATTAGCACAAGAACAAAATCTGATTTCATCTTCATAAAATAAAGATTACTCAAGGGGAAATTCTGTGCCAAAAAATTAAAAATTCTGCATACAATATTATAAAATTTTGCATAATTTATTTGTCAAAATAACATAATATAATCATGCCAGTTTCAAGTATTTTATTTCAAAATACCTGTCAGCAAGTATGTCTGTAACAACACAGACAACAAAAAAGATTCAGGAAATATTTTTTGACAAATAGATTTCTTACTAGACAGATTAATACAGAACTTGATGTATCTTTGTTGACAGTTTTCTGTTTCAGTGAAATTAAATATTTCATTTAAACAAACTCATTATACAAAAGTATTGTAACAACCTGTCCTAAGAGAGTGGTGGTGTCCTTAAGGACTGTTTTGTGTCTGTCTGTCATGTCTTGTCCAAATTAAAGTTTCTGTGTGTATTGTAAGGTTTATGGGTCACACCACTGTAGTGGGAGAGGGCTTGGTGAGTTAGCAGTAGTTTAGTTGTAGGATAGTGGGTGGTTAGCATGGGGAAAGGAGACCCAGGGGAGTGTGTGTGTGGGGGGGGGGGAGGGGGTGTTGGGGTGTGTATGTGTGTACATGGTTCGCCACACAACCCTCCTTCAGTATGTGCTCCCCCATGCCAGACATGGGACTGCTGGGGAAGGGGTGCAGTGGCAGGTGGGAGCGGAGGGGGTGGGTTCAGGCTGGCAGGGAATAGATAAGGGAGGATGGTGCCTCTAGGGTCAGACACATGCAGAGTAGAGTCCAGGGTGAAGTACTACTGTATGGTACAAGTGAGACTGCTGCACCCATCAAGAAGGCCTATGGTTCCAGCCTGTACAAAAGAGTGAATATCCCTTTGCCCTTTGGTAACTTCATCTGGACCCAGCTGGCTACTTTGGGAAGATATTTGTCCTGACATTTTATGAACTGCTTCATAAACATGTCATGAGCAACTTAATTTAATAGTACACCATG
This sequence comes from Terrapene triunguis, assembly GCF_002925995.2. Classification (NCBI taxonomy): domain Eukaryota; kingdom Metazoa; phylum Chordata; order Testudines; family Emydidae; genus Terrapene; species Terrapene triunguis. The sequence continues at coordinate 47,387,196 of NW_020664561.1, forward strand.
AGGTTTTTACATTGAGTTTCGCTGCTCACACAGGAATGCTTATGTGTATGCAAAGACATTATGTGTACATGTAACTAATACATTTGAAACATGCAAAACCAGAAAAAGGAAGCATTTTGGAAATCACAAACTATGCATGAAAAAATAAAATGATGTGGGGAACATTAATTCTGTGCAAATTCTGTATTGTGCAGGGCTGCAGAATTCCAGCAGGAGCAAAGGTACTGTATTGTAGGTACTTGCATAGAAAATGTGTATGTATTTGTATATAGAAAATCTAACAAAGCCCAAGTTCAGGACAGTACAACTCCTCTAAAATGTAACAAAGATCAATTCTTACATGTGGAAATTTTTCAACTTTTCAACAAGTAAATAAACTAAATGTGCAAGAATTATCTGATGGACTTAAATTTTACAACATTCTTGGAAGACACTGGAAATTGGGAGAAACATACTATAGCCTAGCTATTAAATTGGGAACATTGACAGTCTGGCAAAAAGAGGGTTCTGCCTGAATTACATCTGTCCTCATAAGCATTCCAAGTAAGGAGTGTATTACAAACTTTTCATTGTTCATCTCAAAGGGTATTGCTGCAAATGACAATGTTCTGAGTTGGAGGAAGTGAACAGTGGAATGAAGCAAGAATGAATATTAGGGCAAGTCTTCTTTAGAATCTTTACTAATGCTGTGGAAGAGGGAATAAAAAACATAATTAAATGTGTAGCTGATACTAAATTGGAAGGTATTTCTAACACCTTTGGGTACAGGGATATGAGACAAAGGGTTCTAGTGAAATTAGAAATAGATGTCAGTAATAATAATTTTTGTTTAAAGTTCCACTTGGCAAAAATGTATGCTGATGTACCTGGAGGAAAAAAAAACTGAAATAAAATAATCAGTGTGAAAGGAAAATTTGGAAACAGTTAGGTCAGCTAAGTGTCATGCAGTAGATAAGGCACAGGACTGGGAGTCAGGAGACCTGGGTTTTATTTCTGGCTCTTCCTCTGACCTGTTACGTGACCTTGGGCAGTTTTCTCCACTTCTCTATGCCTCTATTTTCCCACCCAACATTTTTAGTGATAGATATGTTGAACGTTGAATTTTTTCAATGAAGACTGGATGTGCATTTAAAAAACTTCAATCAGCAGTTAAGGACTTGATATAGGTATTACTAGAGGAAATGTTTTGGCCTGTGTTATGCAAGAGGTCAGACTAGATGGTTTATTCTGGCCTTGAAATCTATTAAAAGAGACTTCTGAACATTAGTGGACAGCAGTTAGTCAACGGGAGCCTTTCCACTGACTTTAATGAAAGTTAGATCTATCCCTGTTAGAGAGAAAAAACAGTCAAAGGCCTCAACTGAAAGATTGCTCTCATCCAATAACAAGGGAAATGTGCTGTGTCATGGAATGAGGATAGCCCAGGTAGGCTCCCCAGCACAGATGTGTAGGGCTACACATGGTGTTGGCCAAAGTGATTTTGGACTGAGTATGAAGAGGTATAAGTCAAACCAGTGAGTTAATTTCTTCCAATATAGCTTTGAGATTGGAATATAGAACAGCCCCCACTCTTAAAGGTGCAGAGCAGTCATTGTCCAACTATACCAAAAGAAGGACAGGAGACACCTGATATAGTTTTAATCAGGCCGCAACTTGATTATTAGATGTCTGGGACTACCCAGCAGATAAAAGTGTACAGTGCAGATAACTCCATGTTCATTCAATATCTACTCGCAGGGCTTCCACCACCACCCCTCTTTTTTTCCATCCAGGTCCCCCAGCCAACCCATTGCTGGCACCGTACCACCACCACCCCGGAACGAGTGTTATGGAAAGGGGAGTTGGCTCCCCACCATACCAGACATAGGAGCCTTGAACACCATCCCTGCCCATTCTGCTCCTTTAACCAATAACTCCTTTTTAAGTCCTTACTGTACACCTTCCCTATGGAGTGCCTGTACTGAACATTTGCCACAAGAAAGCACCAGCAATTAGCTTGGCTGTCTCCTCTCCAAACCTAGTCAGGTTCCCAGACATCTCCTAATGCCCCCTTTAATATCAGCCAAAAATGTGTCTGCACCCAAGTCTGACAGATGAATGTGACCCCCATCCTCCCAAAATAACTCTGGTGCCCTATATGCTATCCCAGGATGCAAAATTACCGACCCTCCTATGGTCCCAAGGCATTTGGCCACCTCCTTGTTCACATGTCCCCTTGCCTTATTCACCTGAGGTGGGCCTCACAGCTCCCCACCAGGCCCTGTGTTGAAGCATGGCTGACAACACAATTTTTACTCCAGGAAAAAGTTCCAGGATCTGCCTCAGGTCCCTCTTTGCTCAGAGCATTAAGTCCACCCCTTTACACATTCCCAAATCATTTTCCCCAAGGTGCACCACAATCATATCTGGTGAATGTGAATATGGATGTGAATAACAATGTGGCATTCAATTTAGGGACACGTACTTATAGAAAACTAGGCATGAATTTGAGACAATTCAGAGAAAAGCAACTAAAAATAATAAAGAAACGGAGGAACTAATATATCGGAAAAAACAAACTACAAATATATATTTTAGATAAGTGACAACTAAGGGGCATATTTACATCTCTCATCTTCTTCCTTGAATCTGTGATACCTTTATTTTGTAACTCACGTGGTTTGTACCTATAGCTGGGTGACCTCAGGAAACATGTTCAGTGAACAAACTCGGGGAGGAAAGAAAGTTCAGTGATTAGGGGGCACTAGCCTAGGAGTCTTGAGAACTGGGTTCTATTTCCAGCTCTGCCATAGCTTTGGATAATCCCTGAGGGCCAGGTGCAGATAGGTGCCTAGTGGGATTTTCAGAGCACCTAAGTGACTAACTCCCCTGGAAATCAATGTGAGTTAGGCACCTAGTTCTTGTGAAAATATTGCTAGGTGCCTATCTGCATCTTAAAGCACATAAATACCTTTAAAAATCTGTTCCTTAGTGTCTATGCCCCACTTCCTCATATGTAAACTGGGGCCAGTAGTATTTTCCTAACACAAGTTTGTTGTAAGGATAAATGAATTTTAAAAGATTGTGAGACATTCAGATTTGATGGTAATGGGCTCCATGTAAGTACTTAAAATAGACAGACTTGTTTTTATTAAAAAAGAAAAATATACTCCATAAACTGCCTAATAGTTTAGCCTAGCATTATTTTAGTGAAAAAGGTACAGTTTTAGAACTCAAAAAAGGGTTTCTTTTATTGAGGAGCAACAGATTTGCACAGGTAATTCCCATTAGCACTAGTGGGGGATAAACCCACAGAATTTCTTTATTCTCCGCAACTCTTTGGTGAATTTTACATCTACCTAATTTTTCCATGGCATGAGGTTACATTTTGATGTATAGTGTAATATTGTTACCCCTCAGCTAAGCAGAGGCTGACTTCAGGGCCTAGTGACAGGCTTCTATCCATTGTTGAAGAAAAATTGCTGTCATGGAGTCAGATATATGTTGTTTGTTTATTTAGACATGAGTCGTGTTATTTTTAAACCATGATAGCTCCAAATGCAAACAGCTAGTCACAAAATCCCCCCCAGCATCCCAGAGGAGCCACCAGGAACAGATGCCTTCATCACTCTGCCCTATCAACCTCCAGCCAGAAGCCAGGCAAGCAGCAGCAGATTTACCCTTTGCAGTTTCATCACATTGCCCTCTGCTAGGGTGCCCAGCTGTCCTGATTTTATAGGGATAGTCCCAATATTTGGGGCTTTTTCTTATATAGGCTCCTATTACCCCCCACTCCATCCCGATTTTTCACACTTGCTGTCTGGTCACCCTACCCTCTGCTGATCTATTACTGCTCAGCCATTTCATTATAATATAATTAACTCTATAGAGGTGGAGCATATTATATCTCTGATACTTTTCCTGTCTGATCCCGTATGTTTGCATATTCCTGAGAAGACTTAGAGCTTGATCCAAAGCTCATAGAACATGGAGAGACTCTCACTAAGTTCAATTGACTTTGGATCAGGCCCTTATTGCCCAAATGGATTCCATGTGTAATATGTTTTAGTTATAATATACTGTAATTTATGGGGGGAGAGAGGTGTCATACATCTTTGAAACAAGCAGGGCCTTCTTGAAGAAGAGCTATAGTATGTTTCCAGCCAATTGCATTAATTTATTCAGTTAGAATTTTTAAAAATCTTTGATTAAACCAGTATGCAGTGATATTACAAAAGAAGCCGTAATAAGTCAACATTTGCCAGCATTGCCACCAATATCTCCCGCTCTAAGTATTGGGAAAACTGGGTTATCTTAGATACGATGATGTGCAAACTTTTGGGAAAGGCTGATTTTTTCACGGCACTTCCTGTGCTAGTCAATTCAGTAGTTAAAGCTTAATACGCCCAATCTTAACCTATAGTGAAATCCCCTAACTATAAGCTCCTTGGTGCCTCTATGCTTTATAGTCATATAACATCCAATGGCAAACTCAGCAGGTACTTGTATGGAAAATTAATAATGGAGATGTATCCCTTGTATTTGTATCTTTCTTTTAATGTAGTTTATCATCTGGAAACAAGGAGAAGAGCTAGTACTATGTGACCAGTAATGATCTTGGTGACCATTATTTTAGTATTGGTGAAAGTTGTACAGGATGACCAGAGTTTCATCATCTCTTGTAATATAAAAGTCTTATATATTTTTGTATTATTGCAAAAGGTTTGCAATGCACCTCAGAGAACACATAATTGGAGAAAGAGCTTGGCACAAAAATATAAATTTTATACTGTACCCAAACAGCGAGAGAGAAAGAACAAAGAAGGGGTTACGGGTGGCCATGATTACGTAAGAATAGATTATTTCTTGTACTTTGTTTTGAACTATTTTATTTTATTCTTTTAATTTTTTTTGGTTCATGTCTTATAGGCTTCACATCAGAAGTGGGTTTCTAAAAGGGATGTGAGTGAGGATGGTGGGATAGACAATACGTTTAGAGAGAGTGTTTCTTCCAGGCATACGCATCAGCATAGAAGGAGGAGTGGAAATGTTCATGAGAGAGAGAGTGAGTGTGAAAACTGGTGTCTTTTTGGTGCCGAATCTTTAATTCCTATGATTCTGTAATTCAACCCACCAAAGAGACTGTCCATGTAAAGGTCACTGCTGTTTTGCTCTGAATGTCAGACTTTGATTTATCTTCCATTGTTATATTAGTTGACTCTAGGATTGTAAACAATAATTTCATGCTGTCCTTTTGACCACTGTCATTGCATTGGTACATACAGCTTCTCATACTGATTCTCATGAGTCATTTGTTGGTCTACCCAGGATGACTTTTCATAGTTCAGTTCATACCAGAAAATGCTTGATATGCTTCTTTAGTGATTTGTTAAGTTTTTTATCTGAGAGGTGGATTACATCCAGGGTCACTTAAGAGTTCATTTTGAGGATATTTTGTCTGGTTTTCTGTGTTAACACCAGGCCTACTAATCTGCTTTTCTTTTAAGACAAACTACGCTGCCTCCGTTTTATTGACTTTTTTTTTCAGCAGGTATTAAACTTTCATTGAAAAAGAAAGAATCCTGATTTCATCCATCAGGTCAGAAATATGAGCAGTTTGTGGCCATCTTGTCTGTGAACATGCAATGTCACTGTTAAGTCTGTTTATTTTTTGTGTTAATTCCAACTTTTTTAAGGTATTGCAGTTTTATGCTACTGCCAATTTCCTACCAAGTCTTAAACAAATAATAAAAAAACAAGGTGTCTCATCTTGCGTTAGCAACAATAGATAGTTGCTTGCTCGAATAAACTACATTTAGTTTACAATTTTTTCTGTAAAATTTGCTTTTAAGATCAGGCATGATTTATCCTCCTGCTGCCAAAATTTTCTATTATACAAAACTGTAAGATTATACTGAACAGTTTATATTTATACGTTCAGTGCACCGAATCCTGCTGTCAGTTACACCCATGCATGGTGGACTTAACCCAGTAGTGAACATGTGTGAATTCTGGTTTGTTGGTATTAGCTTCTCAATGAATGGCCTTTGCATTTCTTTAGAGTCTTCCCTGCTCTGTTATTGGAGTTTATTGCTTTCTACTGTGCTTATTTTAAAAGCAAATAATTAAATAAAAATGTTTCTACAAGCACTATGTATTCTGTGCTAATCAGGACAGTCACTAATGACTTCATCCTGTGGGGTTCTGAGTGACTTAAACTCCCATTATAGCCTTCAGTTGCTTACAGGACCAAGGCCTTTACTGGCTTATGTGTCTGGGAGTGTCCATTAACAGTAATGGTTAACACATAGGTCTGACAGCAGATCTGGCTTTTATTCCACATTGTGGAACAAAAATCGTGTGCTACCCTGGCCAAGTCATTTAGACTCCACCTCAGTCGGTGTTCAAGTAGTAGTTCAAGTTGGCCACCTAAATAATGAAGCACCCAAAATGAGAGGCCACTTTGAAATACAGCAGTAATACTTCCCTACCGTACAGAGGTGTGGTGAGCCTTAACCCATTAAGAGGCTGGTAAAACACTTTGAGGTGTTCTGCTAAATTGAATAAATTATTAGTAATCATCATTATTATTTATTCACTGAACTCTGGTTTATGGTAGAGTTTTTTTCTTTGGTTTCTGTTACCAATTTTAAAGGAATGCCCACATCTTTTGAAAAAGCTGTGGGGTTACCAATGATATGTAGTCAATGAGTTAAGATTGCTGTTAACTTTTCTGGATTTCTTTAGCAAGTCCCTTCTTTATGGGTAATGAGACATTTGCATTGCTGTACATGGTTTTTAAATTACTCTATTACAAAGAGGAGTTCTTTTAGAATAAAGTTATGTGTAAATAAAAATGAACATGACATCAGTATTGCAAGATGAGTGATTGCTACAGATTAGAAGAAATGAAAAATGATCAGATGCAGAATAACAATTTAAATATTTGACAGTTTTCATAATAAAAAGCAGCTCATCTAACACAGAAAGTCTCTGGTAAAATTTAGAAAAGTTCTGGAAATAGACCACGGGCATCTACAAGAATCAAGAAAATATCCAATCCACTTGAACAACCACAACTATAAAAGAAACCAAGCAAGTTCAAAAGGATATATTACTACCTGCTAGCAATAACATTTTTGTAGAGTAAACACTGATAGCATTGAGTCTGGCAGGATTATCTGGATCCACAGAGAAAAACAAAGTGTTTAATCATGTTGATAGGGAAAAGACTCAGTGCTCAGTATTCTAGATAAGAGGGCAATGCCTAATACTCTAAGAAAGAGTCATGGAGCTGCTTGTGCTCCCACTGAAGTCAATGACTAAACTCCCATTGACATTAATGAATTTAGGTTTGAATCCACGATCTGTTACAGGGCCCTGTTATACAATCTTTAGGACAAGCAATAGCACAGATGCTAGACATAGGTCTAGCCTTGAGAGCCTCTGCCCACTCGAAGCCCCCCTCCTCTCCCCCCACACACACACCTTGGAACACTTTGAGTATAAAAATGGCATTTTTCTGATTGTCTGGGTTTTTTCTGGGTTTTTTGTTTGTTTGGGGGTTTTGTTTTGGGTTTCGGGGGGCATTTTTTTTTGAGACAGCCATAAAAATCTGGTATGGATTGGAGGAGAACTTATGGTCTTTAATAGGGGATGCATGGAGTAGCAAAACAGCCACAAACCCAAAGAATTTGGTCCTCAAAAGATTCCCATTCATTGGTGGAATTGCCAAATGATAAAGAGCTACCATTGTGATTTCACACTGGGCTTCTTAGGCCTCTGGGTAGGAGGCATGGCCAGAGAAGCCCTGCACAGCTGCTGTAATGGCCTGTTGGGATCATGGGAAGCTAGGCATAAATTCATCTTTCTCTAACTTATTTTGGGGGCTGGACAAATCCCCATCCAACTGCAAGATTTGGGGAATGATGAGAGAAGCTACAAGAGGCTAAACAATCTGCTTCTCCCCCTGCACCCTTCCTCCCCCCATTCTCCTTCAAAAAATGTCCAAGATTCAGAGACAGGTGGCATCAGCATGAAGGCCACTTATATGTATTGCATGCCTGGCCCCCTCAGTTCCCTGCCGTCCCTGCACATCAAGCTTCCTGAAGAAGCCAAGGCCTAAAGGTCATGTTTATATAACGTTATTTTTTTGCCCATGGGGAGAGGAGAAAACCAAACAAAAACATGTTTTCACATGGGACCTGAAGTAACCTAGAGTGGGCAAGGATATTAAATCAGGAAGGTTTGTGTCATTGGAATCACTGCAAAATAATGTGCTATTAGTGAAGATACACAGTTAGCTAGGTGAAAACAGCAACAACAAAATTTGCCAGTTGTGGATAAAATCTGCTGATTGACTTTGCTGGTAATTGTGACTCCCTTTCATCCACTTATTCATTAATGCTTAAGGATGTGAATTTATCTTTCACAGAAAGTAAAAGCATTCTGAATACTAATGCAAATGCATACTGTATTCTTAAGCCACAGATTTATTCACCTGGATATTTTGAAAGATATTTATGGGTGAGGTGATCCAGCTGGGGACAGATACAATATCATATGACTTAGATGAACAAATACACAGCATGAATAGTGAATAATATCTAGAGCTGGCCAGAAAATGGATCTCTCTCACCCTCCCACCCAAATAAAAGCATTTGTGCAATTTTTTCATCCCAAATCAGACTGAAAAGTCAAAACTGCAAAAAAAAAAAAAAAATGTCAAGAAGAAATTGCCAGAAAAATTCAAAAAAATTTTTTGCGTTTACTGGCTGCCCCCCTGGAAGGCTCTTGCCAATTTCACTTTCTCCCAGCAGAGAAAGTGAAATCGACAAGAGCTTTCCAGAATGGCTGCAAGAAGGAGAGCACTTACCCTAGGTTCATCACTACCCTGGCTCTCCGCCTTCCCACAGCTCTGCTGCCAAAGAGGCAGCTGGCCAGTGAGGGGAGACAGAGCTGGGATGCTCATCCTCCCTGCTTACTACCCAGTTGGCTTTGGCTACCTGGCTGCCTGTCTTTAATGCTCTTATTTATTTTGCTTTCTTCCTGCAGGCAAAAAGTGAAATTGACAAGCACCTTCCAGGAAGACAGCCAGGGAGCCATCATTTTGATTTTCCTAATTGAAAATCAATTCTTTTAATTGGGAAAATTTAAATTTCCCCATGGAAAATGTTGATTTTGCAAAAAAGGGTCTTGTCCATCAGAAAAATCATTCCAATGGAAAATTTCCAACCAGGTCTAATAAGGCCCAACAAATATTTGCCTTGAACAGTTCATATGCAATCCAAAGGTTGAAAATTATTCATGCTGAAGGTCTGAGCAAATATGAACAGGAACCAAATTTTTAAACATCACAACATCTTCACAGATCATTCAGGACCAGAAAAAAATTGTTGAATAAAATTATTTGAAGGAAATTGTGTGCCCAGCAATACACATAGCTGGTGTCTAGAATTCAGAATAAATTACAATGAGGAATTAGTTCCCAGTTTCAAAGCAAGATAAGCGGCCACCTTTAGGAGGCTAGATTAAGTTGTTTATCTTTCTATATTCAAAATTAATAATAGTATTGCAGCTGGGCAAATACTGCATTGAATTTTCCAAAAGCTTCATTCACACTTTAAAACAAGGTTGTGCTGAGTGGGAGTGTTAGCTTCTGATGAACATTTTAGCAGGTAAGTTTACTCGCAGATATGTTCACTGAAACATCAAGCTTGTAAGCAAATATAATTCACTGAGAGCATATTTGGGATTCATCATTGGTATTACACTGGAACTCTAATTATAATGTTATGGTTTTCAAACCAGAGAACAAAAACATCCACATGACCAGAGTGCCAATAAAAACAAGTTGGAGATAGCATGATTAGAGCAAACAGCTTGCAGATGAACTACAGAATTAATTGCCAAAATTGTACCCAACATGTCTGGAACTGATGTCAAATAGAGTGAAATCCATCCCTACAAAGAAGGTCAGCTCAAAGCCTATTCATGCCACATAAGTCCCACTTAAGCCTCCAGATAGGTCTTAAATAAGACTTAAATGGTGCATAGTATTTATGCTGTGCTTCTGCCCTGGGGTGAATTTCACCCATAATAAATAAATTTGAGAAAATTAGAGTCTGTTCACAGATTATCCATGAACATAAAAATAGATGTCATTCATCAGATTGCTTGTTAGAAATGATTTACCCAGTTCTAGTAAATATACATAACCCAAATATATCTATGAGGCTGGTTGTGCCCAACATGTATGCCTAGTGTCTATAACCAGTCAGTTTAAATGGCTTCTGATAATGCTCTGGATATGATTGGGAATTATTTTCTCTATTATATTCAATCTACAGTTCTGGACTTTAAGCATCATCTCTATCACCAGTAATACGTAAGCCATCACATTGTGGTACCAAAGCCTCTTGCCCTACTATTATTATTTCTTTGACAATGACTGTGACAGCAGACTAGCCCCTATCTGACAGTCTTCAGATCTTAACACTAATTAGAGTTACTGCCGCTGGATCTCAAACCTGGGCTTCTAATGAACGGTTTGTGTAGATTAGACTGCTTGGGATGCATAAGCAAAGTCATGACAGCAGCATTAGAGTTTGAAGTGATGCTGAGCTTCACTTGCTTCTATTACTGTTGCTGTACAACTACCAGGCTCATTGCCTTTAGTCTTAACCCCTATTGCCTGGAATGTTTTAGATCTCTTTTGATATGAGACTAGACTTTAAAATAATTTAACCTTCTAGACTTAGTTTTCTCCTGTCCCAAAGTTTTCCATCAACTGTATTATTATTCCCATAATAATCCCCTGTCCACGAGGATACGGAAATAGCATTTTACTATGTAAACAGTAACCATACAAGGGATAGTTTTTTCTTGAGGAGGTGGAAGGTGTAGAGAGGGGGAGGTTCTACAAATACCAGCAAAATGAAACAGAAAAAAATGTTCCTCCCAGCCATTTTTTTTACAAAAGTGTGCAGAACTTTTTATGCATGCCTACTTCATGTCCTAAAATAGTAACTAAGGGCTTGTCTACATTGGGATGTTCAAGAAAATTAATCAAAATTAACTGAAGGTGTGAATTTAAAGTGGATTACTTAAACTGCATTAAGTCCCTGTGTGGACACACTCATTCAGAATTGAAGTGGCCTTAATTCAGTTTAGTTTAATTCAGTGAATTCAGACCAATTTCATTCTGTAGGAGAGTGTCTACACCGGGGTTTAATGCAGTTTACCTAATCCACTTTAAATTCACACCCTCAGTTAATTTTGATTTATTTTCCTGAGTGTCCATATGTAGTATTGCCTGATCTATGGATTGTTTATTAATTTTATTGATCAATTGGAAATCCCAGTTAACGTTGTGGGTTGGCAGGGTCCTGCCTCATGATCAAACCCATAAGTATTGGCATTATTACAGTGATGAGGACCCTTGAGTGCACAAAGGAAATAATTACATTTCGGAAAGGTTTTCTGTTCTTTTAATGTTTTTATTTAGAACAATTAGTCAAGTCACAAACAGTCCAACCCAGTAAGGTCGTCGTCGTCCTCCTCCTCCTCATCATCATCATCATCACCACCAGTGGTAGTCCTCCTGGCATGTCCCAAGCTATGCAGGCCAGGATATAGCTTTTATAATGTGTTACACTGATGGCCACTATACGTAATGCGTATTCAGTATGGGTTGCCAGCCCCTTTTCCTCATCTGTATTTCCTCACACTACTAATGTTGGGGTTCTCGTCTCCCAGAGGTTTCTAGGGCTTTTATTTCAAGGTCATTAGCATATAGGCCTATTAGTTACCATATGTTGTATGCACTGTTGTTGTAGCTGTGTTGGTTGCAGGATATTAGAGAGACAAGGTGGGTGAGGTAATATCTTTTATTGGACCAACTTCTGATAGTGAGAGAGACAAGCTTTCAAGCATACACAGAGCTTGAAAGCTTGTCTCTCTTACCAATGAAAGTTGGTCCAATAAAAGATATTACCTCATCCACCTTCCCCCATTAGTTACCATGGCATTCGTGTGGTAGGAACATCAGCAGATATCCAAACTTAAAATATCTCAAGCTGTTATAACTTGGCATCTTGTGGTTACCTGTCAGCAGTTTAGTCATAAGGTTTTTTGGGCCTTATGCCTTGATTAGTTTAGATAAGCTATTGTCTTACAGGCCTTGAGACTTGTAAGCTCATTACATTACTGCCTTAACTTATACTTATGCCTTACATAGCAAATGGGCAACAGTAGAGAGGCGCTTAGATTTATTTCTAAAATAATTTCAGTGCGGTTTCCGTTTTCATCACAACACAGAGGCTGTTCTTTCTGAAGTCCTGGATTTGTTCATCATTTACTGTAATCTTAACTTGACTTGAGTATTGTAAATAATATTTAGCTATTTGTGTGGATCTATTGCTGATGGATATATGCAAAAACATACTGCCTCTCTTGGGAGTTTGGTTGATTTATCTGCAGTGGTATTCCATAGTTCTGATCATATTAGGCATAGTAGTGAATATATGATTATTTTCATCTGGTCATATGACAATATGCTGATATTACTCAAAGGTTCATGAAACACAGTACTGAAGTTGTATATTAACATTAAGAGGACCAACATAGCAAGTTAACATTTCAATTCCCATTGAAGTGTTGCTGGATGGAAAATTAAGACATGAAAGCAATGAAAAGAGAGAGTACACATTGGAAAAATATAAAGATGATGCTTTTGTCAAAATTTTCTGCATGGGGCAATAATTTCTGCATTTTTATATTTAGAGGCAAAACATTATCCTGGGCAGACTTGATTAAATAATATTGATTGGTGAATCATAAGGGAGGAACAGAGACTCAGAGGACTTTCAGCATAAAGACTCTTACTTGTCTGATACTGTGTTCTGTATTCGTGCGGTTAGGGTGACCAGATGTCCCGATTTTATAGGGACAGTCCCGATACTCAGGACTTTGTCTTCTATAGGTGCCTGTAACTTCCCACTGCCCATCCTGATTTTTCACAGTTGCTATCTAGTCACTGTATCTGAGATATGAGCCACTGTAGTCATGTAAGACCAGATCTTCAGCTGGTGTAAATCAGCATAACTCCATTGAAGTCCACTAAGCATCTAGGCCTAAAGCATTTAACAAATCCACTAATATAATCAAGTTCACTAGAAAAGTGTACTGTAATGCATTTGAATTTGTTTTTTTCTTGATCTTGTACATTACTGCAGTTCTGTTCTTTAAATAGATCTGAGCTCAAAAATAGCTCAAAAATAACTGAAATTAAATGTTTTGATTTTTTTTTTTTTTTTTTAGGAGGACATTAGGAATTTCAGGTTAATTGTGGTCATACATGACTCCTATAGAAATGTGATTTCCCCTCTAGCAGGTACAACTAATTATATATCTATATATATATATATAAAATTTAACTCAATTTGGATATAAAGGGATAAAAAAAACCTCATCACGAACCCTTACGAGTCTTTAAAAAGAGAGTATTCAAAGGGTTTTGTTGTTGTTTCTATTTTAATTAAGATACATAGTAAGTCGCTCAGTATGAAATGTATGAATAGGTACCCTACTGTTGTCTGTAAATGGAGTACAGAGTCTCAAGAGACTACTGAAACTGTATAACTAAAAATGTAAGCAAATAAAATTCCAGATTCATGTAAAAATTGAATAATTGTATCAGGAAATTTTTTTTTTTTTAATTTATTATGAAAATAGAAATAAACCTATTGCATTTATTGCACTCAAACTCTTACTTTTTGTGATTAGACCTTTTAGTATTAGATAAAAGGGACATTTTGTAACAAAAAACGACACACTGTGCAAAGTGGTGATAATATTTTTAATATTTTTAAGCATTGGCAATGTGCTTAGTTCTGTGTAAAATATAAATCTTGAGACATTTTATTTCCCAAAGAGAGTGCCATCTACAGACTGAGAAATCAGGACACATTAGGAAGTCCAGAGCAGAAAACAAATGTGTGTATTTGTATGCACATGTGTAATACATACATACATACATACATACATACATACATACATAATATATATATACACACACATACATATGCTAATTTTTCAAAATCTGGACCCTAAAGTAAAGCTCCTAAATTCATATTTATGCACCTAAGCAAGTGGTCAGCTTTTTTAAAAGTACCTCAGAGGGAGCTGTTGCATACTAATGATATTTGAAAATCTGACCACTTGTTTGGTTGCCAAAGTATTGTTTTAGGAGCCTGAGTTCAGTTTCCATTTTTGAAAATTTTTGCCATAATGTATTTAGAAACTATACCTCCAATTCTACAAACATTTATGTGTACGTCAGTAATCTGAAGTCTATGATATTACTCACGTGCTTAAAATTAAGTATAAAATTATCAATAATAATGCAGAAAAGACTGAAGAGATTAATAAATATTTCTGTTCTGTATTTGGGGGAAAAACAGATGATATAGTCCATATATGATAATGATAATACTTGATATCTTTTTTGATGAGATTACAAGTTTGGTTGATAAAGATAATATTGTTGATGTAAGATACTTAAACTTCTGTAAGGCATTTGACTTGGTACCACATGACATTTTGATTAAAAAAATATAACCGTATAAAATTAACATGTACACATTACATGGATTAAAAGATGGCTAACTAATAGTTCTCAAAATATGATTGTAAATGGAAAATCATCATCAAGTGGGCATATTTCTAGGGAGTTTTGCAGGGTTCAGTTCTCAGCCCTGTGCTATTAAACATTTTTATCATGGCCTGGCAGAAAACAAAATAATCACTTACAAAGTTTTCAGACAACACAAAAATGGGGGAATGGTAAATAAGGAAAAGGACATGTCCCTGATACAGATCAATCAAACTGAGTGCAAACAAACAATATGCCAAGGTTAGACCTAATATCCGTCTAGTAAAACTGGTTTCAGGATCATGAAACCAATTCTGCCCTGGTGAATGTAAAGGGCCAATTGTCCCACTAGACTTTCTCTCAACATAAATGATTCTATCAGTGTTTTCTTTGAGAATTATTTGTTTAACCCAGGCCAAAAGTCATTGGTTGGAAATCTGTAGTGAGGTCTTCACTGCAGGCTGTGCTGGATATAGTGGACTCAGTGGCTGGGTCCATGGCTTCTGCAGTGGCAATGCACATGAGTTCTTGGCTGCAATCATTGGGACTTTCACAAGAGTTGCAACAGACTTCACAGGACCTGCCCTTTGAAGGGTCTTTGCTGTTTTCGGAGTAAACGGACTCTACAATGCATGGCTTGAGAGACTCTAGGGCAGAGGTGGGCAACTCGAAGTCTTTGGGGTTGTACACTCCTGTCCCATCCAGAAAGCATTTCCGCCCACAGCAGACCCACTGTTGTTCTGCCCCTGCTCCTTGGCAGAACCTGAAGAAAATGAAGAATAGGGATTATAGATGTAGAGTTCCTCCTCCTCCTGCTTCTGTATGAATGCCTGCTCCATCTAGATACCCCTGCAGTGTCACCAGGCATGTTGATGGAACACTCGGAGATGTCATGCCAGTCTGCAGGATTGTATGCAGTGTTGTTGTAGCCATGTTGGTCCCAGGATATTAGAGAGACAAGGTGAGTGAGGTAAAATCTTTTATTGGACCAACTTTTGTTGGTGAGCGATACAAGCTTTTGAGCTACATAGAGCTGTTCTTCAGGTCTGGGAAGGGTACTTGGTGTGTCACAGCTAAATACAAGATGGAACAGATAGTTTAGCATAAGTTGTTAGCACATATTCTAAGGGACCATTCAAGGTGAAGTGGCCCATTAACACTCCTGTAGTCATAGGACAAAAGGGGGTAGGAGGACTTAGTGAGTTACAGATTGTTGTCATAAGCTATAAATCCAGTGTCTTCATTAAGACCATGGTTTTTAGTGTCCAGCAAAGTTATGAATTTAAGCTCCCAAGCTCATCTTTTGAAAGTGTTGGCATGTGACACTTGGCATGTGACCTGTCGGTCCCCTTTGAGGATGGGGACCGATAGGTCAGATACAGAGTGATTGCGTTGTGAAAAGTGTTCACCCACAGTTTTTTTTTTTTTAATCATTTTCTTGTGTGAGTTCATCCAAAAGTGTAGTGATTGTCTGGTTTCAACCACATAGTTCTTGTTCAGGCATTTAGTGCACTAGATGAGGTACACCACATGTTGTGATAGTCACATGTAGGACCCATGGATCTTGAAAGCTGTGTTGTGAGGGTGTTGATCATTGTAGTAGTGGAGGTTTTGCATCTGTTGTTCTGACAGAGTCTGGTGCTGGTTTGAGTTGGTATGTCCTGCTCTGTGGGGAGCTTGCGGGATATCATAAAACTACAACCCATACTCGATGGGGACCTCATCCTGAAACAAATCTTTCCTGAACTCCCTCTTCTGGCCTTCAAAAAACCCCTCAACCTCTCCAAGCTCATCATCAGAAGCAATGTGGGTCCTACACATACCTATCACTACATGTGGTGTACCTCTAAGATCATGGTCAACTGCTCCATCCAAACCTGCTGGTCCTTCATTTAATAGCCTGGACAATGGAGCTGGAACATTTTTAATAGTGGGGGTGCTGTAAGCCAGTCCTCTTACCCCTATCCACTCACCCTTCCCTCCCCCCCCCCCGAGCTGAGGCCGGGACCCTGGGCATGCAGGGCCGGCAGCCCGAGGGTGCTGCAGCACCCCCTGCACCCCTAGTTCCTGTGCCTATGGGCCTGGAGGCTCCATAGTTAAATCCTCGGGATGATTCTCACTTGGAGCAAGTTTAATAGTAGAAAATGCTATACCAGAGATGCTTACCATCAAAATGGAGGCTTTTTTTCTGTTTGGTATTGTAAGTCTGGGGTCTTGCCAATGCAGGCCTCTGTGTCCAGCATATCCTGGACAATCTATTGCACCTAAAACAGCACAGGTTCAATTTCTTCTGTCAAGGTCTATCTGACAGCAATATCAGATTTCCATCATCATGTAGGTAACCGGTCTGTATGATATGGCAGTCAGATTTGTGAAGGGCCTGGAAAAGTTTTACTCTCAAATAAGGGTACCTATGTCCCTTCTGGAACTTAAACCTTGTTTTGTTGAAGCTTATGGGGCCACTATTTGAGCCTCTAGCAACGTGCTCTTTACTGCACCTATCTCTGAAGGTGGCTTTCCCAGTAGCTATCACTTCAGCCAGGAGGGTGGCTGAACTGTGTGCTCTGACATATGAACCTCTTATACAATCTTTTTGAAGGATGAAGTGTGCTTAAAACCTCATCTGAGATGTCTCTCTAAAGTTGTATCCAATTTTCATATTACCCAGTCAATTTACTTACCTATATTTTACCCAAACCCACATGCCTATAGAGAGGAGAAATGTCTGCACATCTTAAATGTTAAAAGGGCACTGGAATTCTACATAGACAGGACTAAACAGTTTTGTTTATCAACCCAACTATTCATGGCCATAGAAGACAGAATGAAGAGTTTCCCAATCTCTCTTCGCAAAGAATTTCAGCTTGGATTATTTCCCGCATTTGTGTTTGTTATGATCTAGCAGGCATTTCCCTGTCAAGCAAAGTAACGGCACATTCCACTGGACTGCAAGTGGCCTCAGCAGCATTCCTTGTTCAAGTCCCTATCCAGGAGATTTGTAGAGCAGCAACCTAGTCTTCAGTTCACATCTTCTCATTCCATTATGACATTAATCAATACTCCAGAGACTATGCTAAATTTGGATGAGTTGTATTCCAGTCTGTGTACATATGAACTTTAATTCCTCCTCCTACTTCACCCATGGTGGAATGTGTGTGCACTCACTTGAAGAAGAAAAAATGATTACTAACATTTTGTAACTTGTTGAATGAGATGTGTTACACATGTCTGCTCCACAACCAGCCATGCTATCCCTCTGCATCAGAGGTGTCCAGCAAGGAGGAACTGAGAGGGTTTGGGAGTGGCTGGGCCCTTTATAGTGGCATACAGTGGTGCACAGCAGCAGAGTGTACTCAAGCCACCATGATGGGTACCAATGAGAGAAAAAAGTCCAACTACTGTGCACAGGGCACATAAATAAATAAAGATATCCTATCTCCTAGAACTGGAAGGGACATTGAAGGTCATCAAGTCCAGCCCCCTGCCTTCACTAGCAGGACCAAGTACTGATTTTGCCCCAGATCCCTAAGTGGCCCCCTCAAGGATTGAACTCACAATCCTGGGTTTAGCAGGCCAATGCTCAAACCACTGAGCTATCCCTCCCCCCAAGAATGGAACATACATCTGAAACACATCTCAAAGAACAGCAGTTACAAAAGACTAGTAACCATTTTATCCTGGAAGAAACTTTCGGAGAAGTGTACAAAGAATTAAACATGTAAGTCCTATTATTGTTATGAAGAACTGTCCATCTGCTTTTCAATGCACTGTAATGAGAGTGCCAGATTTATTAAATCTGTTAAATCAAATAATGAAATATTATTTTGGTTTTGTCCACAATCCCATGTAGATATTCTTTCCAATTTCAGTTCAGGGCTTGGATAATCTTAATATTCATAGTGATTTCTTCTGTTCACAGTGTAATCTAAGATTTATATTCACTAAAAACTAAGCACCAAAAATTATTTTAACCACCTAAATGACATTAGTAGTGTTTTTAAAATCAGTTTCTAATCTTGACTAACTCTGAAATTTGACATTTTTGCTGAGTCCAGTCATGGAGAGCTACCATAAAACTGAAAGCTTTGCTAGCTTGCATAGTAACAAAGAGAAGCATGGGGGGAAGCAAGGCAAATGGTGGTTATTATTCTGTTTGTTCTGATTATTGCAAATGGCAAAGTGTATATACACTTACACTTATCCATCTCTGAGGCTCTTCTCCTTCACTAGGCCCCTTGCATCTCTTGAATCTGTTTGACTCACCCTGAAGGTTGCAGGGGAATATTTATTGTAATCCCTTCTCCTTCAGTGACAACTGTGCCAGCAGAGCCATTCATCCCTGGAGGAGGCCAATTGTATTTCACTGTGGGAGAGAAGGCAGTTTTAAACTACGTATGGGGCACCATAAAAGCTCTGACACTGGATGCTTTCTAGGAAAGGTTCTCTTTCCCGTTCTGAGCTGTGCTGACAAACTGGCCTCCAATCAAGAGGAGATTTTGTTGCCTGCTGCACTGCATTGTATCCCCAATCTCAGCAGATTTTCCATGTCTGGGATCCCTGGGTTCTACCAGCAGAAATGACTCAGTTTCCCAATGTTTAAAGTACAGCCCCCTTACATACCTTTATGGAGAATGATGTGGAGTTCTAACACAGAATGGATCCGTGCTGGCAATGTGATGAACACTCCTGAATGACATTGAAGCCACCCTATATTTCCTGAGTGGTACTTCTAAAAATTCCATAGAATTTAATGGAGGGTTATAACCTTTCTATAGACTATCTAAAATTTTATAGCAGAGAGATAGTTCTCCATTAGATTATATCTTCCGAGCTAATAATTCTCTACAAATGATCTCATTTTCTATTACATCTATGATGCTGGCAAACCAGGTGCCAGTTTATGCTAAGATCCCCGTGCCTCACTTGGATCCTGACAAATACATGGGTGAAATGAGTCTGACTCACCTGTGTGGCAGTATTGTTAAAATAGGTGGTAGAGTTATGAACATGTGCTGAGTGTTTAGACTACTGAATGCTTTAGCGGCATACGAATCTAATTACTGACCATGAACACATGGCCCTAACGGACGATCTCCCGATCTCAGGGCACCATTTGGGGTAGGAGCCCTACCTTCTGGAGACAGGAAAAGAGAAAGAGTTGAGCTGGGCTTGGCTCTGCCAAACCCATCCCTGAAACCCAACACACAGTGGCAGTAGCCCATTCCCCACCTTCTGGGATAAGAATTGTCACAGACACACCCTGTCTAACAGTCTGCTCTGTGGGCTGTGCGCCCTGTCCCTGCAATACAGACTGTCTGACATGGAGAAAAGTCACGGATAAGAAAGAAATTTTCCTTTGTCCTGCTGCCACAAAGTGTAATTTCTCTATAGTGTAGCTTAAACTGTAGAAGTCTGCGTTGTAAAGCTGAAGATTTGGGGTTCAAACTGTGCTGATAAGGCTGTTGTTACATGTAATATAATTAGTTTTCACATTTTTTTTTCTTTTAAAAAAAAATAAATAAACAAACCTACATTGAAAGAGCATCAGTTAAGTTGTGAAGTCCAGCACTCAAAAGTGAGGAAATGCCAGATTTAAAGTTGCACATGCAAACTTCATTCTACCCCCTTGTGCATATGCATTATGGTACACTCTGTAATTATATGATCACATTTTATTTGTTTGCAAAGGACCCCGTCTCAGTCAAGCATAGGATGGATGCAAAACTGGGCAGAACTAAGATTGCATGGACAATCTTAAATTTGGCATTTCCTAATGTTTGAGTGCTTAATTTTGCAACCTACAAATTTTTGTAACATTTTTTTGTATAATAATCATATAGTTCTGTTAGCAAATTTCATAACGTGTAGCACAGCTTAAAAATCCTCAAATTTATATTTGATCACACTTTTAATATTTGCTGTATAATTTCATAAATGCAAATTATTTAAATCTTTAAAGTATGAAAATAATTTGTGTAATGTAAACATTTATTCTTTTCATATGCAGCACTTAATAGCTCAGATGAGAAGTGTTACTGTAGTACATTCTGAATCAGTGTAGGTTCAGAAATCAGGGCAAAATATCTTCTTTAATAAACTAGACCCCCCTTCTTTGCATCAGCTCTTTAAAAAAAGTGACTTCTCTTGTTTACTCTTAGTCTGGGTTAGAGAATCTCCCTTCCTTCCAATGCTGAGGACTTAAAACTGCAGGAACATCAGTGTCCTCCTATAGAGCTACCATTCACCAGACTTGCTTCTCTCTAACAGGTAGAGACATGGTTATCTCACAGCCTTAGGGTATGTCTACACTACGAAATTAGGTCGAATTTATAGAAGCCGGTTTTATAGAAATCGGTTGTATACAGCCGATTGTGTGTGTCCCCACGTAAAATGCTCTAAGTGCATTAAGTCGGCGGACCGCGTCCACAGTACAGAGGCTAATGTCGACTTCCGGAGCGTTGCACTATGGGTAGCTATCCCACAGTTCCCGCAGTCTCTGCCGCCCATTGGAATTCTGGGTTGAGATCCCAATGCCTGAATGATGCAAAACAGTGTCGCGGGGGGTGTTCTGGGTACATGTCGTCAGGCCCCTCCCCCTCCATCAGAGCAACGGCAGACAATCGATTTTCACCTTTTTACCTGGGTTACCTGTGCAGACAACATACCACGCCAAGCATGGAGCCCGCTCAGCTCAGCTCAGCTCACCATCACCATATGTCATCTGGGTGCCGGCAGACGTGGTACTGCATTGCTACACAACAGCAGCTAATTGCCTTTTGGCAGTAGACGGTGCAGTATGACTGGTAGCCTTCATCGGCGATCTGGGTGCTGGCAGACGTGGGGCTGGCAGACGTGGGGCTGCATTGCTACACAGCAGCAGCCCCTTGCCTTTTGGTAGAAGATGGTGTATTACGAGTGGTATCCGTCGTCGTTGTACTGCAGTGGCTGAAACTCCGTATGTCCCCCAGTCACTGCCTTCCCAATGACGATGATGGCTATCAGTCGTAGTACGCTATTTTCTGCCAAGTGCCCAGTATTTTCTGCCAAGCACCCCGAAGATGCTGAGGGCTATCAGTCATGCTGCACCGTCGTCTGCCAGCTTAAGATGTAAAAAATAGATTTGTCCTGTATTCATTTGCTTCCCCCTCCCTCTGTGAAATCAACGGCCTGCTAAACCCAGGGTTTTGAGTTCAGTCTTTGGGGGGGCCATTCTGTGTGACAGTTGTTTGTGTTTCTCCCTGATGCACAGCCACCTTTGTTGATTTTAATTCCCAGTACCTGTACGCCATGTCGTCACTCGCCCCTCCCTCCCTCCCTCCGTCCGTCAGTTACTAGTTTCGCGCCTTTTTTCAGACCAGACGCCATAGCACTGGGATCATGGAGCCCGCTCAGATCACCGCGGCAATTATGAGCACCATGAACACCATGCGCATTGTCCTGGAGTATATGCAGAGCCAGGACATGCCAAAGCAAAACCAGGACCAGACGAGGAGGCGATTGCAGCGCGGCGACGAGAGTGATGAGGACATTGACATGGACATAGACCTCTCACAAGGCACAGGCCCCAGCAATGTGCAAATTATGGTGTTACTGGGGCAGGTTCATGCCGTGGAATGCCGATTCTGGGCCCGGGAAACAAGCACAGACTGGTGGGACCGTTATTGCAGGTGTGGGACGATTCCCAGTGGCTGCGAAACTTTCACATGCGTAAGGGCACTTTCATGGAACTTTGTGACTTGCTTTCCCCTGCCCTGAAGCGCCAGAATACCAGGATGAGAGCAGCCCTCACAGTTGAGAAGAGAATGGCGATAGCCCTGTGGAAGCTTGCAACACCAGACAGCTCCTGGTCAGTCAGGAATCAATTTGGAGTGGGCAAATCTACTGTGGGGGCTGCTGTGATCCAAGTTGCCAGGGCAATGAAAGACCTGGTGATATCAAGGGTAGTGACTCTGGGAAACGTGCAGGCCATAGTGGATGGCTTTGCTGCAATGGGATTCCCAAACTGTGGTGGGGCGATAGACGGAACCCATATCCCTATCTTGTCACTGGAGCACCAAGCCACCGAGTACATAAACCGCAAGGGGCACTTTTCAATGCTGCTGCAAGCCCTGGTGGATCACAAGGGACGTTTCACCAACATCAACGTGGGATGGCTGGGAAACGTACATGATGCTCGCTTCTTCAGGCACTCTGGTCTGTTTCGAAAGCTGGAGGAAGGGACTTTCTTTCCGGACCAGAAACTAACCGTTGGGGATGTTGAAATGCCTATCGTGATCCTTGGGGACCCAGCCTACCCCTTAATGCCATGGCTCATGAAGCCATACATAGGCAGCCTGGACAGTAGTCAGGACCTGTTCAACTACAGGCTGAGCAAGTGCCAAATGGTGGTGGAATGTGCCTTTGGATGTTTAAAAGCGCTCTGGCGCAGCTTACTGACTCGCTCAGACCTCAGCGAAAAGAATATCCCCATTGTTATTGCTGCTTGCTGTGCGCTCCACAATATCTGTGAGAGTAAGAGGGAGACATTTATGGCGGGGTGGGAGGTTGAGGCAAATCGCCTGGCCGCTGATTACGCGCAGCCAGACACCAGGGCGGTTAGAAGAGGACAGCAGGGCTTTTTTGTGACTGACCAGGCTATGGTGTGAAACTTCTGTTTGTTTCTCCTTGATGAACCCTCTGCCCCCCCCACCCGGTTCACTCTACTTCCCTGTAAACCAACCCCCCCACCCCTCCCCCCCCCACGAGCACCGCTTGCAGAGGCAATAAAGTCATTGTTACTTCACATTCATGCATTCTTTATTAATTCATCACACAACTAGGGGGATAATTGCCAAGGTAGCCCGGGATGGGTCGGGGAGGAGGGAAGGAAAAGGACACACTGCAGTTTAAAACTTTAACTCTTATTGAAGGCCAGCCTTCTGATGCTCGGGCAATCATCTGGGGTGGAGTGACTGAGTGGCTGAGGCCCCCCCACCGTGTTCTTGGGCGTCTGGGTGAGGAGGCTATGGAACTTGGGAAGGAGGGCTGTTGGTTACACAGGGACTGTAGCGGCGGTCTCTGCTCCTGCTGCCTTTCCTGCAGCTCAACCATACGCTGGAGCATATCAGTTTGATGCTCCAGCAGCTGGAGCATCGACTCTTGCCTTCTGTCTGCAAGCTGACGCCACCTTTCATCTTCAGCCCGCCACTTGCTCTGTTCATCGTGCGATTCAGCCCGCCACCTCTCCTCTCGTTCATATTGTGCTTTTCTGTAGTCTGACATTGACTGCCTCCATGCATTCGGCTGTGCTCTGTCAGCGTGGGAGGACATCTGGAGCTCCGAGAACATATCATCCCGAGTCCGCCGTTTTCTCCTTCTAATCTTCACTAGCCTCTGTGAAGGAGAAACATTTGCAGCTGGTGGAGGAGAAGGGAGAGGTGGTTAAAAAAGACACATTTTAGAGAACAATGGGTACACTCTTTCACGTTAAATTTTGCTGTTCACATTACATAGCACATGTGCTTTCGTTACAAGGTCGCATTTTTCCTCTTATATTGAGGGCCTGCCGGTTTGGTGTGAGAGATCACTCACGCAGTGCCAGGCAACGGATTTCGGCTTGCAGGCAGCCATGGTAAGCCACAGTCTTTTGGCTGTTTTAACCTTCTTAACATGTTGGAATGGTTTCAAACAGTAGCGCCCTTATTTCCCATACCAAGCACCCGTTGGTTTGGCCATTTAAAATGGGTTTGCAATGTAAAAGGAGGAGCTGCGGTTTCCGGGTTAACATGCAGCACAAACCCAACTAACCCCCCCCCCACCCAATTCTCGGGGATGATCACTTCACCCCTCCCCCCCACCGCGTGGCTAACAGCGGGGAACATTTCTGTTCAGCCGAGCAGGAACGGGCACCTCTGAATGTCCCCTTAATAAAATCACCCCATTTCAACCAGGTGACCGTGAATGATATCACTCTCCTGAGGATAACAAAGAGCGATAAGGAATGGATGTTGTCTGCATGCCAGCAAACACCGGGACCATACGCTGCCATGTTTTGTTATGCAATGATTCCAGACTACGTGCTACTGGCCTGGCGTGGTAAAGTGTCCTACCATGGCGGACAAGATAAGGCAGCCCTCCCCAGAAACCTTTTGCACAGGCTTTGGGAGTACATGAAGGAGAGCTTTCTGGAGATGTCCCTGGAGGATTTCCTCTCCATCCCCATACACGTTAACAGACTTTTCCAGTAGCTGTACTGGCCGCGATTGCCAGGGCAAATTAATTATTAATCATTAAACACGCTTGCTTTTAAACCATGTGTAATATTTACAAAGGTACACTCACCAGAGGTCCCCTGTGTGCCCTCAGGGTCTGGGAGCACACCTTGGGTGAGTTCGGGGGTTACTGGTTCCAGGTCCAGGGTGATAAACATATCCTGGCTGTTGGGGAAACCGGTTTCTCCGCTTCCTTGCTGCTGTGAGCTATCTACATTATCTTCATCCTCATCTTCCTCGTACCCCGAACCCACTTCCCTGTGTGTTTCTCCATTGAAGGAGTCAAAGCACACGGTTGGGGTAGTGGTGGCTGCACCCCCGAGCATGGCATGCAGCTCCGCGTAGAAGCGGCATGTTTGTGGCTCTGCCCCGGACCTTCCGTTTGCCTCTCTGGCTTTGTGGTAGGCTTGCCTTAGCTCCTTAATTTTCACGCGGCACTGCTGTGCGTCCCTGTTATGACCTCTGTCCTTCATGGCCTTGGAGACCTTTTCTAATATTTTGCCATTTCGTTTACTGCTACGGAGTTCAGCTAGCATTGATTCATCTCCCCATATGGCGAGCAGATCCCGTACCTCCCGTTTGGTCCATGATGGAGCTCTTTTGCAATCCTGGGACTCCATCACGGTTACCTGTGCTGATGAGCTCTGCGTGGTCACCTGTGCTCTCCATGCTGGGCAAACAGGAAATGAAATTCAAACGTTCGCGGGGCTTTTCCTGTCTACCTGGTCAGTGCATTTGAGTTGAGAGTGCTGTCCAGAGCAGTCACAATGAAGCACTGTGGGATAGCTCCCAGAGGCCAATAACGTTGAATTCCATTCACACTACCCCAATTCCGACCCGCTAAGGCCGATTTTATCGCTAATCCCCTCGTCGGAGGTGGAGTAAAGAAACCGGTTTAAAGGGCCCTTTAAGTCGAAATAAGGGACTTAGCCGTGTGAACGTGTCCAGGCTTAATTCGATTTAACGCTGCTAAATTCTACCTAAACTCGTAGTGTAGACCAGGCCTTAGAGTTTTGCTGTTTTGAAGGTTTTTGGTTAAATTAAAACCTTTATTTTACCAGTTTGTTCACTGTGAGCTTGGAAGTTCTCTTCCTTTTTTCTGATAAGAATAATAGTATATGCTAGGTGCTTTCCAGACAGACAAGGGATGGTCCCTACTCCAAAGAGCTCATCACCTAAGTGTAATTTCTTACAGTAACAGTTAGGTTTTGTCATACCCAGACACTCCACTTTGTTATTCTGAAGTGTTAAGAAATGTGTTGCTGTTTCTGGTTCCTCATAATTTCCTATAGTTGCTCCTAGTTTACTTAGCAGGAACATAGGCCCCATATTTTGGGACAGTGAAACTACAAAATCTCCAATTATCCTGCTTAGGAGGGTAATACCCAGTTTGGACTAGTCTAAAAGTATTTGAAGAAATACCGTTAACAACAATGAAATTATGAAATTCAACTTTTGTGGCATTCTGTGTATAATAAAAAAGTACAATATTTTCTACAAAGAAAAAAATGGATAGAATGTTTGTTAAAATTTACTGATAAGGGAAATATTCTATTTGAATGCATAGAGTTTGTAATCAGCATCTTCTTGTTTTATGTAACAGAAATCCTTCTATTTCATTATTATATAGTTGCCATTCCAGTGCAAAGAATTGCAAGCCTGCAATTAATTACCTTATGGTGTGAAATAATTTCATTTTCTCATTTAGTGATGTTACTTTATGTGACCAGAATAGTGGGCAAACTCAGACCGGATGAAAATATAAGGATTAATTTGGCTCTCTTGCCTTAATGTGCAATGTCAAAAGTGTGTGTGTGAGGTTTAAGACCATGCTCTGACATGAAATTTAATGACTCATGTTATCAGACAGTTCAGAAGACTCTAAGCTATTTCAATGGTGAGATTCTATTGCTGCTTTCTCTTATTCTAGTATCTGTCTGCCAAAAACCTCTTCACTTGACAACTGTTCAGTATGTGATTTTTGGATAATTCTTTTAGTTAAATCAAGGAATAATAAATTAATTTTCATGTTTGATCTCAGAAGTGAGGAGAGGCTGATTAATGGACAGATTTGTCAGAATAATCCTCCCAAGAACCATTGCATTATTAGTTCCAAGCTAATGAACACAAAGTATATTCTTTCTGCATTGTATTTATTATTGTTGGGCATTTTTGCTAATAATTATGATTATTTATCATAATTATTTACAGGTTTTATGTAAAAATCCACAGAAATTAGGCTAATTATTCTAAACTGGCAGCCTTGGAAAAAAGACAGGGCTGTTGATTCATTTTTCAGTAATCTTTTTGTAATTCCATTGTACTTCCAAATGGTGAAATAGTTCAGAGACCACATGTGAGATTATGATTCCCAGAGTTGAAATGGTTGTCATATTTAAAATCCATTACTTTGACTATTCAAAAGATTGATGATCAAGGGATATCATTATAAAGATCAAAGATCACTAGATATCATTTAAGCCACTAGAGTTCTGTTTTTTTCCTAAAATGTCTGTGAATTCCCATGTCCAGAAGCCTGTGAGTTGTCAATAATCAGATTGTTGCATATGCATTGCCAAGTCTTGTTAAACCCATCACAATGCTGACTCCTGACTTCAGTTTATTCTACAGAGGCTTCCTCCCAGAGAGACAAAAGGGTGTAAACTTCAATATAGATCTTAAGTGTAGAGTAAATCATTCCATCATTGTCCATTTCCACTATTGTGATTCCATAATAAAATTAAAACTAATGTTTTATAAAGGCTTTCCTAATTATTTCATTTATACAAGGATTCAGACTAATATATGTTGTGAGATCTTCAGTATTTCAAATTTCTTGTTTCAGGTTTCATTATATTAAGATACTTGTCAATCTTTTGAAATCATTTTATTTGCTAATTGTCCCCATAGCAAATAGTTAGCTCTCTATCTGACCTGTTGAAAGAAAAAGATGAAACTATACAAAGGTTGTTTGTACAGAGAGGAATGATTCACCCTCTCTCTTCCGTCTTGGTGTGAACATTAGATTGACTGCTGTAACCATCAATTAAAGCTGTGATGCTTTAAAGTTCATATACAGGAATTTGTACATTTAAAATCTAAGTTGTTCAGTACTAGGAAATGTCATTCGAACTCTTTCTTTTTGATATTTGCTTCAGAAAAGAATTCCATTCAAACAGAAACATTTGCAAAGAACAAAAATGAAATGTCCTCTTTTTTATCTCTTAAAGCCTTGTATTCTGAGAATATATTACAGTCAGTAAAACCTTTAGACTGAGAGTTTCTGAAATTCAAGTTTTACCACAGAATATTGTATATTGTCTTCTGTAAATGTCATTCTTTATTGCATTCTTGCAGGAAACTATGGAGTGAGAGTGAAAATGTTAACATTCATAAAGGTGTCTGCTAATCAATATTTTATTTAGTGTTCATAGGAATCATAATCAGGATTAGTAAATTGACCAGTAGAGTGAATACTATGCAATAGTACAGGAATTCATTCTAAATTATTAATGTATGAATGTACCATTATGTTAAAATACAACTATGAAAATGAAAGTAGTTATTCATAACGTTGCAAAGGATTCCAATATGGATGTAAAACTAATTACTGTTTAGTATGGAGACATGAAGTAGAGATGCCAGAACTACATATAACCATCATTCCAAAATAAATGTTAATTTCGTTGACATGTTTACTATATATTTCACTATATACTGTGGCAGGTTTACAGAAACTAGGAAGTTGTGTTATGCCAAACCAGTTTTCTAGTTACCAGCTTGCTCTAGATTACTGTTTTGCTTCCCTAAGTGCAACGATTCCTTTAGTTTAAAAGAAGCTTTTATATGATGTTTTATGAGGTGAGAGGAGGTGCATAAGATGAATTCTACTCTTGTGCTATTCTAATTTATAAGAATAGTGGCTGCAGTCACATTGTGCTCTTTTTACATTAGTGTGTTAGGCCAGTGTATCCAAACAATCACAGATCACTTGACCCTGTTCCAACCCTGCTAACCTGCATGATAGCCTAGGTACGGCCACTATGGTACGGCCCACATGCTGCTGCTTTGCTTTCTCTTCACTCTTCACTCCAACTGCATGGCTTTAAGTGGTGCAGAAAAGCTTGGACTGGTCCTAGATACCTGGAGTGAAACCCTGGCTTCATTGAAGTCAATGGCAAAACTTCCATTGACTCTGTGGAGCCAGAATTCTATGAATGTGGACACATGTATGTGTCTGCCTTTTTAATACAGTGACGTCAGCTGCTGACTGCTGAAATTTTGGCCCTTGATGCAATAAATTTTGTAACCCACAAGTCTGCATTATAGAAATGAAGTACAAAAAATGTTGGTGTTATATATGAAACACTTTTCCTGGCTGAGGCACTGCTGATGTATAGTAACCTCACAACCTAGATGAGCCTCTATAAGTATTTTGGGAAAAGGGGAAAGAATAAGTATGAAACATAGGCATTAGGAGAGAAATTTCAATTTTGCAAGGGCTAGATTGAAGTATTAAGTTATAATTAAACAAGTTATTGGAGACCTCCAGAAAGCTCCAAGCCAATTTAATTAATGCAGTGAAACCTCTTTCTTCTCTCCCTCCAACAGAAAAAGCAGCAATCAGTACAGTGGTATTTCAAAGGTTACAGAGGTCTGAATTTTACCTATAGTGAATGCTAAATATAATTATAAATTTGCTCATATCCTATTCCTTTTTACTTCTTCCGAGTAAAAATCCTGCCACAGGTAAGTTTACCATGGGATTTACTGTTGTTCATTTCTGCAGTGTTCTAGTGTTACTGAGAAAAACAGTTTGGACCATTAGGTGCAATAGCTCCTGTGTGAGGAAAAAGAAGTGTATAAAAGTTTTATTAGTCTGGATATTAGTAGAAAGGGGAAAACAGCCTGCTGAAGCCAGGAAGGAGAAACTGCTGTTGATTGGCTCCATTATTACCAACCAGTGTGTGTTGTTTCTGCCAGTTGCCCGTACTTTGGAAACTTTCAGATGGACGTGGGATAATTTGGTTAATAAAAATTAGAAGAGTTTTGAAAGGTGCATTAAAAATGGGGAATAAAGAGAGGTATTGTGATTTTCATATTACATGGCATGTGTTCATATTAGTTACAATATATACTAGTTTACATATAGTTAGTATATGTATAAACTTTTATATTTCCTTTATGATTTTTAAACAGTGATATAACACTATACAGAGAAATAACAAACATTGTCAACCTTCAAGTATCAGAGGGGTAGCCGTGTTAGTCTGAATCTGTAAAAAGCAACAGAGGGTCCTGTAGCACCTTTAAGACTAACAGAAGTATTGGGAGCATAAGCTTTCGTGGGTAAGAACCTCACTTCTTCAGATGCAAGTAATGGAAATCTCCAGAGGCAGGTATAAATCAGTGTGGAGATAACGAGGTTAGTTCAATCAGGGAGGGTGAGGTGCTCTGCTAGCAGTAGAGGTGTGAACACCAAGGGAGGAGAAACTGCTTCTGTAGTTGGATAGCCATTCACAGTCTTTGTTTAATCCTGATCTGATGGTGTCAAATTTGCAAATGAACTGGAGCTCAGCAGTTTCTCTTTGGAGTCTGGTCCTGAAGTTTTTTTGCTGTAAGATGGCTACCTTAACATCTGCTATTGTGTGGCCAGGGAGGTTAAAGTGTTCTCCTACAGGTTTTTGTATGTTGCCATTCCTGATATCTGACTTGTGTCCATTTATCCTCTTGCGTAGTGACTGTCCAGTTTGGCCAATGTACATAGCAGAGGGGCATTGCTGGCACATGATGGCATATATAACATTGGTGGACGTGCAGGTGAATGAGTCGGTGATGTTGTAGCTGATCTGGTTAGGTCCTGTGATAGTGCTGCTGGTGTAGATATGTGGGCAGAGTTGGCATCGAGGTTTGTTGCATGGGTTGGTTCCTGAGTTAGAGTTGTTATGGTGCGGTGCGTGGTTGCTGGTGAGAATATGCTTAAGGTTGGCGGGTTGTCTGTGGGCGAGGACTGGCCTGCCTCCCAAGGTCTGTGAAAGTGAGGGATCATTGTCCAGGATGGGTTGTAGATCACTGATGATGCGTTGGAGAGGTTTAAGCTGAGGGCTGTAGGTGATGGCCAGTGGAGTTCTGTTGGTTTCTTTTTTGGGCCTGTCTTGTAGCAGGAGGCTTCTGGGTACACGTCTGGCTCTGTTGATTTGTTCCTTTATTTCCTTGTGTGGGTATCGTAGTTTTGAGAATGCTTGGTGAAGATCTTGTAGGTGTTGGTCTCTGTCTGAGGGGTTGGAGCAGATGCGGTTGTACCTCAGTGCTTGGCTGTAGACGATGGATCGTGTGGTGTGTCCAGGGTGGAAGCTGGAGGCATGAAGGTAGGCATAACGGTCGGTGGGTTTTCGGTATAGGGTGGTGTTAACATGGCCATTGCTTATTTGTACCAGTCCTCCTTTACACAATGAAGATTAAACACTTGATTCTACACTAATTTATGAAGGTCAGTAGCTTTATACTTGTGTGTAAATCTGTAGGACCAGTGTCTAAGATATTGAGCACTTCGTGGTGGGACTTTTACTAGGTATTTTTATAACACGATTGAAACCCTGATCCTTACTGAGGCACCTGGAAACTAACACAATAATAATAAAGGAACATTTATAATGGTGATAAAACTGCATATATGTAATAACTCCTTATGCAGAAATAAAACTGCAGTTCTGTTTGTTAAATATAGGAGCACATTTAAAAATATCTTCAACTTCTAAATGTAAAAGGAATGAGTTTCGTGATTACAAAAAGAAGGAAACATAACATTATCTTTAAGCTGTCATGGATTCTGGAAAACCACTGGAGAGATCACAGAAAGGGAGTTTGTGTGGTGCTTAGAGTAATGAAGTATTGCCATATTATATGACCTCTAATCTGTTTATACTTCAGTTTTCACTCGTATGAAATGGGCATAACAGTCCTTAGTGCTACTTCACAGGGATGCTGCAAGGCTTAATAAATCAATATTTATAAAATATTTTGATATGTTTGACTGAAAGATGCCATGTATATGGTAAGTGCAAAGTATTCCTGTGTACATGGAGTATGTCTCATCCACCACATAGGGAAAAGTTTTGCAGTAGTTTGGTGATTACCCTCTGTATCATGCTTTGTGGTCTGCTACTCGGGTCTTCAGCTTCAGTAGCTACATTGCTTTGATCATGTAGACAAGATGTCAGGGGGTAGCCGTGTTAGTCTGTATCTACAAAAACAACAAGGAATGCATCCGAAGAAGTGAAGTTTTTACCCACGAAAGCTTATGCCCAAATAAATCTGTTAGTCTTTAAGGTGCCACCAGACTCCTTGTTGTTTTTGTAGACAAGATGGTGGCGCAGCACTGCCAATTGT
The DNA here is from genome assembly GCF_002925995.2 of Terrapene triunguis. Lineage (NCBI taxonomy): Eukaryota > Metazoa > Chordata > Testudines > Emydidae > Terrapene > Terrapene triunguis. Next base: position 47,419,467 of record NW_020664561.1, read on the forward strand.
TCTGGCTGTGGTGTGTTAGGAGGATACTAGTTCAGAGGTTTGACCCTCAAACCTCTATTGTGGCAAATTAGAAGGGAAGGCAGAAAAACATATTTTTTTTATTTTCAATTACAAGTCAAGTGCTTGTTGTTCCTCTCATAATGGTCATTCACATCTTGGAAAACTCTAGGCCACTGTAATGTGCTCTGCCTAGGGCTTATTCCTGAAGTCCAGTTGGAAGCTCAAGCTGGTCAGAACATAGCTGTGTGCCTCTTTAAGAATTTCTTTTCAAGTCTTCACTCTAGTTTCCTGTTCATCTCCAGATACAAGTCAAGACGTTGATTATACTCTTTTTAAGCTTCGAATAGTGCGGGGCTGCTTCTCACACATCCCCCACCTCAGCATTAAGATCCTCCACAAGGTTCTTGCTCTCTGTTTTGGAGTTGGCCTCTTCAGGACTGGTGGCAAGCTTCTCTCATCTGAGTGCTCCCACCTTTTGAATGTTTAGAACATGGTAAAAGACTTGTTTGCCCTATTCTGGTTTGAGTGTATTTGTTTTAATTCCTGACAACATAACAATAGGGTCGCTAACATTTCTGGAGATGGCAACAGTGCTTCTTTAATGTTACCCACTGTAGTTTTATGTATATTTTTTCAATAGATATGCCATGTTCCCTCCCATATGGGTGGCACGGTCCCAAAGAGTCCACATAAGGTAATTCCACAACCCTCAGTTCTCTACCAAGCAATGAGCTATGACAGCATTTTCCATGGAACTGCAGTAGGGGTCAGGGAAGGGGTGTCCTCCTATAAACTAAATGTGTTAATAGTCATGGCCTGGGTGTACTGGCACTCTTTGTACTACCTTTTGATTGAGGAGCGAGGGCTGTATCTCCCTAAACTCAAGTGCAAGGCCCTTTACCTTAAGCTTTACACAGGAACAAGTCTTTGGCCCTGAATCAAACAAATATTAGCATGCTTCTAACAAAATAATATTTAAAAGACATAGAAAACTATTTTTTGAAGAGGGCTAAACTGCATTGTTTGAGATAGTTTCTGAGAAGCTCTGAAATATGAAGAACATTCTACTATTTTTCTCTGACTGCTTTTCTCATGGTCCGTCCTATAGAGCAGATTAAATGAATGCTCTGTAAATAGGACTTTCTGAATATTAAGATGTTGTCATAACTGTGGCAATAGTTTATTTGTTAACTTCTGTAAGAAGGTCAGAAGGGGGTGTTTCTGTGTTTTACAGCTGATATATTTTAATTCTTCTGGCAAAGAATTTGACTAATGAATTCATCTAGATAACCATTTTAAGGATGTCAACACTGGGTCCTAAACTAGTTGACTGTTACTTTTAGAATTGAAATAAATTTAAATTATATGACATTAACTTTAATTGCAATAACCACTCTTCCATTAATTTTTTGTAATGAATAACATACACATTTCAGTGGAGGCTGATGATTTCAATAATTAGAAACATGTTCAGTGGGATACAATGTACTGAAAGTCAAATTTTGGAGCAATAGTTTAAGCACATCACAGTTTCACTCAGGACCAGGAAATTAATCAAATGGATATACTCTCATGCTTAGCACGACTCTAAATTTGACCATATTAACAAATAGGGCATCATCCAATACCCATTGAATTTATGGGTGCCTTTTCATTGACTTTTAATGGGTATTGGATCAGGGCCAGAGGCAACTGTGTGGAATCCTTTTATGCCAAATCTATGAACAGATTCACTGGAGATATGAAATACAATACAACGTTGCATGTATGTATGTTTACTGTAGCTTGTATTGAAAATCTCTATATCATATTGGTGACAAGAAAACTGAAAAGTGTTTAATTAGTACAAACAAACCCCCTCTACAGTTCATGTTTCTTCCTATTTGTGTTGAAATACTGTGTTTTTTAAAAAGTGAGAGGACATGGGACCAGCCTAAAATTTCTTCCATCTAGTAGGTGTTTTCAAGCTATGAAACTAGAGTTATGATTGAAATTTACAAAAAAGGTAGAACATCTGCATCTGCTAGTGACAGATTTGCATGTGAAGTACATGGTTTTGACTTCATGCTATAAAATCAGTAATTTTGAGGTATTTGAGGTATCTCACATTCACAGCTTAGGGCTGAAACTTGTAAATTCAAGATACAAAGATACAGTGTTTGTGTATGTTTTGATGGAAAATATTCTTCCACTCGTATACCAAGCGAAATATCCTGTAACTATAGGCATTTAGCCTAGCTCTTCCTTTAGGATTTTAAGTCTTACTTTTAGAGTAGTGTGTTTTCAGGAAATGTTTTTAAACCTATGGACTTAGATACTATACAAGGTGAAATTAACTTGGGACTGTTAATACTGGCTGTCATTATCTGTCTATTGAGAGTTCTATATCAATGTAGTGTTTAAGCTCAAATAAAAATAAGGAGTCAGCATAGGCGTAGATTAGAAAAACGTGTAAAATGAAACTGTAGCCAAGAAACTAAGACATGTTGACTTTAAAAAACAAACAAACAACCATGTATTATTTTTCATAAAAGATTGCAAACAGAATGATACAAAATGTTCAGGCTCCACAGAGTGTGAAATGTTGGTTAAACTCATCTATATAATCAGGAAAGGATGCAAAATAATGCTATACATTTTGGAGTTAAAATAATCATAAGGTAACATCTGCTTATCTACTAGAACAGATAGAACATTAACTTTTACCTTGAGCGCATTGCCCAGGCAATCTCCTTCCCACTCTAGTGTTACTGCTTGCACAATCAGCACTCCAATGGAGAAGAACCAAAACAGCCTTCCTTTTCCGTTCTCAAGAATTACTCAGAATATTCAGTCTTGAAGGACAAGTGTTACACTTCTTATTACCAAAGTAAATTAAACTTAAGCTCCAGAAGGTGCCATAGACAAACCAAACAACTCACTATTGTGCCATTATTGCAATACATGCATGAGAGAAATACCATTCTCTGGTTAATAACTGAACACACTCAATATTTATAATTACTGCATCAAAAAACAGCAATAAACACAACCATCAGACTACATTTCTCAACATACTACTCGCAGAGATCAAATCAACACTCTCAAACTACAAAGCCCCAGATTCCTGATATGGTCTTCTCCATGTCAGATTCTCCAGTTGCAGGAAGGCCATCTCAGACCAGAAACAGGCTTTCCAGCTTTATTTGGCTATATTGGTGCATAAGGAAACAATAAAGGAAAAAAACAGATGGTATATGCTTTAAATCTCACATGTATGGTATTTTAATTAGCAAATCATCTTGTTGTTTTATAGCATTGCACTTGTGTTTTTGTAATATTATCTCTTCCTATATTACCAAGCTCAAGGAAGGCACAGACTTACATGTGGCAACTCAAAAACACAAGAGAAGACAAGAAACACCAGTTACACTCATTTATCTTCATATATGCTACGTCTACGGTGTCTTAAGAGTCCTACTACTATAATTGCTACATTGCCTTTATATCAGGGAAGCTTGTAAATGACATTTCCAAGGTAAACATAGATTCATAGATTCATAGATTCTAGGACTGGAAGGGACCTCGAGAGGTCATCGAGTCCAGTCCCCTGCCCTCATGGCAGGACCAAATACTGTCAATAGTATTTGTAGGGTATGAGCAAAACTTTGATGGACAAGAAAAATGATGCATGTAAGTCCTCCTAGGAAGACCACCAGGCTCTGTGGGCTAGTTTTCCTATCTATAAAATGTTGATAATACATACCTAACTCAGGTGATATGAGGACTAGTTAATGTTTTACACAGTGCTTTGAAAATGGAAACTGCTAAATAAGTGCTATTGCTATTATGAAACTGTCTGCATGATGAAATTTTAAATTCTTAACATTTAAGATTTAGTGTATTCCAGCTTTATCAATCATAAAAGATTGCATATAGGGAGAATAGAGTTTTGTTCTCTAAACTAGAAGACACATAATTTGGTCTACAAAATAAACTAGCCATCTTCCATTCATGGAACTGTGTGTTGCTGCTAGTTTGTGTATTTGTCTTGTCATAATGAATAACATTTCTCTGTGTCCTTGTTTATCTGTTCAAACATAGTGAAACTATCCTATTCATTTACTGCTCTAGAAGCATAGGATCAGTGCTGCCTTTATATTCTATTTTGTTGTTTGTTTGTTTGTTTTTCAGGACTTATTCTCCTTTCTGGATGCAGAGAATTGTAATTTGGTACATTTCCGTTCTGCCCCAAGGCAATCTGCTCCTGGTGTGACACCTCACTACCTGCTTTGACCCCTTTGTATATGAATTATACATCTGGCTTTATTTATACATGAATATGGTCACATACTATTTGTCCAATGGGATCCCTGTCTCATTCAATGCACAAGATGCACACTGAATGAGGCAGAAAGTTGCAAGAAGAGAAGGAACATGAAAGAGCAGTCTCTTGTGTTTAAGGCATTGGACTGGGACACAGGAGTGCTAGGTTCTATTTCTGGCTCTGCCAGAGACTTCTGATGCAATGTTGGACAAGACTGCCATAATGCATACACACAAGTGCCCTAAACTGAAGTTGTAGAGGCAAACTTAATACATGTTTCTTAATTGTTAAGTACTAGACTTTTTGCAACCTTTAATTTTCTTTAACTTTCTTTTTTTTTTTTTTTTGCATGGAATTTAATTTTAATTAATTTTTTTTTTAATTAATCCTATCTCCTAGAACTGGAAGGGACCTTGAAAGGTCATTGAGTCCAGCCCCCTGCCTTCACTAGCAGGACCAAGTACTGATTTTGCCCTAGATCCCTAAGTGGCCCCCTAGTTAGTGGTCTTAAAGAATATTGAGACATTATTGGCATAGAGGAATGACTACCCACACTTTCAGTATGGGCCAACCTCATCCACATGACTTCACTGGCAATTGAAGGTGCCCAGCTCCTTTCAGTACTGAGTCTTTTGTGTGCACACATGCAAGATGTTTACAATCATAGAATATCAGGGTTGGAAGGTACCTCTGGATGTCATTTAGTCCAACCCCCTGCTCAAAGCAGGACTAATCCCCAAACAGATTTTTACCCCAGTTCTCTAAGTGGCCCCCTCAAGGATTGAACTCACAACGCTGCATTTAGCAGGCCAATGCTCAAACCACTGAGCTAGCCCTCTCCATGACACAGCTCTTGTTTGAAAAGGTTGCTGGTCTCTTATTTAAAACAGTCTGGAAGATCATTTGCAAACACTGATGGAAGTAGGAACATAAGGAAATTGAGTCTTTTGTAGTGTAAATTGGGTTGATTTTTGGGGCCTCTCAGTCAGGCTCCCCCCCCCCCAATTCAAGATTTTGGATCTGACAACTTTTCATCAATAGTAAACTAAAAATGAATGTCTTTTAATATTTAGAAGTATCACAAGGTAATGAATTTTTATTTCCTCATGCTTTGTGAATGTAGTTCCAACAGTTGAGTGAAACCAACATACCACAGTAATTTGTCTTATATCATTTATTGTACAAGTATCTTCTTGAACTAAGCTACAATTTACATCATAGATAGCACTGAACTCAGATGGAAAGAAAACACAGCAGCTGATAGTTTGTTAGGCTGGCTTAGCAGATGCGGTTAGGTATATTTTACTCAGGGTAAAGTTCTCATCATTTGGAGTGATTTTTATTGTTACTGTCAAGTGCAGAAATGTTACCACAAAAGATAACTAATTTTACTGTTAACAGTGAAGTTGACTGTGCATTTCTGAAAAAGAAGAAACATTTCCAAATAACTGTCTCGTGGTGAATTTCCAAGCCACAAGATGATGTACCCCCAACTGTAAACTTGTAACGTCCTAATTTGTTTATTTTGATTTAAATGTCTACTTTTGACTTTCAGCATATAACTTTGTTTTGGACCTAGACAGGGAAACAGAATCATTATTTTATAAATTTTTAAAAAGTTGCCTTTGTTTAAATATTTCATCTTGTAACAGTTGTATGTATATCTATATACTGGAGGGAAAGAGCAAATTGATAATACGGATTTAAGAGTTTTTCAAAATCTATTCAGTTGACTATATCCCAATATTATTAACATACTATTTGTATTTTTGTAGCATGCACAATATGCTAGCTGCTCCAGCCTGGAGCCCCCTCCCGCACCCTGAACTCCTCATTTCTGGCCCAATCTCAGAGCCCGCACCCCCAGCCAGAGCCCTCACTCCCTCCTACACCCCAACCCCCAATTTGATGAGGATTCATGGCCCACCCTACAATTTCCATACCCAGATGTGGCCCTCGGGCCAAAAAGTTTGCCCAGCCCTGCTTTATTAGGTGACTAGTTTCTTGTAAGTATTAGAGACAGCTCTTGAGAAGACTATAGTTAGTGGTCTTACATATCAGTTGAGGGAAGAAGGTTTCATAAGTAGAGATAATGTGGAAGAAGGTACAAAGACAGTTGTGAGCGATGCAGACAAGCTGGTGATCAGTGTTGGCATCTAATATTCTCAGTGTGGACCCTCATTCCCCTTTGCTGGCTACCTGTATCTTGGAGAGAAGCACCCTTTAGAGAGCTGCTATTCCCTGGCCCACCTAGATGGGTGGGAGCAGGGCCTGGGAGTGGAGGTTTGTTCCCTCCCCACACACACACAGTACGCTAGGCATCACAGCTTGCTGACATGTTAGATTATGTGTACTATACCAGGTATAGGGTTGGCACAAATTACATCCCCTCCAGGGCATGGAGCAAGATATATCCCCCTAGAGCTTCCTGAGCTGATCCTTGGGCAGTGCAACAACACATTTTCCTATATCTGGGGATTGTGGTAAAGTTGCAGTTCAGTCCTTCAGCAGAGACAGTGTCTGCTGGTGGATTTTCCCCTTATGAAATGAAGGGAATTATTCTAACAGACATCTTTATTTAATAATAATGTAATTCCGCACTAGGCTACGATGTTCTTAAACATGCACTCTTTTAAGTATCTCATCTTGTGTGATTTGGAAATGCAGCCTGATATCACAAGGAAACAAATATTGAAAATGATAATTTGCCTACAAAAAGAGGAATATATTTTAATTATTTGTAGTAAATATGAGTAGCCCAAATGTTTTAACAAAAAAAAAAAAAACCCTTTGAGATCAGAAAGAAATTAAAAACATGCGACTAAAAATGATCAAGGTTTTTTTGTACAGACAGCACCCCTTTAAGTGGAATACATGCCTTAAATCTGCATGCAGGGGCAGTATATATAGCCCTGTAGAAATGAAGTGCTAAGAGGAGAGAACTGCAGAAATATTTGCATTTAAAGATCAATAAATATTGAAATTATGATAATGAGATTCAGAACAAAACAAAAGACAGTTCACTTCTTTGCTGACACTGCTTGGATAAAAGTGGGTTTGAAGATCCTTTCATTAAGCACAGAACAAAATTTAGAGAATATGACTTACTGGTAATGGCTATAATAGCTATGTTTTAATAGCCCCAAAACATTCTGTGACTACAAAGAAAGAAAACAAAACAATCACAACTTAACATTAACCAAAAAGCATACATTAATTTCTAAGCAACCATGGAATCATGTTTTTGTAACCCAGGTCTGCCAAGTATTTGGCGACATCTTGGTGGGAGGAGGTCTTAGCGAATTGCTAAATTAATCATGAGTTAATCCTGGATCTGGAACAGCGGCATCTGGACCGATCCCTTCTACTGCCATTGATATGCAGGGATGCGCACTTCCTGGCATTGAAGTGGAATCCCATCCTGTTGGCAGCCTGGCTGGTGACATCGAACATTTGTTGGAGACTCTCAGGATTGTTTGCGATCAGGACCAGTTTGTCTGTGTAGGCCAGGGTATTCATTCTATTGCCATATAGGTCAAAAACGCCTAGACCACAGGAGATCGCTCAAAGGAGCAGCTCCATGGCTAAGTTGAAAACAATGGGCTAAGGGGACAGCCTTGTTTCACACCACTACAGATAAGGATTTCAGGCATCTCTCCTTCCATGGAGCAGATGTTGGTGGTGCAGCCATCATAAAGTTCCTGGACCAGTTGGAAAAAGTTTTCAGGCATCCCGAACTCTTGCAGAGTGGTAAAAATGTGGTGGTGGGGCCTGGATATGAAAGCATTAGCCAGGTCAAGCCACGCTCTGTGCCCTCCTGCGCCATGTGGATGGCAGTTTGAAGGACAAAGTTATGTTCATAACAGCCTTCGCATGACATGAAGCCCTTCTGGGTGGAGCTGATGGCTCCTCCGTTCCCTGACCAGTCTGTGATCCTAGCTGCGACACAGCTGGCATTCAGTTTGTACATGGTGGAACAGAGAGAGATGGGTCTCCAGTTGCTGGGGTCATCTCGCTCACCTTTCTTGTAGATGAGCACCGTCATAGTCTTCTTCCAGGAACGGGGAGTACGGCAGAACTGTTTGCATTTGTTGAAAATGGCAGTTAATACCAGGCAACTGGGGTCTCGTTTTTTCAGGAAGTTCTAGTGAATGCCATCTTTTCCTGGGGCTGTGGTTTTTGTGTGAGTAAGTTTGGTCGTTATTTCTTGAGGAGGAAAAAGGCAGATTTTAAGAAAATTGGAAGAACTTGCCACTCCACTTTTGCAAGCTGATGGCTCAATTCTAGTGCTAGGGCATGATCCTCTGCTCATTGGGGTCAATGGCAAAATTCCCATTTAATGAGACTGAATTAGGACCCTAATGCAGATAACATTCTTCCTGCATTTGGTCCTGCAATTCTCCTGCATGCGAGATGCAGTCTGACAGCAAATATGTACCCCACACCTGGTTGGCAGGGTATGGATTAAAATGCTTCACTGGAGTGAAGTGATCCTGTGCTCTGTAGAACAATTGCATAATAGGCCCAAAGCAGAAGGCTTCTAGCTCATTAAGTGGGAAGTGGCATAGGTTGTGTGCATCCCTTGTGCAGTGTAGAGCTCAGTTCTGCAGTAGCAGCCTTTGCACAAAAGAGTGGGGTCAGAATAGGGTCAAGCAGAGGGTGAGATGGGACAAGAGGATGTTCTGGAGTGCGGATCCTCTGTCCTCCTCTTTCTCCCACTCTGGAGGGACTCCTTAGGGCTGCAGGAAAATTATTTGTGAGACTGTTTGGAGAAAGCCGAGACAGAGGTGTAAACCGAGCCAAAGCCAATTCCATTGTGAATCCACACAGAAAATGATGCTGAGATGTCACCCATCTTTACTCTCCATTGTGGCTTCTGGTTTGATGAAGATCCAGATCAAGCCCAGCAGTGAATTGACTTTGAACAGGTTTTTTTTTTTTTAAAGACACTTCCACATGGCATTCATAATTAAATGTTACTTAATATGGCTAACACTTCTGATTAAGAACCAAAAAATAATTTGAAATCAATCCATGTTGTACTTAATATTCATTTGAATGCATCCTTATCTTCCTTCTGCCCTGCCTGAGATGCTCCTTTGCTTATTTCTAGATCATACTGAGTCATCAGATACCCATAGCAACATAAATAGCTCTATGCATTTTATCTTGCTACTAAACAGATACCATAGAAAATGACAAATGGCTGAACAGTATTTTACTTTGAGTACTAATATTTATAAATAACAAAATGTTGAGCTCTTTCACCCAACACTGTTAAAAAAGCCCCTTTTACTTGATCTTTTATTTTTTAATTCAAGAGCAGATGGTTAGGAATCTTGTTGTCTGTTTTACTTAGTTAATTATTTCAATTCAAGTTAAACCCTACATAGCAAAGATTTAAGGATTAAATACAAGACAGGCAATGGTAAATAAAGTCAGGATTATCCCTTTCTCCCCACTCTGATACAGACAGAGGAGGACAAGCATCTGTCTCATCTCCCTATGTTGTGGACATCCTTTGATATAAAACTGAGCAGAAATGGAGTTCCACTGCTCTGGAAGGGTATGAATGAATGAAGGCAGGATAGAGCCAAGGATGGGCATGCTATGCAGCATTATCCCTTCTGAAATTGGATTATCCTGGGAAAGTCCTTGCAGCATTAAATGTCAACATCTCCCAGCTTTACTCAGTCTACTCTCTCTCCTGCTTACATGGGATCAGGATGCAGAAGCCATGCTATAGGGAGAGGGGAGGCCTGGAAAGTAGTGTGGAGGGACTAACCTCCATGGAGATGCCTCTGATTTACACAAATATTGACCAACGTCTGTGAGGATTCCAGAAAACTTGTGTGATTGGAGAGCCAAGCATCCTATTTCCTCTACAAGTATACAAACATCTTTCTCCCTCCCCACACAATGGATGATAACTTGGGAATTCAACCATTATACCTGTTGAATTTCATGAATAAATTATCCACACCTATGGGGGAAAACATAATCTAAGTTTATAAATTAAACCTAGGATATTTGAAATAAGACCAACGTTCTTTTGTTTGTGTAAAAAGAACAGAATAGACACATCCACATTCAGAAAAGATAAATGGGAATTTCTGTTTTTTACATAAATCACATTTTTGTACCTGGATTATGATTATGTTCCTGGAGACGAGTGTATTGCCTCTAAAGTTTCAAAATAAATGTCCCCAACTATTAATTTCCTTTCTTTTCCTAAATGAGTCAAGCTCAGGTACTGTACCTTGCTTACAAAACATAGTTACAGAATCAGATTTTCAGAAGTAGGGCCTACTTCTGATTTCACTTGCATTGATGTACATTAATGCTACCTCAAAGGAAGCTAATGTGGTACGCTGCTATACATATGCTGACAGTGATATCAGAATCAGGCCCTTAGACATTAAATTGATTTGGTTAATGATTTCCAAACTATAATACAGACGTTCTATATCAGAATGTTTGTTTTAAAATTGACTCATGACCTTAACATTTATAAAATAAATAGTTACAGAGCAAAAGAGCTGTTCACAGTTATTCCATGGAAAAAAAAAAAAAAAATACTTTTCAAGGTGAAATCTTAAAAGAGGAGGTTATAAAGGAACAGATACAGTGGAAAAATAATTAGTAAGGTAAATCCTTCAAATCATTGCAAACATACTTCAAAACCTAGCTAAATGTAGGGTAAAGTAATTTGCACCCTCAGTGCTACTATCTAACCCTAATAAGAGAGGAAGCTTAAAATGATTTAGTAGTACATACTTAACATCTTCTGTAACCATGGTTTCATTTGTCTGCATGTAGAATGTAGATAATTTGCAATTGAGATTGTAGAAAAATACAAGCTTTGTTTGCAATGGAGGTAAATAAATGTGTGATCCAGCTCTCATAGGGCCAGAATCTGATTTTGTTTAAACTGGTGTAAATCAAGAGTAAAAACTCCATTAAAATCACCGGAATTACTCTGGATTTATTCCAATGTACCTGAAAGTAAAGTGTGGTTCATAATGGAGGGATTGTGGGGAAGTACCAGTGAGAGAGCTAGCTCAGAATTAACACATTCACTGTGTTTGTTTTTCGGGTTTATAGACATTCCTCATAATTTTTCAACACAATTTAAAACAAAAGCAGCTCAAAGGACAATTCTGCATTTAGAATGAAAGTCACCTTAGTGTGATGAGCCACACAAGTTCCTGGGCTCTACTTAAATCCTTAAAGGGCATGGGGGAGGTCTAATGGTGTCTTTAGTGGTGCATACAGCCTTGTCATTCTTTAAACTAGATTGTGATATTCTTACAGTGGGTGGTGCCTTGGGCCTCAATCCTGAAAACACAGTAAGTGTTTCAGGGATTGTGGCCTTACTCCACAAGTAATCCCATTGAAGGGTCTATATGTGAAGTAACGCGCTATTCCATGTAAGTCTATCAGTCTGTCATTTGGAGATTAAAAGAATTTACACTCAAATTAGAGAAGACCAACAAAATGTAGTAGGGCCAACAGAGGCACAGAGAGGTGAAAGGTAACATTTTCAAAAGCACCTAAGTGGTTTAGGTGCCTAAATCCACTGACTGTTAAAGTCAATGGGACTTAGGCTCCTATATCTGTTAAGAGCTGTTGCAAATTTTATCCAAAGTTTATTTGCACAAGTTCACACATCACATTAGTGTCAGCCCTGAGAATACAACCCACATCCACTGACTCCCAGTCCAGTGCTGGATATTAGAAAAATTAATAGTTCCACTTAAATTACTGTAACTATTGATTTTGAAGGGAGTTCAGAATTTAGCCCATTGTCCTGTGGATATAGAATTGTTGGTTTTATATAATTTAATACATATTTTAGAAGTAGAAAAGCACCTTCAGTCATTTCAGAACAACTTTATTTTATGACACTATTACATATGGGGAATATACCTGCTGTGACTGCTGTCCATTCTAAAATTAAAATTGGGGCTATACTGAAAATACACTTTCTACTACTTTGTAGATATTATGTTTATGTGCCAGCTTTATAACATAATGTAATATCCTATTTTTATCTTGGTTGGCAAGAGAGAGGGAGGGTTGAGACACATTCAACTTTCAGAGCTCAGACCAGCAAGCTGAAGAAACAATTTTAACCACATGGGAAAAGATAAAAGAACATTGCAGAAGATAGGCAAGCAATTATTTTCTAGTACAGGTAAAAGAATTTCATCCGATCAGATTATGTGAAACAAGCAGAAATTGCCATGTGCTTGTAAAAGCTTAGCTAAACTTGTTAAGGACAAAGATAGTGCCGTTGGGCAAGTCTTAAGTGAATATGGTTGGGACCTGAACAGCGGTACACCGCTCAGCAAAGACAGAAATGAGTAAAAGCTCCCTGGTTGTTGGACTTTGTAACCCAACTCTTGAATGCTATGATCCTAATCAGCTTATTTCAAATGTACACCCCCAAAAGACAATTATATATAATATGTGTAGTGCTTATTTAATTTGGTTTCACTTTATAACTGAGCTACCAAAGACCTCTTTATTGAAAGAAAAATAACACCCTGGACTATTGAAGTAATCTTTGGCAGTGGCTGGCCAGTGGTTGTTTACAGAGCTCTAACACAAATCTGGATGTCTGTCTCAATGTTACTGGAGACTTTAGGCTTTCAAATCCACTGACATTAGATAGGGCCTGATCCAACCTTAGGGCCTGATCCAACCTGATCCAACCAAATTCCATTGAAATGCATGCTAGTCTTTCAACTAATTTCAAAGGGAATTGGATTGGGCCATTAGAGTCCACTCCATACATCAACTAATAAAAGAAATATGCTAATGCAAAACTCAATAAAATTACCATATATTTTATCATTTGAAAAGAGCAATGCAAATTTAAACTGATTACCAAACAGAATTATTAGTTGTGGCATCTAAAGCTGGGATCTCAACAAACGTTAAGAAATTGTACTGGAATGAAAGAACCCCAAAGGACACCAAAGTACTGAAGGAAAAGAAATTGACAACTGAGTATGTGACCTTCTACCCTCTAAGTCAATTCTTAACCAATGTCTCAGCATAGTACTATGGTGCACTGCACTGCTAGAGATGCCATTTTTCAGATGAAATATAAACCTAAGGCCCCAATCTATCTATCATCTCTCTAGAATGCTTATCACCACAGTATCTAAACTAGGTAAGTAACCTATGCTCATTAAAATCCCGTGGTACATTTTACAAATTAAGGGGTGTTAGATAAATTGATTGGTTGATTCCAACACTTAGTTCTGATGACATTCTTTTATTGTAAATTTCCTCTGTAGTTTCAATTGGGTGAGTTAACATTCTTCATCTCTTGTACTGATGTTTAGTATTGTTTGTTCTGGTACATCACTCTGCCTCAGAAGTGGATGTATTTCAGTGGTATGTATACATTTGTGAGTCATAGTTGTAAATGGAAGTCAAGTTACAAAAAACACTAGTGGCACTTTTTATTCATTCAGATTCTGCTCTACTCTGCTCTGGTTAGGCCTCAGCTGGAGTATTGTGTCCAGTTCTGGGCACCGCATTTCAAGAAAGAGGTGGAGAAATTGGAAAGGGTCCAAAGAAGAGCAACAAGAATGATTAAAGGCCTTGAGAACATGACCTGTGAAGGAAGGCTGAAAGAATTGGGTTTGTTTAGTCTGGAAAAGAGAAGACTGAGAGGGGACATGATAGCAGTTTTCAGGTATCTAAAAGGGTGTCATAAGGAGGAGGGAGAAAACTTGTTCACCTGAGCCTCTAAGGATAGAACAAGAAGCAATGGGCTTAAACTGCAGCAAGGGAGGTTTAGGTTGGACATTAGGAAAAAGTTCCTGACTGTCAGGGTGGTTAAACACTGGAATAAATTGCCTAGGGAGGTTGTGGAATCTCCATCTCTGGAGATATTTAAGAGTAGGTTAGATAAATGTCTATCAGCGATGGTCTAGACAGTATTTGGTCCTGCCATGAGGGCAAGGGACTGGACTCTATGACCTCTCGAGGTCCCTTCCAGTCCTAGAATCTATGAATCTATGAATGAGGAGTTTGGGCTATTGTGCTGACAATACTGAATATTGGAATTTAGGGGTATTTTTGTACTAGACCTATTCACTATAATATTGCTGAAAAGTAATTTTAACAGATCTCTATTTCTAGTTCGCCTTCTTTTTTTTTATTGAAGAAACAAAATGAACAATAATATCTCTGATTTCAGTTTTATATTCATGTAGATATTGGCAGAAAATATGTGCTGCAAACTGAACAGCCTGTAAATCCTGTGTTCCAAACAATGACTAACAAATCTCTGTGATATCAAAAATTCTTGTTTCCCATTTCTGTACTTCCTAGCCAAACCAAAATTCATTTTGAAACCACTGATTTTACAAACATTTCCAGTGTTCCCTTAGATCTTTACAACATCAGGGCTTTGTTTAAAAATAAACTCTTTTATAATCTTTGCAAAACATTGTGTTCCTTCTAATGGACAAAATAATACTTGTAAACTGCCATGCATTTTAACCAAAACTGTAGCCCAGTGATTATAATCTTGCTTAGCATTGCATTGAAATTGGTTATTTTTAATCTTGTAGAGTTTGCCTTTTCAATAAGCCAGACAGCAGCATCCAAATAAATGGTTGACAATGGGGAGATCCAGAGCTGGCACCCAAGAGAAGGGGTGCAAATCTTTGAAATACTAGAATCCCTTTTTTTTGTCATCATTGTGAAGAAGTTTCTCTTAGAATCCATATAGAGCCTAATATATGTGGATACCCATATTAATACAGATCAGGACCAGAATTTTTCATGGAAAGTAAAAGTACTCACCCTTCAGACTCTTAAAACAATAACTCCTCCTCCTCCTCTGGTCAGGGTGGTTTTTTTTGTCTCAGAAAGAACCCATCTCAGTTTACTCTGGCACGTCATTCCTTATTCATCTCATCCTTTCTAGTCAGCTCCATATGAAACCATAGCAACCTTTCCTACTGTACTGTTGGAAGCACAAAAATCAACCTCTAAAGATGAGAATAAGGGTGTCATTCCTTTTCCTTTCATCTGCTCTGTTTGAGCATTCCCAGTGCTTCGGTATCATCTGTTCCCTCTCGTGGCTTGGCTTTTGAGAGAGGCAAATTGAAGCATTGCTTTCTTCACCACTAGGTTCTTTCTGTCAGAAAGAGGTGACTAATAAGTTATACTGGGGGAAGTAGTTTCCACCAAATTGTGTGCACCCCATGCAATCCCTTTGAAATTAGTGCTTTGAAGGCAATGATTTTGCACAGGGTTTAAATCCATGTCAAATTTGGCTCTTTGTTCTGAAATTGGTCCAGTCCTGTAGGGATTGTCCATAGTCTTCCTTTCAGGCTTCATCTTAAGTCTTTATTTAACTCATACCCTCATTTTGCATATGATTAATTCTGTCATCTGGCTGCATAATTCCTCTTGGCACTTTCTTTCCATAAGGTCTTGTATGTCTATCCTTTGAGCCTCGGCATTACAGTATTCTCCATTTTCATTCTAGAAGACAACATTCTTGTGGCTATATCCTCTGCTAGGACAGTATAGGGAGCTGAATGCCTTTACTAAAGGTTCCACTTTTCTGACCTTTACTGTGTTGTCCTTCTGTGGTTAGATACCACCTTTTGCTCAAGGTTATTTTTCCCTGTCATAAGGATTTTGAAGTCAGGTGTCATTCCTTAGTTCACAAGTCTTTGTGCTTGGAGGATAATGACCCGATGTCAGAAGTTTTTAGTGCATACAATTCCCATTGGCTTGTGAAACTTTAACTGAAGTGTTTGTTTCTTCATAGAAGAGCATAATCTAGGAACAAATATTTGTATTTAAAAGCTGAGTAGCTGGCTTTCGGTGCATTTTTCACAATATTTCTAACTTTTTGTAAAGTACTTTAAGGAACATTTACTGTATGCCTTTTCTAAAAGCTGCGCATGTTTTTCAAAAAACACCTTAGATTAATATTTCGTCAAAAATATACAAAAATGGATACCATTTCTGTGCATCATGTTCCATTCTGAGGGCATCAATCCCAGACACATGGATACACTAGTGAAAAACAGTATAAAGCAACACAAATTATTAATGAGCTAGAAGATTTAAAGCAGAGGAACCTCCTCAAATGTAGGCCTCACTTACACGGTTTGAATAATATATAGTGTGATAGCAGATAAGGTTCAAATTATTTTAAAAGAATTATTCCAGATTTGCACCAGTGTGTCCGAATCTCACCCTGTGCATTGTTTCACTTACTCATTTACCAAGCTCACCAGCTATTGTTGGATAAAAGAACTAAAATGTATAGTTTGGCTAAACAACTATTGGTGAAGGATATAATTGTCTACAAGTAACTGAAGGGCAAAGACACCAAAAAGGGGAAATAATTATTCAAGGAGGAGGCTTCTCAAGTTTTATCTTTCATAATAGAATAAATCTTTTCTCACAATCACGATAGCATGGACCTCCACCCTACCCACTGTTGATTAAATGACATCCCTCTAATAACTACAGCAGATGCTTACATGGAAAACTAATATTAGACACTATATGATGCATTGTAGCTTCTTTTAATGTATTTTAGTAACTGGAACCAGCCACCTCTCTGCAGACTACTAATTGTTTGTGGACCACATTTTGGACCACTGCATTAGGGAATAATCTTGTACTGGTTGATTGGTATGGAGAACCAAATAGGTTTTTCCTATCTACCTTGTTTATTATTTGTGCCACACCCAAAGTTGTGCTAAACTCTTTCCAGAATGCACTCTAAACAAGGGAGACTAAGGGATTATAACTAACAGCAGTGAGATACAATAAGAGACAGCATAGGGTGGTGACTATAAAGAACTAGTGATTAGATATAAAGACTATGGATTAGTTTCCTAAAGGAAACGGGGATAACCCCAGTGACAGAGACATTTGCAATAGGACTTGAAAAACGGTAGTGTACAGACATGCTATAGGGAACACTTTTCCATGTAAGGGGATGGCTTAGATTACTTGTTTGTTTGTTTCCATGCCTAATTTATATGATACTGTTAGCATCAGGACCAAAGAGAATAACTACATATAACTAAATTTACATACAGAGCTGGCAAGTGTTCTTGGTTCCCACTGATTAAACCCAATTAAAAAGTTACAGTCATATGTATAGCTTCTTTTTTACATAAAATCTAAAATCTTTAAAAACATAATTCAATTTCAGTTCATGTATTGTGTTAATTCATTTATAAAGCCTTAGCAGTTAATTCAGTTAATCATTTAAAGGCTTAACTTTAAAATTTTCATTAAATTTCACTTCATGTACTGCATTCATTAATTTCTTCATTTAAAAAGCATTTGTAATTTATTGACTTTATCCTTTGTACAGTTAAAAAGTTACTATAATTTGTGTTCCAATAATCATAGAATCATAGAAATCTAGGACTGGAAGAAACCCTGCATAGGGCAGCACTAAATATTATCTAGACCATCCCTGACAGATGTTTATCTAACCTGTTCTTAAAAACCTCCAATGACAGTGTATTCACAGCCTACCTAAGTAATTTATTCCAGTGCTTAAAAACCCTTGGATTTAGGAAGTTTTTCCTAATGTCTAACCTAAATCTCCTTTGCTGCAATTTACTGCATTACTTGTCCTGTCCTCAGTGGACAAGGAGAACAATTTATCATCCTCCTCTTAATAACAGCCTTTTACATACTTGAAGACTATTGTTATGTCCTCCCTCAGTCTTCTCTTCTCCAGACTAAACAAACCAAATTTTTTCAATCTTGCCTCGTAGGTCATATTTTCCAGACCTTTAATCATTTTGTTGCTCTCCTATGGACATTCTCCAACATGTCCACATCTTTCCTGAAGTGTGGTGTCAAGAACTGGACACAATACTCCAGTTGAAGCCTTATATTGCTGAGTAGAGTAGAATTACTTCATGTGTGTATCTTACAACACTCTTACTAATACATCCCAGAATGTCTTTGTTTGCAACACTATTACATTGTTAACTCCAGTTTAGTTCGCAGTCCACTAAAATCCCTGATCAGTTTCTGCAGTACTCATTCCTAGGCAGTCATTTTCCCATTTTGTATTTGTGCAATTGAATTTTCCTTCGTAAGTCTAGTACTTTGAGTGTAACCTTACTGAATTTCATCTTGTTTATTTCAGACCATTTCTCCAGTTTGTCAAGATAATTTTGAATTCTTATCCTGTCCTCCAAAGTGCTTGCAATCCCACACAGTTTTGTATCATCCGCAAACATTGAGTGTACTCTCTATGCCATTATCCAAATAATTTATGAAGCTATTGAATAGAACCAGACCCTGGACAGATCCCTCTAGAACCCTGCTCAATATGCCCTTTCCACTTGACTGTGAACCTTTGATAACTACTCTGTGAGTATGGTTTTCCAGTCAGTTGTGCACCTACCTTATAGTAGGTTCGTCTAGGCTATATTTCCCTAGTTTGCCTATGAGAAGGTCATGTGAGATGGTGTCAAAAGCCTGACTAAAGTCAAGATATATCACATTTACTGCTTCCTTGTATTCACAAAGTTTGTTCCCTGTCAAAGAAGGATATGAGGTTGGTTTGACATGATTTGTTCTTGACGAATCCATGTTGACTGTTACATATTACTTTATTATCTCTAGGTACTTACAAATTGACTACTTGATTATTTGCTCCATTATCTTTCTGGGTAGCAAAATTAAGCTGACTGATCTATAATTCTCAAGGTTGTCCTTATTCCCCTTTTTTACAGAGAGGTAATATATTTTTCCCCTTTGCAATCCTCAGGTATCTCTCCCTTCCACCATGTATTCTCAGAGATAATCATTAATGGCTCAGAGATCTCTTCAGCCAGTTCTTTAAGTGTTCTAGGAGTATTTAATCAGACCCTGCTGGCTTGAAGACATCTAACTTGTCTAATTCTTAACTTGTTCTTTCCCTATTTTAACCTCCGATCCTACCCCATTTACACTGATGTTCATATGTTAGTCATCAGATCACAGCTAACCTTTTTGGTGAACACTGAAACAAAAAAGACATTTAACACTTCAACCATTGCTGTGTTTTCTGTTATTGTCTTTCCCTCTCATTGATTAATGGACATACTCCATCCTTGGTCTTCCTCTTGGTTCTAATGTATTTGTAAAATGTTTTTTTGTTACCTTTTATGTCGCTAGCTAGTTTAATTTTGTTTTGTGCCTTGGCCTTTCTAATTTTGTCCCTACCTTCTTGTGGCTTTTTTTATACATTCATCCTTTTTAATTTGACCTAGTTTCTATTTTTCATGCAACTCTCTTTTGAGTTTCAGGTCATTGATGACCTTCTGCTAAGCCAGAGTGGTCTCTTATCAGACTTCTTATCTTTCCTGTGCATTGAGAAAATTTGCTCTTGTGCCCTTAATAACATCTCTTTTAAAAAGTGCCAACTCTCCTAAACTTCCCTTAAACTTGCTTCCCATGGGATCAGTTTTCTGAGTTTGCTAAAGTTTTCCCTCTTGATGTCCATTGTCTTTATTCTGCTGTTTTTCCTTCTACCAATCCTTAGAATAATGAACACTATCATTTCATGATTACTTGTGCCCAAGTTGCCTTCCACCTTCAAATTCTCAAATAGCTCTTCCCTATTTGTCAGGATCAAATCTAGAACAGCCTTCCCCCTAGTCGCTTTCTCCACCTTCTGTAATAAAAAGTTGTCCCCAATGCATTCCAAGAACTTCTTGGATAATCTGTGCTCTGCTGTATTATTTTCCCAAGACATATCTGATTAGTTGAAGTCCCCCATTACCACCAAGTCCAGTGCTTTGGATGATTTTGTTATTTAAAGAAAGCCTCATCTGCCTCTTCTTCCTGGTTAGGTAGTAGCTCTCCTACCTGCTTTCTGAGAGATTCTACTGGTAGACACCTATCATACTGGATGGTCTCACCAGTCTGGCTTTCTGCAACGGGGAAAGGCAGGTGACAGTCTCTGCAAATCCACACCAGGACCAGCAAGAATCTCCAAGCAGAATTTAAAAAACATTAAAAAAACCTCCAACTCCTTCTTTCACCTCATCTCAACATTTTCCTTCCCTCTCCACATTGCGCACTTCTGGAATTGTCTCTCTGTGGAAGGCAGCATCCCTGACCTCACTAATTCTTCTCATTACTACTATATGAAGTAGATTGGCTAAAGCCATCAGCAATCATGCTGCAGTGGGACGCTCATGTTTTCCAGAGCAAGGAATTTATTTAGTGGATAATTTCAGATGTCTGCTTTTTCTGAAAGCAATAATAATTTCTGACTAGATACCATTCCGAGAAGTGATGAGAAATTGTACTGTATCTAGTATAAAGAACAGGAGTACTTGTGGCACCTTAGAGACTAACAAATTTATTAGAGCATAAGCTTTCTTGGGCTACAGCCCATTTGTTTAGCTCCACAATTAATACTGTATCAACTTTATTAAGCATCCTGTATTTTTAACAATTTTTTTTAAAGGGAAAACTGAGAATATTTAGCACAATTACCATTCACATTAGAGCTACATGATATTTCAACATCTGTTAAGTGTTGTCAATTGTCATCTAAAGGCCCCCTGCTAAGCTGAATCTGTGCAGACAACCACAATCCTGACTGCCAAAGGTTGAAAATTATGTGAAAGAGAGATAAAAGATGCACAAACATGACTTTGCCTGCGTCAACAACAACAAGAAAGGATTATAAGTAGACTGTAATATAGTGGACTCTATGGACCAGACCCTGTCTCTCTTCATGATTATTCCAAAATCAGGCTCCAGGGATCACTGTAAAAGCAGCACTCATATTTTGGTTTGCCTGGGAGGCACACAAAATCACAGCACATATGCCCACACAGATTATTCAAGACAGGAGCATGATTAAAGCAAGAGGGACAGGGCTGATTGGGGTCTTGGATAGATAAGGGAAGTTTAAGCTACAACACACACATCATGCCTCTAAATCCCATCCCAGATTGCCCCTTTATGCCTTTAAGCTCTGAGGACTTGCTGAAGGACTGTTTTTTAGCCAGAGTCAGGACACAATATTTACAACTTGGTTTTGGTATTTTGGATATATACATATCCAAAACATGAAGATGAGATTTTGCCTCTTGTTCTTACTTTAAGAGATACGAAAGAATCAGAACTTGTAAATTTGTGCCTGTGATAGGGCTGGCTCACCACTCTGTACACTTTGTAAGTATCCCTGCATAGGCCAAATTGGGAAATGATTGATTAGGATTGGGTGATTAACTAGTCAACAAGGGGGGTGAACTCATCAGCTGGAGACTGTTCAATGGGAGATAGGAAGGGAGAGAAGGGGGCTGAAAGAAAGGGTAAAGAAGCTCAGGATCTCAGGGAGGTGAGACCTCTCTCCCCCATCCTGTACATACAGAGTTATGTTGAAGCTTGGGAAAAGCCTGTTGGGGATGGGATGTGAGGCTGCGTAAGAGATTGTGAATAAAATACAATGGTGAATTTACATAAGTGTGTGTGAGGACTGTTTGCAAAAAGAAATCCAGGGTTTGGGAGCGTACCATGTGACAGTGCCCCTCTCTGGAATTTGCTTGTGTCTAGGTGCCCCACAAGGTGACACAACTTTTACCCTTGTAACGAACTATGTAGATTTCATTTAAATGTTTCTTCTTTTCTGTTACTAAATTAAAAAGAGCAAGAGCTATAAATTTGAGCTCTCTTTTCTTTGTATCTAGCAGCATATCCAGGCTCAGTACAGAGGTTCTCCCCAAGGACTGGAAGCAAAAACAATTGTCTGCCACACCCTCTCTTCCTTACCCAACCTATGGAGCAACTGCCAGGCTACTCCGCTGCAACTATTAGCTCCTACATGCGGTTTGCCTGTTGCCACCTTGGAGAAATGGCCATATACTCATCTTTGTGTATCCAGAATCATGCTCCCTTACTCTTTGAAGAGAGCCTCATTAGTTCTGCTGCATCCAGAGTTCTTCATGTCCATTGAAGGAGTTGCACTTTAGCATTTTATTTCTGCACTTGGTTCACGGTTGATCATCTGGGTTAAATTCTGAAATTGGCATGTGGGGATTAATCTTTACATCTTTCATTACATTTAAAATCCCACAGCCCCACTCCATGCTCTGCTTTGAACTTTTCAGGCTGGATATTTTTGTGAGTTATAGTGGTGCACATGGAATTTTATTTAACCACAGAGTTCAGATACAAGGGCTCATTGTCTGTTATCCCGAAGAAGGAGGAAGACACTAATCTTTGTGACAGAAAGCTGGAGTAGAGGAGTGTGTAGTTCTAAAACATCCCTTAAGAATATAGAGTCAAAAAGATCCATTTTAAGGTGGCACCTCTAAAAAAGTTCCCCTTTGTTACTCTTTCTCATTGCTGCCCATAAACTAGTGTTGATACCATGTGTTAGACACTTAGATTGCAGTGTTAAAAGCCTAAAGTTGTTATTCAATTCAGACATTGGCATCAATTTGATCAGTACTTTAACTGGACATTCAAATTATTATCTTTCTTACCACAGTCATTGCTGAAGAAATTAGAGATGAACTGTAAGCAAGCATTTGCATAATATTTTCAGCCTAAAAACTCTAGTTCTTGCCATTCTGATTTTTATCAATCCTGAGATTTTTCCCTTCAGCTGAATACGTAAAGTCTTTTAATTCTCAGAAATTCTGAGTTTCAGTACCTATCGCTATTAATTCTGGGCCAGATCCTCAGCTAGTAGCTTCATTGACATCGGTGGCACTACCCCAATTTACACCAGCTTAGTATCTGGGCCCTTTGATCTTGCATTTACATTGTATGAGTTATAACAGCTTTATAAGCTATTACTCTGTCATGCATATTTATGTAATATTTTCAATGCTGTACTTGGTCATATCACTTCCTTTTTTGCCTTTGAAATTAACATTACTATGTACCCCCCCCCCAAACATAACACAACCCCCACCCCCCATCACTGAACTGATTTAGGTCTCAATCCTGTGCCCATTGAAGTAAATATCAAAACTCCTAAGGAATTTCATGGTTTAGGATTAGGCTTTTAACACATCTATGCCCCTGCCCAGCCACTTGACACTGAATGAGGAGGAAGAGTGGACCTACATTACCGGGCGATGGATTAGCCTTCAGATATAGGTGAAGATATAGATTTTTGTTGGTAAATGTTGGTAAACTTAGATTTCAGTGTACATGCACAACGGACACCAAAAAAATCCCATCCATAGCAATGAAAATTTAGAGATAGGTCAAGTAAGAAAAATGCTGCTTGAGAATTTACTAGAGTTTGATTTAAGGATATTTACTTTGTATATTTTGACATGTGATGTTGACAGTTTGTGTTATAACTGTTATAAAGCTTGAACTTTTTGAATCTCAATGTCTGCTGTGATTAAATAATCATTGTTTGACCCCTCATAATTTCCCACAACTGTAAAAATTTAAATAGATAAAAATTGAAAAAAAAATGCTTAAAAGCAAACATTGAGAGTAACTGTCAAAATTGTAAAAAAATAAAAAATCTAATTCTGCCATGTCTATTTATAGGCACGCTGCTGTCTCTGTAGATGGCCTCTCTTTGGTATTAGGCATTCAAACTAGCAATTCTCTTTGAACATTCCAGTGTAGAATAACACACACACACACACACACACACATACACATAGTCCACCGTGCAGACATAATCACATCCCACACATAATCAGTGTTTTATTGAAGCGCAAAAAAAAATCAAATAAATAAATAAATACTTGGGGTAACTGATGGGTCAGTTTGTTTATTAATATATTTTACTTGGATGGGAGCTCTGTAACTGAAGAGTAGTAAAAATTCAGATAAATATATGAAATTAATTAAAATGAATTAAGCCCTAATTTTCTTTAAAATATGTGGCACATATGTGGCGATGTATTTATTGCCAATCATTTGGGATCGTTGTTTATTTCTTAAGTGTAGACAATGAGTTGAATATTAGCAGCTGCAATGAACATTGTATATTTTATGATAAGCACTCAACTCTACTGGGAAAAAAACAATTTCAAAATAAAGCAGAATTTTAATTCCAAATTCTCATGAATGAATTCATGGTAGCTGCCTTTCTGTGCTTGCGCTACTCCACAATGGCAATTTCCAAACACAGAAATTCCCTTAGATTTTCAACAGGCAGGTGACATGCTCTGACAGCTTTATATTTTGTGTGTTCTTAATTTTGGTTTACTGAGAATTTTTTCCCCTTAGCGATTTACAACCTAGCAGTTCACAGTTAAGGGGTTAGAAAGTTGAGGCCTTTGACAACTATTAAATAGATTATTCCATTCTTTTTCATTTCCTCTATTTCAGCTGAGATTTAACTGAGGGAAAATTTCTTCAAATGTTTTGCGAGAGCCCATCATATGGAACTAGGGACACATTTTTTTGGTGTAGAATTTACCTGTGACAGCCATAATATATTTATTTATGCATATCTCAGTAAGTCCTGTGTGTGCTGTGTAGCTCTCAGGGTATTTATCTGTGCCAATTATTCTGCTCTTTCAACCAGTAAAACTATGTAGGAGGGGTTTAAATCATGGCCCATTTTGCTTACACATTTACTTATTTTGCTACAGAAGTCAGATACCACTCATTTTCCATCATTCAGCAATAAGGAGCACAAATACATTTATAATTCTTAATATTTCCTGCTCTGATCAGTTAAAGTAACCATAACATTTGTTGCATATGGTTATATTTGTGTGTATAAAAATAAGCTTTGCTTTTTAATGCAATGCAAATACTGTACTCCAAATTTCAAATGTTTATCAAAGATCACACAATAAAAAAATGTTTATAGAGTCTAGAAAATGAAAACTTCTATATTACCCCACCTGTTTCTTATATTGAAATTCATGGGCTGATTTCAGCTGTTCAGGAGCTGTCCTTATTGTGTGTGTCTGTTTGTGTATACATCTATACAGATTGGTGGATACTCTGTGTCTGATATATATCCACACCTAAACGTAATGGTTAGGGGAAAAGTGACATTCCCTTATCTCAGTGTATATATAGATCATATGTGTTTTGTGGCTGCTATTTTTTTTTTTTTGAGAGAGAGAGAGAGATGCTCATCTTCTGGCAGAAGAGAGTACAATACAAATTGTTCATTTGGATCCACTTCCTTCCTCTTTGTTCATACTTTCTTTACATTTGGGACCCATACTCCACCACTGCATAAACATTGTGCTGACTGAGATACATGTGATAACCTACATGAAAGAATGGTGGTTTGGCATCTTTAAACGAAAGGGCGACATTGTGTGGCTCTTGCTCAAAGTAAAAATGAAGCAATAAGTTATGACAGGCATATGTTTCTGGGTTATTCTAGCATGCTTGGGTGGTATTAGAGGGCACAAAGCTGATTGGCTTTATCTGCTTCTAAGAAGTATAATAATCCCCTAAAAATGCACTGCCTGGAGTGTCTTACTTATATTATGCAATGAAATATATTAATAGAAGTAGGAAAATGTAGATTTGACTTTAGCGTGACAACATTCACATGTCACAGAAAGTTCTAATTGTGCCTACAGTTCTGAAGACATTTCATTAGTGGTCATAGGGAAAGAAGAATGTAGACCTCAAACTGTTACGTAATACACTTTTACTTAACTATCAACAGGGCTGTTTTCCAGTATTTGGGAATGGGTGAGTTCTGTTCATTCCCTCTAAAGGACCTGGCATTGGCCATTGTCAGAAGACAGGATTTTGGGGTAGATGGGCCATTGGTCTGACCCAGTACGGCCGTTCTTATGTTCTGTGATGACCAGGGCACTTGATCCTGTGAAGTGTTCATCTCCTGTCAGGCGAAGAGCACCCCCAATTCTTATGGACTTCAATAAGAGCAGATGGTACTCATAGACACTGGCAGGATTGGGCTCTGCTTCGTTACAATTGAATAATCAATCATACACCTAATGTAATGTGATAATCAAGGAAGCTACAGTACAAAAAAAATAGTTAATTTAAATAATAACTGGTAGGAAGATTCCTTCAAGTTGTCTATGCTGTGATGTAGGAAACTAGATGCTTATTCATACAGGGCTAGATTTTAAGGCCAAAATGTTATACGCTAGGGTGCAAAGGCACTTTAGTAATATTACTAATAATAATTAGTACTGCAAGGCATAGAACTTCACCTATGATTCCTGCACCAGTACCAGAAGTTCAGGTTGAGCTAGAGAAGTCAGTAGTTCCAGCTGCTTTGAGTGAAATTAAGGGACAAATTGTGGCAGTTAGCCACTCACCCTAATATGGGCAGTGTACAGCCACACTACCCCATGGGGAGGGATTGTGACTCATGAAAAGAAGAAAGACTACTGTGTGCTGGGAGAATCTCAGACTGCACCATCCTTTACAATAGCGTAACCTGCTGGCTCCCTAGTATAACAGGTCTCTGTCACTTCCCTCCCCTCACCTCTGCTGTCCGCTGGAGCACTCCACACCTCCAAGAGCATGGCAAGGAAGCAGTTTCTGTACTCCACCAAGTGCAGACTTCAAGTAACTTGACATTTTAACAAGTCTTTCTCTACCCACAGTCTGCTCGCTTTACTACTGCTAAAGGATCAAGATTCTTTCAAGCAGTACAAATATTAATGTTACATTATTACTGTACTAAATGTTCAATTGATTTGAATATTAAAATAGCCTAGGGACTATTCAATAAAATATGTGATTAGAGAAATCGTACAGCCCATTCCATCATAGAATAGCTCCTATGCATAACTTACGTGATTGCAGGATTAGGCCCATATTCTGCAAGGAGCTGAGCATCTCCTGCTGTGCTCCCTCAACAATCCTCCTCTTCAGAAAAGAGGCCTGAGACACCAAAGCATGAGATTGCTTTTGCCACGTAACCCACAAAAGACATAAAAAGAGGTCCCTTTCTTTCTCATGGTTAAGCTTGAGAATATTTGCTACTATGACATCAGCATACTTTTTAATAAATTTTCATTCTGTGCCAACATTTCTCCTATATAAGAAGTATCTCCTTTTCTCAGCACAGTAGCTTTAATGGTCCATGTCCATTTATACACACACACTTCTCCTTTTTTATACATTATGGGTCAGATTCTCAGCTGCACCCAATAAGGGCCGGGTACACCAGAGAAAAGGGTAGGAGGTGGTGCGAAGAATCCATTTGTGGCTCGCCAATCATGGGGCTGATTCTGCATTGGCTTAGTCCTCTCACTGTACTTTAAAGAAACTTCAAAGTAGATCTAGATACATCACCAGCCAGTGTCCTTGGGGTCCATTTCAGCAGCAGGAGAATGCTAGAATACAGGGATATTCCAGCCACATCCCCTTGAGCATGGAAGGGATGATGTGGAGCTAGTACAGCTGGATCTATGACACTTGAGGATTTTCCCACACTAGCAGACTCCTTAGCTGGCAAAGTCTTATGTATCTACAGGCCCTCCATGGGACTTAGCAAGCACAAAAAGACATAGCCCACCAGATAATTTGACACATTGTCTTTTAAACCCTCCAGCAATTAGAGGATGAAACCCTTACAAAACAATAAATACCTGAGCAAGTCTGACATTGCCATGACTAGGGAGCAGTAATACCCATATGAAACAGCTTGTCTATTTGCTGCAATTGATACTTATGTTGCTAGTGGGAAAGAAGACAATCTCATTAAGGCCCACAGCATAATTTTGCAACCAGACTCTAGGAGAGTCATTATCTGCACAATACTCCATATTTTCCACCCCGAGGAAAGAATATCCCAATTTCATTCATGAGCACAAGTCTTTAACATGATGGCTTATGCTGCTGTTCAGCTGGCTATTGAACTGCCTAATTTTGTATAACTTTAAAAACATCACAGAACAAAGTTCTGTTACTACAGTGCAAGGCAACCTGCCATATATTCAGAATATCGTGTTTTCTCATTTTAAGTCATACAGACAATACAAATGCTATACAAGATATTTTTCTGATTTTTTTGTAAGAATCATAATGTGAAAATCAGAATAAAAATGCTATGTGTGATCTAGAGAGTTTATCATTTCAAAAGCGACAAAGAGTCCTGTGGCACCTTATATACTAACAGACGTATTGGAGCATAAGCTTTCGTGGGTGAATACCCACTTGGTCAGATGCATCAAAATCACTCCACTATAAAAACATTGCTCTCACTTAAAGTGTCTGTATCATTCATCTGAATAATCTTTACTCACCCAAGTAAATCTTACCAAACACAATGGGACCACTTGTAAATAAGGCTTCCTCACATCATTTAGATTATGCTAACTTGAACTACTTTGAAATTATTTATCATGCAATTTAATGTTAAGCAAGCAAGATGCCTGGAAGGGAAAATGTAATATCTAGACTTTAGAATATTCGTTAGAAGTTTAATAGAATTCAGGTTTTCTGGACTAGAATTCATTTTGTAGCAAACTGCAATTGAATTGTTACACTATAGCTCTCAAGTGGCAAATTGTTTCAAGAGCTCCACGAACAGTCACATTTACACAATCTGATTGGCTACCCTAAAGGCAGAACCAATTTAATTACGCTAATATGCGTATAATGTTCAGAAATCTGAACTCACCTTTCCAAAACGTAAATGTATATTGTCTCTTTAAAGAACCAGGCTTAAAGGTGTCAGGTTTCGTGTTAAAAAGTGAAGGTTGACAGATTTGTAATTGTCAGCTTTAGCAAGCTAGTAACATTCATAAGTTTCATAACAGTGATGAAACGTTTCATTTGACAATAAATACAGTGCTGAATATAGTGATAACCTTGATTGAGTATAACATGGCTGTGGAAACATTCCAGAAAATAAGATTTTGCATCTTTATGTAGAATTCATAACAATGTGGGGGGAATTATTTGAAAATTTGCTCATTAAGAGCTCAATATAAAAAACATTTTGTTTGCATTGCCTAATAAAATGGGCCAGTAGAGACATAATTTTTTCCTGGAGTGTGTATTTTACAGCTTAAAATGTTCTGGTAGCTTTATGGCACAGATTACTGGAAGATGCTATTTTATGTTACAATAATTTATTTAATATGAAGATTTGTTCTTAAGATTGAGTAAACAACTGGAAATCTGCATGGGGCAATAGATTACTTCAGCTGTTTATCCATTTTATTTTTTTAAAATATCTGACAACATCCATTTATTGTCCTTTGCATATGGTTGAAGTCCTAATTGCACATTGAAAAAATCTATTTACTACAAATTTGAAAGATTCCTATTGTTTAAACAAGAAATCAGTATTAGCGTGGGTAAAAGAAGGGTAATAGTATTTTCCTCACAGGGAGAATGTAAGGGTTAATTAATGTTTGTAATATGCTTTGAAGTCCTCAGATGGGAGGTGCTATTTAAGTACAAGGTGTTATCACACTCAAATGTTGTTTATTTGTATGCACACTTTACAGAAGACAGCTCAGGGCACATAAAGATGTGCCACGGAGTAAGGGAGAAGTCTCTGTGGGACTGCTCCAGCTTGTATAACCTACAATAGCCCTTATACTGGTCTAAATGGTGTCAAGGGCTGTTACAACTTCCAGCCACCCCATAAATGAGGAAACAGAAAGCTGGGTTAGAACCATCTTCTCCCCACAGCCTCCACAGCTGCACTAAGTGTAAGTTTACACTACAATCTGAGGTGTTATTGCAGCTTGGGTAGACATACCCATGCTAACTTTTTCCATGGTAAAGTGTAAAAACAGTGTAGATGCAGGCTTCAGCATGAACTAGCAATGCAAGTAGGTCTCCAGGGTCCCCAACATGCTTGTACAGCCTGTGCTGAAGCACACACTGCTGTGTCTACACTGCTATTTTTAGCCAAGCTAGCGCAGGTAGAGCTAGCACAGGTATGTCTACCAGAGTGGCAGTCACATCTCATATTGTGTGTAGGCTAACCCTAAGTGTCTGTTCAGTATATAGCATAGTTATATATGTTTTTAAGAAGTCATTTGTCCATTTATAAGTTTTATGGTATATAACTGTATAGTTGTGAATCTTTAAAGAAGACATTTTTAGGAATATAAAATAGAGGGCTGATATTATTGCACATAATACCTGTACAGGACTTTGCATCTTCAAAGGGAACATGGGACACCTCCTTAGCACCACTGTTTCAGTTTTGTGTATGAAAGTGATAGTTCCATATTCTATCTATTGCTCATAATTCAACGAGTTATATTGAAAGCCATCCTACCACCTTCTATGAGGCCTGATTCATGAAACCATCTCTTTACATGAAAGCACTTAAGCATGTGCTTAATTTAAGCATGAGCTGAAGTTCCATTGAAGTTAGATTGTACACTTCTTGGGACAAAGACCTGTCCTATTCATGCTTGCAAAGCATCTAGCACATATATGGGTAGCATATACATAATAAAGCTCCTGTAACGTACGGGTTTCTTGTTCTTGTATTGGGAGGCAGTGCTGCCTAGTGAATAGAGCACTGTGTTGTGACTCCCGAAACCTGGGTTCCATGTCTGGTTCTGTTGCTGTCCTGATGGGTTACCTTGAGCAAGTCACATGCCCACTCTGTGCCTCAGTTTCTCCACCTAAAAATGGGAATAATGATACTGACCTCTACTATAAACTGCTTTGAGAGCTGCAGATGAAAAGCGCTAGATAAGAGCTAGGAATTTTATTATTATTACTTTATTATAAAAAAGGGTAAATAGAACACAATTTACCTTTTCTAGACTATTGATTATTTTGCATACTTGATCATATCCCTCCTTTTCTGTCCCTGCAAGCTAAATAGTCCCAGTATTTTCAGTCTTTCCTCTTTCAATGTCTCTAATAATTTTCATTGCCAATCTCTACTCCGCTCCCTCCATTTTTGTTACTTATATCTTGAGAAATGGTAACCAGGACTGAATACCCTATTCCAGGATAGAGCATCCACAAGAAGATCCAAGAGGAGAAGTTGCAGCATCCATTAAATCTAGGCCCTTATCAACATTTGTCTCTTGATAGATGCAACTTGTATCACATCACTGTTTAATAGTTAATACGTGGAAGACAAGATGCAGAAGATGCTGCCCTGTTGGACTCCTGCTTTCAGTTCAAATCTTTCTGACATTTTCTTGTTTTATCTTCCTTAGCTCACTGCTAATCTTCCTAGATGCTCCAAAGAAATGCTGCAACTGTAGTGCCAGTCACTCTTTTGCCTAGTGAGCCTTATTCCTGTTTGAAGCACACAAACTACACACACAGATATTTTCTATAATCTCAGCACTTTTGTGCCATCCCTTTCACAGTGAATATCAGCACACCCACTGACTTTTCTCTCTCTTTCTATCTTGCATTTTATTCAGGGTTCACTAGCAATAAACTTCTCAGACATGCTGAGCACACTAATATTTCCTGAGCACTTATATTATTTCTTGTCCTCTTCTTGTGTGTGGAGTCGAAGTGCTCATCAGCACCTGCTGTGCAAAGATTGATATTCATTGAGATGTCCATAATCACCTGGAAGGGAGTTTATGAAATAATAAAAAAAAATTGGTAGGAAATTGAGTCTCTTTACAACCTTTATTTTCCTCTTGTAGCTTGACTTTCAGTTTCTATTATTACTTACAAAATGTGTAAGACACCCTTCTTTGTTCTATCAAGAGGCCATTTATATAGTTAAAACAAACAATGTAATGTTATTCTCTTAAAGTAGGAAGCAAACTTATTTTGCCAAACCTCTACTGGAGGTCCCTCTCATAACCTGCACTGTAGAAAATATTCCCCTAAGGGTACGTCTACACTTACCTCCGGGTCCGACGGCAGGCAATCGATGTTCTGGGATCGATTTATCGTGTCTTGTCTAGACGCGATAAATCGATCCCGGATCGATCCCGGAAGTGCTCGCCGTCGACGCCGGTACTCCAGCTCAGCGAGAGGAGTATGCGGCATCGACGGGGGAGCCTTCCTGCCGCGTATGGACCCGCGGTAAGTTCGGACTAAGGTACTTCGAATTCAGCTACGTTATTAACGTAGCTGAATTTGCGTACCTTAGTCCGAAGTGGGGGGGTAGTGTGGACCAGGCCTAAGGGATCCAAACAACCATTGTCAGGGAAAAACTCGATCAAAAAGACACAAATTGCACTCTGATACAATGCCAGTGCCAGTGGATTCCAGAGTGAAGAACCTATTGCTGAGAAGACCCCTGGACTAACACCTGTAAGTGCCTTTCTGGAGACTTATACTGGAAGTTTCCAGAAAAGTAAAACTGCCATGATGACATATGCTGTAGGGGGTAAGGGTAAACTCTGTGATAACAGGATTCTTGGCCCCTTTACAGAAGGATTTTAGGTACGTAGAAATGCCCTTCAGCCACAAGTGAAATGGCAATCAATCAAGGATTAGTGTAATGTTCCCTTGTCTGTCTACTCTATCTAAAAGACAGAAAGGCATACTCTGCATTAGTCGTCTTCAGGGATAGAAGAACACATTACAATAGTCTGTCTTGAAAGTGAGAAGGTTATTGATGACTGGGCAAGTTCATGTCAGAGTAAGGCACACAATCTTTGGCCAGCTGAAGATGGCAAAAGACACTTCGAGCTACTACTGCTACATGTAACTCCAGGGCAGAGATTAATCTCATAGGATCCCATGGTCACATATTTTATTGTTTTAATATATATTTCCTATACATATTTATATATTTAGTTGTATTACCCTCTGTGGGGAAGAGGACAACAACCAACTGGCAAGCACCAAGGAACACAACAACAGAACCCAGAAAAGTTTCATAGGCCTACACTCCCTTCAAACCATAAATAGATAGATAGTAAACTTCATTGTACTTATTTGATCTACTTTGTAATAATGAAGTAATCTTGCTAAATTTGAACCTGGGGTTCTAGGTGGACTAGGCAAGCCAAAACTGAGGTTTAGGTCATTAAATTATCTCCTCCCCCAAAACAAGAAGTACTTCCTCCTCCCTCTGAAGCTCTACTGTGCAATAGCATGACAGAGAAACACACAGCAAAATAATACAAGACAAGCAGCCAGTGGTATTGCCATGTTTCTTAAGAACATAACTTTATGTATGGCAGTTGCATATTGCTAGCACTGGATCTCTGTGGATACACAGTGAGCCACCTGTGAGAACTCACCAAGCAAGTTAACAGCCATTTTGCCTGAATAAGGGCTGCAGGTTTTGGCAGTCTACTCTACATGCAATTTCAGTAGGTTATTTAGAATAGCATTCACCTTCCCTTATTTTCTGTTGATAGTCTGTTGTATTAATTGTTTTAATGTCTTTTTTCTGTTGTTAAAGCCTCATTTTTGTAACATTTTTCTTCAGACTCCTTTGTCATTTTCGCCTTCAGTACATTAAGATGCAATTATGTACTTTGGCTAATTACTGGTTGCTTAATGTCAAAATACATAATGTGTCTGAAATGTCTTGAACTATTTTTCTCTCACAACATCATATATGACACTATATATCAACTCAGAGGGTATGAGAGCCATTCAGTGTGCATCATGCCAGATATTTACCTAAAAATTAATTATTCTGATAGAACATACATTACATCTTTTGGGTATAGAGTTATAGGCATTTAAAATGCATGAAGAGCTCCTATTATACATATTTGGTTCCAGGGGCCTTTATATAGAGGGTTTATTTACTCAGATTCTACATTCACCATGTCATTTTAACACATTTTTGGGGGCTGACAAAGCTGGAAATACTTTTATAGGCTAATGTAACTGGACACAGAGAAGTGCCACAGTGCATTAGGAGAATAGAAATCCATTCTACTTCATGCTTGAATTTACACTTTTCCAGAGACAGAATTTATTTCCATATTTTATTTCAAATCTATGTGAGTTACACAGAAGAAGGTTAAAATTAAATAAATGCCATGATTAAATGACAGTCTTAGGAATGGCACACATGGTTGCCTATCATACACATGCTTTCTAGTCACATTGATTACCGTGACTGATCGGTCCTTCAGCCCTCATATAGATTGCGCCCATCACAACATGTCTTCAATTATTCTCTATCCTGGCCTTCCTCCTCCACGTGTGACCATGCCTTTTCAGATAAAGGCTTCCTATTTCTTTGGAGGTCGGCTGAGTGGTCGTTTCGGTTCCTGTGGGTACCACTCGGCGACAGCTGTGGTCCATCGATTGTCAGTGAGCTTAGCTATATGCCCGACCCATCCCATTTCACTGTACCTGCTTTCAACAATGATATCCTGCACTCCTCTCTGCTGTCTGATCACTACATTGGGGTCTCGGTCACGGATTGAAATCCCCAGAATTCTTTCCATCACCCTCTCTGTGACAGATAATTGTTGCTTCTCTGACTTCATCAGTGCCCATGTTTCGCTACCGTGCAACATTGCCAGCAGTACTGTTGAGTTGAAGAGGTTGGCACGTGTTGTCTTGATGATTTTTCCTTGGAGGACATCCTTGATAGAATAGAATGCACGCCAACCAGCTTTCTTATTTTGCGAGAGTCAGGGCCGGCTCCAGGGTTTTGGCTGCCCCAAGCAGCCAAAAAAAACAAACCAAAAAACAAAAAAACCCCCCCGCGATCGCGATCTGTGGCGGCAATTCGGAAGAAGGTCCTTCGCTCCGAGCGGGAGTGAGGGACCATCCGCCGAATTGCTGCCGAATAGCTGGACCTGCCGCCCCTCTCCGGAGTGGCCGCCCCAAGCACCTGCTTGCCAAGCTGGTGCCTGGAGCCGGCCCTGGCGAGAGTTCACCTTCCTGATCATGGCGCATGTTAATTTCTTGGCCCAAATAGACATATTGTTCAACTTCTTCTCTTTGTTCTCCCTTGGCTATTATTTGGGCTTTTGGCAAGGCATCAGACCACATACATTTCGTTTTCGAGCGGTTCATTTTCAGTCCGACTTAGCTGTTTTTTGTGTCGATTTCTCACAGCATTTTCTGTAGTTTGATAGCATTTTTAGCAATCAACACGATATCGTTTGCAAATCTGAGGTGGTTTAACTGCTCTCCGTTGACACTGATTGCACCCTTCCAGTTCATCCATCTCATTACCATTTTGAGGCAGGCTGCGAAGAGTATCGGTGAAAACAGGTATCCTTGCTTCACACCTTTTTTGACTGGGATGTGAAGGGGAGTGTTGAACATAGTTATATCTGTAGTGCAGTCAGAATTTGCTTCCTTTAGTAGTTTGACGTAGTTTGTGTAGATACCCTGCTCTGCAAGAGCTTTCAGCACTGCATTGATCTCTGTGCTATCGAATGCTTTTTCATAATCAATGAATGCAATTCATAAAGGGAATTTGTATTCCCTTGAGCGCTCTAATAGCTGGCTTATAGTGACAATATGGTCCAATGTGCTGAAATTCCTTTGAAAATCTGCCTGCTCTCTCGGCTACTGCTCGTCTAGACTCTGTGGGAGTCAGTTTATTGTTATTTTGGTGAATAGCTTGTAGACATGTGAGAGCAGGCATATTGGATAATAGTTGTTTAGATCTTCACAATCTCCCTTCTTGTACCGCAAAATGGTGTTCAACTCCTTCCAGCTGGATGGTATCTTCTGCATTTCCAAGTAATGGCTAAACCTCTGAGCAAGGATTTTCCAGAGGTCTTGGACTCCAGCTCTTATAATTTTGGTTATCAGTCCGTCTTTTCCTGGAGCTTTTCCTTCCTTCATTTGGTAGACTGCATGTCGAACTTCGCCAACGAGGACCGGGAATACGCACTCATTGATCTGTTGAAGTGTTGGTAGTGGGACATTTATTTGAGACACGAACAGTTTGGTGTAAAAATCTTTGCAGACTATTTTCATTCCTGTTCTGTCAATTACTGCTTTTCCATCCTTGTTCTTTAGTGCCATTAGAGATAGGCAAAGTTGTCACAATATATTTATTTAACTTTGTTTTCTCTCATTAAAAATGTGCCTATTACAATTGTTTCTGTACCAGCTGTGGCTTCATCGTGGTCTCCAAGGATAGACATATGTAGAATACATTGCAATAATCCATTCTGGATCTGACAAAGGCATGGATTAAAGTGGGCAAGGTTCATACATAATAAAAACAGGCACAAAACTCAAGATAAATATAGATTTGGAGACTGCTCCTGGCCCCTAAGGACTCCAGGAACAACTAGGGATCTCTTAAACCCTATTAGCAAAGGGTGCTAATAGGGGGGAATCCAACCCACAATGTGCTCTGGCTGCTCTCCTCAAATACCCAGCAGCATAACTTTTTTTTCCAGCTTAAACCATTAGCCCTCAGCCAGTTTGCTTTCATTCAAATCTGTAGCTTGGCCAGATGCTAGGAGGGCACTAACTCCACATCATCTGGATTATCTGGCAGGAAACAGTCATGAAACAAAACACAGTGTAAATTGTGTGATGATTTTTTCTACTAAAGTAACTTGTTAATGAACCCAACATAAATACTGTATAAACATAGTCACTGTAAGACAAAAAAGTTACTTTTAAAAATGTCAGATAAAAAGGGTAGAATTTTCAACATATTTTCTCTACTTCTGTAACCCTGATGTCTACCTTTGTAAAATTCTTCTCCCTTTTTAATTATTTATTTAGCAGGTTCAAATTTGGAATCCTGTAAACTTTTGTTTTCCATTTCCCCTTATACTTTTTGTCCTCTTATACTTGAGCTCTCATCACCTCTTCTGCTGCTCATTCTCTGTCCACAATTGTTTTCCTCTCTTGTCTGTTTTACTTTCTCATTAAGCCTGTCTTGGATCTCTCCATTCTGACTCTGAATGTTTGGTTGGCAGGCTGGATTTCACTATGTTGCTTCTAATCTGCTCCAAGTACAAAAATATTGATATTGTAAAAATCAATATTGCACTAGGCAGAGCAGAACAAAGCTCTGTGTAGTAAAGACAACCTGGCTGGTCCAAAACACAGATAGGTCTCAAAAAATCATGACAAGAGGGACCCTATCCTCAGAGAGAGAACCTATATTTATAATATATAGTTCACTCTTAAAGCATCAGTATAGATGCCCACAATGGCAAAGAAAGCACTATGCCATGAATAAAGCATTTTTAAAACAACATTTTTGGCCAAAACAGCAACACTCAGATGCCACCTTCAGCTTTTCAAAATTCCTTAAAATACTTTCTTGGAAACTGTGGATGTTGCTCTTGGAAATAGCCCTTTTTGAGGATAACATTATGAATTTAAGCAGTTTACCTGATAATAATGCCAGGTAGTGGTAGTTTGGCAGTTTTAGAGAATCAGCTTTATCATTTTTACTATTTAGAAAAGAAACATTCACACCTAGAGAGAATACTAAATCTGGAATACACAACCATTTCTCATTTGGACTATTTTTACAGTTGGACATTCTTTTCTTGCTAGGCAGGAAATATCTCTGTCATTGTATTGTAGTCAAGGAAATGTTCCCTTTTTAAATTTAGAGTCACAAATCATCATCATCATGGCAAATCCCATAGGGACATGGCCTCCTTTCAAATTGCTCAAACACCTCTCCATCACTGGCAATCTTGTCATGCCACCAAAGCTTTTGGCGCCCCCATGACCATTGGCCACGTAGCAGCATTCCTTGGTACACACCTTGTTGGTCTTCCACAATTATACTATCTCCATACCAAGAAAGCCGCTAAAACTGAACCATTGTTGCTGAAGGTGGTTGCTGGGTTTGGCTTTGAATAGCCTTGTCTCTGATGTTGTCCGGCTACTTGATATGGAGCACCTGATGGAGATGACAAAAAAAAAAAAAAAAAATCAATCAGGTGAGAAGTTCTTCAGCCTTCCTCAATGCTCATGTTTCATTTCCATACAACAGAGTTGATATAACTGAGATTCTATAGAACTGTAGCTTTGTAGCCAGCTTGACGTCATGACATCTCTACAGAGGCCACTGCAGGGCCCCAAACATGGTAGCAGCTGCTGTTTCTGTGAGTCTGTAGATGTTTCAAGAATACCCCAGCATTGTCTCTGATGCTGTTCAAATATTTGACAGATGCCATCTGTGCAATGTGCTGTCCAGATAGGTTAATATTGAGTTGGTTGTAATCTGGAGCTGGAGGCTGGTTGTTGGTAATGGCCCTGGACTTAGTTTTATACAGATTAATAACAAGGCCAATGCATACTGATTCTTGCAATCATATAGGTCATGAGCTGCAGCGATTCACCAAACTGAACCACCAAGACAATATTTTTGGTGTATTCAAAATCTTGAAGTAGAATGGTGCTCAGCTCAATGCCACTGACAGCTGCCTACTCAAGCTTATCCATCAACCAGTCAATGCTAATGTTAAACAATGATGGTGACAGTCACAGCATTGCTGAATTCCTATGGAGAAAGGAAACCATCCTACGTATCCTATTTATCTTCCATTGACTCAACTATGATTTTCCCTTTCATTATAGAGCTCTTCAATGACACTGTCTTCTCAGAGATGCTGAGATGCCTTATGAGATCCCACAAACTTGGCCAATACACTGAATCAAAGGGCTCATGGAAGTCTATAAAAATGCTGCTTATGACTTATTAAATTCAATCATCTTCTCAAAAAATTGTCTGATGGTAAAGATCTAGTCAACAGGTCTAAAGCCTCATTGAGTATCCTGGCCTTTGCCATGAAATGCATGATTGATTCAAGCCATTATCACTGAAGCAAAAACTTTCCCTGGAACCAACAACACTAATACCTCTATAGTTGCTACATTCAACCTTATCACCCTTTTTGAACAGCAGAAGAATAACCCCCTTCATCTAGCCATCAGGGATGATATTACTACACCAAATAGTCTGGAAGAGCCTATGCATCCATGGTACAACAATACTCTCTGTTGTCTTCAGCAACTCGGGTAATGTTACTAAACTCTCAGTGCTTTCCCTGACTTCAGCTTATGAGCTGTGATCCAGATCTCTTCTTGGTTGAAAGAAGGGGTGTCTACCAGAACTTCCTGCCCCTCTTCAAATGGAAGAGGGACAGCAGATGACAGACAATTTAGGAGTATCTTGAAATTACCTTCCCATCAATGCGACTGATCCTGCAGAATCTGGCTGATGCTGACATCCCAACTTTATTGGACAAGCTGGTGCCACCTTTCTCTTTAAACACTGCAAAGTTGAATAGAAGGTGCCGTGATCATGCCTGGCAAAAGTCTCAGCAATTGAACAGTTGCCTAGTTGCTGAATTGCTCTGTTCTGTATTGGAACTGATCTGTAGTTATCAGTATTACCACATAGATTATCCACTGTTAAGTGATATATGAGCTAACTGTGGACTTCTCATATTGTCCTGATGTATAAATCAGTTCTTTCAAATACTACACATTATTTCACTAATTTAAGTTTGTAAAGTAGTTTATAATATTGGAATACAATGCATTATTTAATTGCCAAGCATTGTTTGTTTATTTCCTGTTTACCTGCAGGAAAATATAACAGCCAAGTTTAAAAAAAGCTGGACTGAGGGCAAGCTACACATGTTCAAGTGTAGGGAAGGTCCTTCTAATTGAAAACAGCTAGTTAAATTGTAAGAAAATAACCTGATTTTATTTTGGGCAGGAGAGGGAGGTTTGCCAACCAGAAAGACAACCATCTAGGAGACCAAAAGCAGCTAATCTATCTTTTTGTTGTACTAATTTTGTCTCAAGAAATTGTGTTCTGTGTTTGTATAGCATGTTCTCTCTAACCTCCTGAATCAAAGAGGGTGATTTGAATTTTTCACTGCTTGATTCTCTCCACAGGAGGCATGCAAGAAACAAACTCAAAATGCAGAGTTTTGGATTAAGTGACTCATCCCAAAGTGACTCTTCCAGGGTGTCCTATAGAGGACCGATTCTAGTCATAGTTGTTAATAATCTGTGAGCATTTGTTAGCAATTGAACACTTGGTAACATTTAAAAGTATAACAAATACTTGAGTGTGCAGAATTCCATTATGTTGAAACAACAACACTGTATTAAATATAGCAATAATGCATCTTTAGTACATAAACATAGCCAAACATTTTTGAAACACCTCTCCATCTTTTAAGGCAACCTATGCTATTTTAAGTGTTAAGCAATTTGATTTAAAATAAGCAATTATATCACATGATCAGAAATTCTTATGTCACACAAAAATAGACTATAGTTTTCTGAATTAGTTCTAAGAATTTCCCTTGGCAGTGTGTTTAGAATTTTTTATTCCAAATTGAGTTACATTGGCTATAAATAGGGCTGCATATGTGTCATTTTTTTATCAAAAATCATGGAGCAGTGGTGGTAACTTTATAAAAAGGCACAAGTTTACTGATTGCTCTGTGATGTCCAATTTTTTTTAAAGTCTTGACAAATGAAATTCAACTATATCTCTTCAAAATCCAGCAGGCCAGGATCTTTCTCCTCTTCCATCTCCACCAGCACATTCACCTTGCCCCACAGAAGGGGCACCAACTACCTGCAGTAGCTAGCTACCTTCCACCAGCACCCTGATCATGTGAGGAGGAAATGGGGCTGGAGAATGAGGCTGCGCCCCCCCCCCTCACCTCACAGCAGAAGATCCTGTCCTGTGGGGTTGGGCCTGGGGCTTTGACAGCAAGCCTGCTCCGCCCTTATCCTGGGCATGGGCAGCGACAGCTCCTGTGTCCCACTGGGCTTGTTACAGGCATTACAAAGTGCCACATGGGATTGCAACACCACTCAGATTTGGCCCTGCTACCCTATGTCATGACAGAGGGACAGCCAGGCCAAATCTGAGTGAGTGGCACAACCTCAGAATGGGAAGCCAAGCCAGTCCCAGCCCCATGGGACACGGGAGCTGTCACTTTGCAGTGACCATGGGTGGAGCATCCCCCGCAGTGGCCTCCCTTCCACACCAGGCCAGTGGGACAACCCACTGAAAGCCTTCCCTCATGGAAGTCATGGACAAAGAGAGAAGTCATGGTATCTGTGATTTTTTCACCATCATAACAATCCTGCAGCCATAGCTATACACGTCTAAACAGCAGTTATTAAAATACATATTAATGAAATGTCTAAACTATACTATAAAATCAATTATTAGTACTGTAGTAAAGTGGACTCACTTATAGATTTTCACCCCAGGGCTTGTTTCTTCACCCAATATGCTGCTTTTGCATTGATGGGACTACTTTGACTTCAGTGGAAATACTCTTGATTCATACTAGTGTGTGAGAGAAGCAGACCCATTTTCTTTACAAGTATTATGGCTCAATTCAGCAAGGTATTTAAACATGTGCCTAACTCTAGGCACATGAGTAGTCTCGGAGACAAAATAAAATGCTTAGTTAAATACCTGCTTAGGTACCCTACTGAAATGTGGCCTATTTATTAATATTAATGAAACTGAGAATATTGCAATTTTTTGTAGGTCAAACTTAAATATTTGTCACCCTTGATTTTCCTAAACACTATTTTAAAACCATTTTTGTTAACACTGTAAAGACCCAGACCACCTCCCCTCCTAGCCTCCCCTCCTCCCCCTACATACAAATAAACAAATGTAGGAATTGAAGTTTGTACCAATGCAAATGCCTGATGAATTTCACGGCTTCATGAACTTCTTGAAAGCTTTTGGAAACCTCTTGATTGTGATTATATTTGGTGTTCTAGCCAATATCTCATGTTTATTTTTCTAAACACTAATGCCATGTTCACTAACCGTAACTCCACCAACTTCATTTCCAAGAGAAATGCGAGCTGGAGGAAAATACTTTTTGTACCAGGCTGTTGCAGTTTGAACACTGTTATGGCAGTCATCATTAATAATAGAATGCCTCAAGTGGTCAAAACAAGTTAGGGGATTTTGACTAGATTGAAAATGAGGTTGAGTAATATAGATCAAGAAATCTTTTAATTGTTTTGGCTTTATATTTTATATCTAGTTATAATTTATAACTAATATTTTCTTTGAAAAATATAAATCTTGGGGGGAAAAGTCAACACTGTATATTTGATAATTAAATGATAAAGTTATTAACTCTAGCCACCAGTATTAACAATGGGTGAAATCCTGCCCCCATTGAAGTCAATGGGAGTTTTACTATTGACTTCCGCCTGCTAGGATTTCACCTGGTATGTTGTAATCAAGCACTTCATGGTCAGAGTCTGGACCCTGAATCTTAATGGAAAGTATTTTGAAATATTTTCTTCTTTGCTTCGCCCTCTGAAACCCTAGGTAGAGAGACTGAAAGCCATTAACTATACAGAAGCAAGAGTAAGTTTCTTCTAGTTAACTTTCGGAGGTTTCTGAAGGTTTATTTTCCAGGTTAATCTACTTGTACAAGGACTCATTACATTTTCAGCTAAGTGGACAAAGGATTAATTGTGGGTGAAACACGATAATTTCCCTTCAAAATTGGGGATACGAATTTCAAATGGAAAAAAGCTTGAAAACTGGTCTCTGAGCAAAGCGCTAACAATTATCTGCAC
Organism: Terrapene triunguis; assembly: GCF_002925995.2. NCBI lineage: Eukaryota > Metazoa > Chordata > Testudines > Emydidae > Terrapene > Terrapene triunguis. Next base: position 47,462,161 of record NW_020664561.1, read on the forward strand.
TGCAGCCTAGATCAAATTCAGGTTAGGTAATTTGCTACATAAGTGTATGTTGCTTCAGCTGAAGCTGCCTACGGGTAGCTTTAACTGAGACATCAAACTTTTCTTAATTTTCTCTTAAATCTGTGTTCTGGGATAGGTGCATCTTGTTCATTCGAGATAGTTTATGAAAATTAGACAGGAGAGCTCTTTCCACACTTTTCAGTCTACATTATGTGAAAACCTGGCTGATGTGGAAGACTTCCCTTAGGAATCAGGCCTTTAAAGTAATAGAAACCTTTTAGCATTTTACTTTTCCTGACACGCTGTCCTCTGCAGTTTGAATTTTGTTCAGCATTTGAGGCTCTCTGCCATATCATGCACGTGATTAATCTCAGTCATGCTTGTTTTGAAGAGTCAAAATTGTAAATTGTGGGCCCTTTAAGAACCTGAAATGTTTACCAGAATGTGCTTCTTTAGTCTCTGTGAAGAATAAAATGGGGGTGGGAATCCTGAAGCAATTTGAATGTTTGAAGTCTGATTAATTTCTGTCTCTTTAAGGGACACAATAGATGGCTTGAGCATTAGTGACTGTAAATTCTGAGTTTAGTACTTAAAAGTAAGATTCATTACCTCCCTAGGTAGGCCTCAAAGACTGAATGGTAACAGTAGATTCTTTCTAGCTCACAAGTGCTGCAAGCCTTGAATGGTTGATCAGTAAATTACAGGGCAATGTAACAATAAGCAGGGCCGGCTCTGGCTTTTTTGCCGCTCCGCTCTCCCCCCGGCGGCCGGGGGGAGGGCGCCGGAGGGGAGGGCGGCCGGAGCCCTGGGAGGAGGGCAGCGAGCCCCGGCGGGGGCTCGGCTCTCCACCCCCCCCCCACCGCGGCCAGGGCGCCGGGGGGCGGGCGGCGAGAGGCCGGGGAGCCCCGCCCCCGGGCCGGCCCCCCCCCCCGGCGCCCGGGGCCCCCCCGGCGGCCAGGGGGGGGGTGCGGGGGGAGGGCGGCCAGAGCGCCGGGGGGGAGGGCGGTGAGCCCGGCTGTGGCCCTGCTCTCCCCGGCGGCCGGAGCGCCGCCCCCCTCCAGGTGCCGCCCCAAGCACCAGCTTGGGTGCCTGGTGCCTGGAGCCGGCCCTGACAATAAGTGAGGTTTGTAACTGCGTAGTACAAATATTTGTACTTTAATTGGATATTTAAAGGACTGAATTTTAGCCAGTTTTCGACGGTAATCAGAAATTGAATGGTTCCCCTCCCCGCGCTTTATACCTTAATGGTTGCTATATATTAAATGAGTTTCGTGGTATGAATCCATTTACTAATGGACAGGTGTTCACATGATAAAACACACCATTACAACTGCCACCATTTTGGCAGGCTCAGTAGATAAGCAAAGAACTGAATGGCTGTGGAAATTGCTCTGCCTTCTCACCTGGAAGATCCGTCCATCTAGATCAGGGTTGAGGCTCACTGGTGTATCAGCATATGGAAACTTTTACTGCTTCTTTAGCCCCACCCAGCTATTTATATTCTGGATCCAGATAACTTTGGTGCTCGGAGCTGTAAATCTGGTACTTTTTAAAAGGACTGAATTCACTTATACTAAAATATTTTACAAAAATGTTAATGTATAAAAACGCAATCCTATGTATAGAAGTGCTTTAACACAGATAGCTTCTATCTTAGCTAATGTAGGGCACTCATCTTGTGATATCTAGAATGTTATTGACCTGGTATTATTTAGCTCTTTATGTTTAAGTAAGAAATAGAATTACCATGAAATCATCACATTATGGCTTATGTTACAGCTCATATTTCTGGGACCAATAAAATGCAGATAATAAAGGAAATATACACTGTATACACACATACACATACATATATACAATATATAAAAGATATCATGAATAAGAATTGAAAGAAGTTATGTTTTCACCTGTTGACACTAGAAGATAAGAGGAATGAACTTTTTCCACACTTTTCAGACTACCTTATGTAAAGATCTATTTATGTGGAAGACTTCCCTTAGGAATCAGGCCTATAAAGTAATAGAAACATATGATCTTAACATTTTAATTTTACTAACATGCTCTCCTCTGCCGTTTGGATTTTGTTCAGCATTTGAGACTCTCTGCCAAATATTCACCAGTATCTGCTACTGAAGTAGGCTTCTGTACGTCATTTGGCTTGGTACCACATGACACTTTGATTTAAAAAAAACCAAAAACTAGAATGATACAAAATATACATGGCACACATTGAATGGATTAAAAACTGACAGATATCAAAATATGCACTGTTGTTGTAACTGTGTTGGTCCCAGGATTCTAAAAAGACAAGGTGGGTGAGGTAATATCTTTTATTGTACCAACTTCTGTTGGTGAGAGAGACAAGATTTTGATGTTACACAGAGTGCTTCATCATCAACATCATCATTGAGTAAGGGTACGTCTACACTACCCGCCGGATCGGGTGATCAATCTATCAGGGATTGATTTATTGCGTCTCGTCTAGACGCGATAAATCGATTCCCGAACGCACTCCCCGTCGACTCCGGAACTCCACCGCTGCGAGAGGCGGAAGCGGAGTTGACGGGGGAGCGGCAGCCATCAATCCCGCGCCGCGAGAACGCGAAGTAAGTCAATCTAAGTCGATCTAAGATACGTCGACTTCAGCTACGCTATTCTCGTAGTTGAAGTTGCATATCTTAGATTAATTTCCCCACCCCCAGTGTAGATCAGGCCTAAGTGTATTTCTAGTGGGGTCCCACAGGGATCTGTTCTTGGTCCTGTGCTATTTAACATTTTTATCAGTGACATGGAAGAAAATTTAAAATGAGCACTGATAAAGTTTACAGATGACACAGAAATTGGGGGAGTGGTAAATAATGAAGACAACATGTCACTGACACAGAGTGATCTGAATCACCTGCAAACAATCGCAAGCAAACAATATCTGTTTTAATATGGGCAAATATAAAGTTAACCATTTAAGAACAAAGGATATTGGCCACCTCACACTAGTCTGATGTTTACTGCTCATGCTCCACTGTTGTGCAGTGCCGTGCACAAACTACTCTATGCTTCATTAGTTCTACAGGGGTAATTCAAGCCTTCTGAAATATCAGGATTTCTCCCCATCTGTTGTGATCTTGGCGTATCATAAATTTCCCACCTCGCCATTTAACATTGAAAACTGCCTCCACAGTTCCCTAAATCTCTCCGCAACGCTTTCCCATTCTGTCTATTCCCACATATCTCCATTTTCAGGGAACTGAATCCCTTGACTGTTAGAGTAATCTGGGGCAGATGGCAGGGGAAGGTTGTAGATTGAACCTTAGGCCATATGTTTGAGGAGCCCAAGAGAATGGCTATGCTTGGGAGGATCTAGATTAGGCCTGGCTAAAAAAAGTCAATTCCATCAATGTTGAGGTTTCATGTTTTTGTTCTGATGTGGAATTATTTTTTTTTGTTGTGTGAAAAAATGAGGGAGACCCACCTCAGAATAGCCAGGTAGATAAGAAATGCACCTGGGATGTGGAAGACTCAGGTTCACGTCCCTGCTCTGAGTTGGTCACGGAAGGGATGTGAACTGGGGTCACTTATCTCCCTGGTGAGTGAACTATCCACCAGGCTATTGGCTACTCTGGATTTTGGGGGATGGTGGGAGAGTCTCTCTCATGTTCTCTCAAAAAATATTTTGACCAGCTCTACTTTAGGTGGGATTTACTTGCAAAAGTGGTCTATACTTCGAATTTTCAGGGTCCTGTGAGTAAGAGACTCAGGAGTTTTCAGAACTTAAAATTCACTCTCCTGTTTAGTCCAAAATGGCTTATGTTTGTGAACCTTTACACTGCAAAACCCAGCCATTTTAGTGGGAGTTTGGATGGGCAAATGGATTTGTATTTTATTTAAATTTGTGGACTAGGTTTCTTTATGTAGAGAAAAGTTGTTGGTTTGCACCTGTTGTTTATGTCCATTGGATTGTAGTTTTAATTGTTTGTCAAGGGTATCTAGAGTCTGAGATGGGTTTTCTTTTATGTTTTATAGGTTGAAATATAAATAAATAAGTATGGTTGAGAGCCCAAATGATTGTCTTCATAGTATGCAGAAGTAGCTTATAAAGCACCTAAGATGCTTTGGTGCATTAAAAGTACAGAATATATTACAAGAACATATTGAACAATGGTACACTCCCATCTGGAGTGCTGCATCTAATTTTGTTTGCCTACGTCAGATATAATTGAAATTGACGAAGGGTTGATCTAGACTACACAGTTAGGTCAACACAAGCAGCTTATGTTGATCTAATTATGTCAATGTCTACACTATAGTCTTCCTCCCACAAATGTAAGTGCCCTACTACGCTGACGTAATTACTCCATCTTCACAAGAGGTGTAAGGCTTATGTAGGTGTAGTTAGGGTGACACAGTGTCTATGTAACCACTGTGTCCCTTATCTCAGCTGTCTTGTCAATTTCATGGTGGGAGAAAGAAAAGAAAGCCTCCCCTTCCCTGGAGAGCTGGATCCTGCTCCTGGCTTGGCGCCAGGATCCCAGGGAAACCCAGGGGGGGCTTTCCCTGCTCCCAGCTGGGAGACAAAGCCTGGGGGGACACTCCCAGTTGGGATCCCGGGTGAGAAGCTTGTGTGGCTTTGGACCCTGCTCCCAGCGGGGAGCCAGGGCAAGAAGCAATATCAGCCCCACGCCCGTTCCCTGCCGGGAGCCGGGCAGCCTTGTCAATTTCACGGCTTGGTGAGCTGTGAAATTGAAAACGCCGCCCAGCACCTGCAGGGAGTAGGAGGGGGATGAGAAGCCAGGGGAGCTGGACTCCTCTCCCCAGGGGCAAGAAGCCCCGGGCGATTCTCTGAAGGTAATTCAGAGAAGGGGAGTAAACATTGTTAGACTTATAGTAGGGCTTATATATGACAAATTTCATAAATGAGGGTATCTGAGCCTGGGAAAAATGAAGAGTTAAATGGGACTTGACTGATGTGGGCAAATTTTGAAGGGCAGAGGGAAAACCGATGAATTCCACCTTTCTGATTTGTCCCATAAAAGGATAACAAGGTCACATAAAAATTAAATTAGTGACTAATAAATGTAGATATAATGAAAGAAAATATTACTTAACAAAATATAGTAAATTTGACTATAGTAGTACATAGATTGTAAGCTCTTCAGTCTAGGAGTTTTCTTTTTGTTATATGTTTATACAGTACCTAGCACAATGGAGCTGGGGCCTTTAGGACGTACCGCAATACATATAACAATATTAATGATGATGAACATGTAGGATTCATTGCCAGAGGAGGCCATAGAGTCAAATATTTTGGGTGGCGTTGATGAGGGTTGGATAATTTTTTGGACTACTAACAACACTTGTAGTTATGGAAATTAGATAAATGTAATCAAATGTCTTTTTTCCGGATATAAGCTGGTTACTTTTGGAGGCCAGTAAGAATTTGTTCTTCTTCAAGTGCTTGCTCATATCGATTCCAATTAGGTGTGCGCGCACCGCATGCACGGCCGTCGGAGAATTTTTACCCTAGCAACACCTGGTGGGTTGGCTATGGAGCCCCCTGGAGTGGTACCTTCATGGCACTTGATATATACCCCAGCCGACCCAGCGCCCCCTCAGTTCCTTCTCACCGCCCGTGATGGTCATTGGAACTATGGAGTCCTGCTTCGCTGCTCTCCACTCTCCCTAGTGTATACCTCATACTTTAGTTAACAGTTTATAGTTAATAGTTATAGTGTTTGATAGTTGTTAGTGTTAATGCAGTTGGGGGGGGAGTTTCCCCTCCTTCCTGACTTTTCTCTTGGGCTCATGCCCAAGGCTCTGGGATTTAAGCCCCACAGTTCCTGCTCTAAGCCCATGCCAATGGGTGACCCCCATGACTCTTGCCTGAAGTGTCTGGGGGAGTCTCATCAAGCAGAGAAGTGCAAGATCTGCAAAGGGTTTCGTCCCTGGACTAAGAAGGAGCGGGACTTTCATTTAAGAGAGCTCCTCATGGAGGCAGCTCTTAGCCCTCAGCCTCCTGCAGCGCACCAAGATCCAGCACCGAGCACCTCAGGGCGCAGCGCCCCGGCGGCAGTGGTAGGCTCTGACAGAGACCCATGGCACCGATGTTCCCTGGCACCACAAACGACATAATTGGCACGGCACTGCTCCCATTCTCCTGGCCAGAAGCGGCACCGGAAGCCGGAAAAGGCGGGCCCACCTCCGCAGAGACCAGCCTCCCTGGAACCGCCCATGGAGACGCATCCCGCAGCAGAGTGTCTAGGGGCACAACCTACGGCTTCGGAAACGTTGATTCCGGCCCCGAGGGCAGAGCCGTTGATTCCGGTGCCCCTGGAGTCCCCGACATGCAGCGTGGTTGAGGTCCAGTTGCTGTCCATCCCGGATACCTTCATGGCTGCAAGGGATCTTACTGCCATGACGGTATCAGCATCCCCTCAGCCTCGGGCCAAGGCGCTGGCGCCTGTACGTGCGGCACCATCCCGGGGCAAGCCGACACTCAACCACCCATCAGCACCGTTGGTCGAGCCATGGCACCGATCCTGTTCTCGGCACCATTCCTGCTCCTGACGCTGCTCGAAGTCCCGACGCTGCTCGCAGTCCCAGCACTGCTCTCCGTCGCGGCACTGGTCATACTCGCGGCACCGCTCTGACTCCTGGCACCGCTCCGACTCCCAGCACCGGTCCCAGCACCGCTCTGCCCGCCAGTCGCCATCGAGGAGCAGATCCCAGACCAACCTAGGTAAGGCTTGAGAGTCACCTAATTGGAATCGATATGAGAAAGCACTCGAAGAAGAAAAATGGTTACTCAACTTTGTAATTGTTGTTCTTCGAGATGTGTTGCTCATATCCATTCCAAACCCGCCCTCCTTCCCCTCTGTCGGAGTAGCCGGCAAGAAGGAACTGAGGGGGCGCTGGGTCGGCTGGGGTATATATCAAGCACCATGAAGGCGCCACTCCAGGGGGCTCCACAGCCGACCCACCAGGTGTTGCTAGGGTAAAAATTCTCCAAAGGCTGTGCAGGCGGCGCGCGTACATCTAATTGGAATGGATATGAGCAACACATCTCGAAGAACAACAGTTACACAAAGGTGAGTAACCGTTTTTTTCCCACTCTGCTAGCTATATAATGGACAGTTTCACCTTCTTCTGAAATATCAGGTATCAGTCACCCCCAGAGGAAGCCTAGCAGACTAGATGTGACCAATTCTCTGATCTGGTACAGTAAATCCTGCATTCCTATAGATTTTTTTTTTTATGAGTTCATTAATTCAGGAGGGAAAATTCCTTAATTAGGACTTAGATCACACCACAGTTCTGCTAAAGTCTGAGGAAATCAGCTTTTTAGATAAAGTGAAGGAAAAATGGCCGTCCCTCCTCCCCACTTTCACACACTCCCTTTATAACTGCCTCTCTTCCTGCTCCACAATAGGGGTATTTAACCTCATCACTGCAATGAAAGATCACATTCATGTGGAAACATATCCCTCCTGTCTGTTACATTGTTCCTGATAAATTGTGGCTTTCCAGTCAAGTAAACTGTATCATTGATAACTGCTGGACGCAAATATGCTCCAACAATGGTGATTTCTGTCTTTACCCCTCTTTTCATTCTCTCAGTAGTGCACTACTTTACAATTATTTTGTTTTATTAGTCCACTGCGCTACCCTTCAACATACCACTGCAGTCCAGAGAAGTTCTCCTTCCTCCAAACTGCTACTGCTTCTCGCTCCTGCTTGTCTTCCTTTCTTATTGAGTCAAACATGCAGCTAACATTGGAGCATGAATGAATCTCTCAGATGTCCCCTTCCCTGCTTGCTGTCCTCCTGAATCCTGTTTTTCAATCTGGTTTCAGTTCACACATGTTAGAGAACATGTAATGTTGGTGTGATCATGGCCGACATTTTCTGGAAATGCCTCATGTAGCCAAATGCATAATCGTATGACAGTGATAATGCAGTGATATGCACAAACTTAAACTGTCAAAACACACACACACACACACACACACACACACACACCCCTACCTGGATTGAAAAATCAAAAATAAATGTTAAGATATTGAGTCAAATGTTTCCTTTAAAGATGAGCACATGTTTGCCATTGATTTCAGTGGGAGATGAAGATGTGTATCAGAAGCAAAACTGTCTTTTTTTTTTTTTACAATAGCAATAACAAATGTAGTGTAAGGAATTCCCTAGGGATTACTGGTTACTTGGAGTTAGATAGGCTAAACATTTTTCACCCTCTAGTTAAAAAAAAAATGGCCTACACATTCCAACAACTTTCATTATACTGCTGTACCTCTATCACCAATTAATCTGAATTGTCTATTCCTATTCATGTTATTGCATTCAGAAACTGATCCTCCAAATAGGTAATTAAATCATTATGTTTTTAAATTAATTTTCATTAAATTTTATCATCCCCTTTGGTGATGAAGTGAAAAATACTAAGTCATAATTTTATATCCTTTTCCTTTTTATATATTCTTTCTGAATGGCACCATAAACTTTAGTTAATTGTTTTTCTTACAGTATAAATCAGACTGAATATTGATACATTTGTCAAGATATCTTAATGAAATATCTATATTTTAGCTTATTGCTGATTCCTATATTTTAAAACCAAATGTGTAAGAGGCTAATTACTGTGTGTGCTTTTATGAATTAGTCTTTCTTTTTTGTTCTGGAGGTGCAGATATTGCCGCTAGAGACAAGCTGATTAATCTCAATTGTACAAGGTTCTCAAAGATTAATATTCTCTTTGTGATTCATGCTGTTTACAATATGGCTAAAATATTAAAACACATTACTTAAAAAAAAAGGTAAATTTTTCAGAGTAGGCTAGTCCAATCCAGTTACATGCAGCTCGGGTTGCAAATGAGTAAACCCTAAATAGTGTTATACTTTGCTGTATAACAAACATCTCAATGAGTATTGCAGCACCCTTAAGCAAAAAATTCTCTCAACTAGGAAGAACATTTTTGTTTTCGGTGTCATTCTTATCACTGCACCAGGTCTAGAAGAACCTTCTGTTTGAACTTAATTCCTGCATAATAATTGCTTAATATTAGACTACATTTTGAAGACCTCAGTTCTTACTCAGACTTACTCAGGCAAAAAATGAAGTCAGTGGGAGTAAGAATTGTGTAATAACTAGGTAAAGATGTTAGTATTTGGACGACTCTTTTATTTGGATCTAAGAATAGTTGTTCCTTTATTACTACATATCAGTTGTGAAGTACTTCTGCTTCCTCTTCGACTCATTACACTCATCCACTCTACTTCAGGTGTGTGCAGGCCCAGTGCAGCAGAGTCAGAGACTTTTCCTTTATTGGTACCCATCAGGGCAGCACAGGTACCCTGCTGCATGATGGTATAAAGGGCAGATCCCCTTCAGTTCCTTTTTACAGGTCGGTAGTCAGAGTATATTGACTTGCTACTTTAAATTCTCTCTCTTAACAGATACATTATCTTCCTTATTGTAAACAGTTAGTGGCATTCATTAGTTAAATGAGTGTAGGTTTTCTTTGTTGTTTTTCTTGTTTGTTTTTGGAGCTTCAGTCCCCTCTTATTATTGGTGTGCCAACACCTGGTACCAAGATATGCCTTGGTCTGCATGATTTAAGCTTTGTGCCAGCTGTAGGAAATCCATGCCGGTGAGTGACCATGCATTCCACCTGTTTAAAGTGCCTTGGCAAGGGTCTTATTAGAGATCTCTGCAAGATTTTCAGGGGACTTCAAGCCCAAGGACCCAAAACTACAGAGGTGAGTCTGTGCCACAGTCTCATGAGTCCCGTCCTGTGTCCACCTTTGGAACCTTCCTGCTCGGGGAATGTATCAAGTACTTAGGCATTGGTGAGGAGTGCCCTCTTGACATTGCTTCTGAACATCAGCATCAATCCCCTTCTCCACTGCTGAGAAAGATGCACAAGAGGCAGGGCCGGCTCCAGGCACCAGCCGAGCAAGCTGGTGCTTGGGGCGGCAGATTGAACGAGGCGGCATTCTGCCCAATCCTAGGACGGCACGGCCGCTTTTTTTTTTTGTTCTGCTTCGACCGCCCTGTAGGGGGCGGCGGCGTGGAGGACGGGAGCGCCCTGCAGCAACCCCGGTAGGGCAGTCCTCGTCCTTCCCTCCCTGCCGACCGAAGCGGAGCCCTCCCGGCGGGCGGCAGACGGCGTGGC
>NW_020664561.1:47472438-47502776 GCF_002925995.2 Terrapene triunguis
TTTTTTTTTGTTTTGCTTGGGGCGGCCAAAAAGCCAGAGCCGGCCCTGACAAGAGGGTGGATTCATCAGAGGAGCAAAGACTTAGCTCCACTAGATAATGGAGGTCTCTGGTACCATCCACCAGCTTGGGAGGACAGGGAAGGGTGTAGTCCAGGAGAAGACACTTCCTGGTACCAACCTCTTCTCATTAGGAGTCATCAGTGCTAGCTATGGTGCCTGCATCATTGAGACTGACCCCTGCTATGCTACCGATTACTTCTGGACAACAACAGCAGCATCAGGAAAATCTCTTGGTACTGATGACATTGGAGACCTATTCAGCAGCGTATGACCTACTCTGCACCTTGGTGCCAGACCTCCCCAATTGTACCGGAGACAAGCCAACCAGTACCAGTGGATCCTCAGGGTCCTGGCTGCTGACCTACTCAGTCATGATAAGCCCTCAGAACCTTGGCAGGGCTAGATTGTCAGAGCCCCTGTGCTTTCTCAACCTGTGCAGTTCAAGGGTAAATCTAGTGTGATGTCCCTGTACTGATCTCTCCAGAGCAACAACCTTGGACCTCAGCACTATCTGGCACACCACCACCATGGTCAGGCGACTCAGGGTCCTCCTTGGAGTCTGAGGTGAGTTCTTATGCCCCTTGGTCCTGGGATAGAAGGCAGCACTTCTCTTCTCCTTGATCAAGGAAGTTCCAGTACTGGAACCCACTGGATGTTCAGAGACAGGGACTCTTGGCTCAATCATGGCTGAGATCCTGTGCCATACCTAGTGCCCTACTGGAATCTAAGGGCCATGCCTCACACTTCCAGATCTTCCCCAGTTCCTCAGCATGTCAGACCTCCCAGCACACAACCTGCTATCTCACTTGAGGGGGTCCTGATGTTGATATAAAGCAAGCCCCTCAAGGACTGCAGGCTTCAGATCGTCCAAGCACTGCACTGTAGGAGGATCGGCCTCAGCCTCCTTTCAATTCTTCCTCCTCCTCATCTGATCAGACTGATTCCCTGGGACTCTTCACCTGTCCAAGATGGCTTCGGGGCTTAACAAGACTTTTTAAAGAGAGTTGCTACCTTTCTTGATATTCCTAATGAGGTGATCCAGGAGAGTTCCCACAGACTGGTAAACATATTGGGTTTGGCAAGGCCTTCTAAAATGACTACCTATCATCAATGTCATACTAGGGACTGTAACATCCGTGTGTCAAATGCTGTTCTGCCTCTAAAAGCTAAGAGAACAGAGAGACGGTACCATGTCTCTTCTGAAAGATATGAACATTTTTATTCCCATCCTTCAACAGGTCCGTAATTGTCTCAGCAGTGAATGAAAGAGTACATCAGTGATCTATGATTTCATATCATAGATATGATTTGCTAATCAACAAAACGTATTGGCTAGATATGATTTTTCCCTCTAGGACAATATGTTGAAGTTCTCACACAAGTTGCCGGAGGATGCCAGAAAGAAATTCCAGACACAAGGGCAAGTTGGTGGCTCACACCTTTCTACAAGCATCCTTGACGGGGCAGATTTGATATTCAGAGCCAAATGTTCATGGCTTCAGTCCTTTGACCTACTATAGGAGGTCCAAAAGATGATCCAGTGTTCTTCTCACAGAGGACGGATGAGACACTCCACAGTCTCAAAGATTTGAGGACCACGTTAAAATCATTGGGAATTTACACACCATTCCCTAAAAGAAAGCAATTCTGCCCTCAGTCTATAGAGACACATGCCTTTCCCACTACAGCAGCCTAACCACTTTAGAAAATGAGGGGGATAACCACAGAAGATGATCACCTCCTCCTCTGTTTTCTTCTTTAGTGGGTTCTTTGAGACAGTCAGGAAATCCCAGTTTCTCTCTCCAATTTTTTTTTAATTCCAATTCCTATGCTCTTGGACTCATATTACCACAGACTGATGGGTCCTAACTACTGTGGAACAGATATACACCCTTCAGTTTATTTCCATCTCCCCCGCCCAACCCTTTTCTCTCTTCAGGGACCACTCTCACATGGATGTCCTCCTACCAGAAATGCAATCTCTTCTCCATTTGGGAGCTCTAGAAAAGTTTCCTCCTCTCCACCAAGGGAGGGGTTATTATTCATGTTACTTTGTGACTCCAAAGGAAAAAAGAGGTCTCAAACCCATCCTGGACTTGAGAAATCAGCCCCTTCCTGGATCCTGGTGACTGATACACTGCCCTTGACTTGAAGGATGCATATTTTCATGGGGTTGTCCATCAAAGCCACAGGATATTCCTAAAATTTCTGGTCAGCGACATCTATTAGCATTTTACAGTTCTACCCTGTCTGCTGCCCTGAGTGCATTTACAAAATGCATGGCGGTGGTAGCTGCATTCCTAAAGAAAGTCGGGGTGCAAGTATTTCTGCACCTGGATGACTGGTTGATTTGAAGTTGATCCAAGTTGAAGTCTATCTATCAAGGATCCAATCCCTATTCTGTGTTCTGGATCTGTTGATCAATGAGGAGAAGTCAATATTCTCCTCAGTTCAGAGAACACAATTTATAGGGGCAACCTGGATTCTCCAGTAGCCAGGACAGTCCCACCTGAAGCAAGATTCAAGACAGTGTTAAACATTTCCATAGATCTTAAAGCCCATCTTCTTACAACAGTAAGACATTGCCTCAGACTACTGGGGCACACATATGGTTCATCATGCCAGACTGTATCTCAGAAAATTGCAGTACTGGTTACCGTCTCTGGCTCATCACCCATTGGACGTGCTGATTTGGGTGCCTCCTTTGACTGGTTGGCTCAGGATACATGGGGCATTGAAAACATTATGGCCAATGGTCAATGTAGCATTTTGCCTGGTAAGGGTAAATCAGTAACCATTTTAAAATACAGTTGTACTCTGTAAAGTAACTGTACAAATGTCATAGTTGGATTCCATGTTTATTTTCTGTCTCAGACATGCTTAGTTTACAAGAAAAAAGGGTTTTTGTTTTGTTTTTAATTTCCAGTCCTGAAAATTCAACTTGAGCTCTGAACGTCAAGTTGGATTCTTTCCAACTCATATGCCATCAGTGCAAATAAGGTGACACCTGTGTAACCACACTGAGTAAAAGGATTTTCACAGGTGTAACTGATTGTAATTTAGTAAACAATTCTGTCATGTGCAAGATGGAAAAGAATGGAGTTTATTCAATCTCAACAGCAGGGGTCTCAAAGTCCCAGCTTGCGGGCCATCTGTGGCCTGAGAACCTCCCCACTGCAGCCCAGGGAGGAGAGATGCATGCAGACATGCTGCGGGCAATTTCTGCTGCAGGCGCCGCCCCCCACAGCTCCCATTGGTTGGGGGAGAGGGACAGAGATACCATCACTAGTCGCCGGGCAAAATCAGCCATGGAGGCAGCATCATTAGTTGCTGGGCAGAGTCAGCCCTGGAGGCAGCATCACTTTTTTCCACAATGAATATAAACAAGTCAAAATACCAAACACAACTCTCTGATGCACACCTGGCTGCAATCCTGAAGGTTTCAACTGCTCGGTCACTGAGACCAAACATCAACAAACTGACAGAACTGAAGCATTGCCAGGTGTCTGGCAAACACTAAAAACTCTCTGGAAGGCGAAGAATTGTATAAAGTTGTATGACAGTTTTATTATTTCTAAGAAATTTGAAATAAAAAATACAATATAAACATTTTCTTTTCTGAACACCATCTTCAGTGACATTATTAACTGGCTGGGAGGATTTAAGGACTAGCACTGGCCCTAAGGTAAATTGAGTTTGAGACCCCTGCTCAACAGTATTGCTTCGGGGCCCACAGAAATAAAAAGGGAAAGTATATTTTTGTCACTAATTTAAGCAAACATGACTGATTATGGCGGGGAGGGGGGAGGGAAAGAACTGTTGGGTAAGAAGGTATCATTCATACCCATTTTTCAGAGAACTGCATTTGCTGGTCCAAAATGTTCTGAGCCACAAGGGATAAGAGAAGGTAGAGTCTATCCCTAGCGGTTTACATGATTGTGATGGATTGTAGCAGGGTCCCCAGCCTGGCAGGTAACTGGGCTGGAGCTCTCTCCTGTTCCCCTGAGCCTGCCCAGCACTGCTCTGTCCGAGGTGCTAGCTCCTTACCTTAGGAGCCAGTCCTTCTCCCTCGCTAGTCAGGGAGAGACTCCCTTCTCCTCTGCTAGGCAGCCTTTATATAGGGCCTCGCCCGGCCCTGATTGGCTGCCTCTTCCTTCCCCTGATTGACACAAGGCCTGTTCCAGCCCTTTTCTCAGGGGGTGGGGCAGTTGCCCCACCACATCTGGGTTAATTAATAAGTAAAAAGTGATTTTATTAAATACAAAAAGTAGGATTTAAGTGGTTCCAAGTAGTAACAGACAGAACAAAGTGAATTATCAAGCAAAATAAAATAAAACATGCAAGTCTAAGCCTAATGCAGTACAAAAACTAAATGCAGGTAAATCTCACCCTCAGATATGTTCCAATAAGCCTCTTTTACAGACTAGACTTCCTCCTAGTCTGGGTCCAGCAATCACTCACACCGCTGTAGTTACTGTCCTTTGTTCCAGTTTCCTTCAGACCTCTCTTTGGGGTGGAGAGGCTATCTCTTGAGCCAGCTGAAGAGAAAATGGAGGCGTTTTCCCAGGAGCATATATAGTCTCTCTCTTGTGGGTGGAAACCCTTCTCCCCCTGTGTAGAATCCAGCTACAAAATGGAGTTTTGGAGTCACATGGGCAAGTCACAAGGTCAGATGTGGATTGGCGTCTATCAAGGTTCATTGTTAGCCAAGTATTCCCAAGTACTTGAATAACCCCTTCATACTATGTTGACCAAATCTGCCTTAGGTGCTTTCTACAGCAAACACTTTAAATACAAGCATAGAGCCAACGCCCATAACTGTAGATATAAAAATGATACATGCATACAAATAGGATGAACACTTTCAGAAGAACATAACCTTTGCAAAGATATGTTACATGGCATATGTAGCATAAAATATATGCCAGTTATGTCATAGTTACACTCATAAGCATATTTATATAAAGCATTATGGGGTGCAACGTCACAACGATCTAGGACTTTTAAATCACATCATTCTGATTATCAAATGCCTTTTCCTTCCATTGCAACTCTGACCTGATTTTAGTAGCCACTACCTGAATGACTGTAAGAGGCAAAACCTATGCTGCATACTATCAGGAAATATGTAATCTCCATTTTCAAATGATACAGAACATTACTCTCTGAATGGAGGAGTCTGTGAAAATGGTGAGGCATGCTGAAATTGAAGGTGGGGAAGAAAAAACAAGGTAGTAATTAGGATAACTTTAAAGCATAGGTGTCATTTGTTTTAATATTTTTGTTGAATAACTATATACATCGTCTTAGTAGTATATCACCATACTTAAAAGAATATTTGTTCCTTGGCTGTAATTGATTGCACCCCAAATTTAAGAACATTTTAAAAAGATATATAATTCATAAAAGTCTCTCTATATATTTTGATAACTCATTTTATCTTTTACTGCATATAATATATTGCTAGGGTGTGGTATGCATTAATGTCTTCCTTTCCACGCTTTATTAATAAACTAGTCAACTTAACATTTATTCAGAGGTTTTTCTATCAGTGGTTCTCAACTTTTCCAGACTACTGTACCCCTTTCAGGAGTCAGATTTGACCTGCGTTTCCTCAAGTTTCACCTCACTTAAAAATTACTTTCTTACAAAATCAGACATAAAAATACAAAAGTGTCACAGCACCCTATTACTGAAAGATTGCCATATAATTATAAAATATATCAATTGGAATATAAATATTATTTTTACATTTCAATGTATAGTATATTAAGCAATATAAACAAGTCGTATACAGTTTTAGTTTTTACTGACTTTGCTAGTTCATTTTATTTAGCGGGTTATGAAATTAGGCAAATATCTAGAAGAGCTGATTTACTCCCTGGATGACCTCTGCGTGCCCCAGGGCACATGTAGCCCTGGTTGACAACCACTGTCTTACACCATAGTATCTGAGCACCTTAGAAGTATTAATGCATTTATCTGCAGAACACTCCTGGAAGGGACTAATTATGATCCCTACTTTACACACTGAAAACTGAATCACAAAGAGGTTAAATGACTTGCCCAGGGCATACAGGGCACTTACACCAGAACTTGACATAAACCTTTGGCCTTCCTGAACTCCCAATCTAGTGTCTGATCCACTGGCCCATGCTGCTGCTTTGGTATGCAGTGATACAAACCAGGTTTTCAAATAGAAGTATTAAGTCCTTAAAATGCAGTTATTTCCTCAGCTAATGTTTATAAAAACAAACATACAATTAATTTAGCTATTGCATCATACTGTAGGCCAGTGGCCCCCAAACTTTTTACAATCATGCACCCCCCTTACTCCTGTGCGCCCCCTGCCCCCCAAGGAGCCAGGGAAAAGAGCAGGGCTGCACCTCCTGGGGGGGGAGGGATTCGCATGGCCAGGGATAAGGGAGCCACGGCCAGGGGCTGAGACAGGGGGCAGGACCAGGAGCAAAGTTGGGGGCAGGGCTGAGGGCAGGGCCGAGAGCAAAGCTGCGGCCAGGGGCCAAGGCTGGGACCGGGAGTGGAGCCAGGGTCGGGAGCCAGGGCCTCGTCAGAGCAGGGCTGGGTGGCTCTCCCTCCCCTGCTCCCCGTGGGGGCTGGTCTTGGCCCTGCTGTGCCCCCCTGAACATTCCTCCGTGCCCACCTGGGGGGCACCCCCCACAGTTTGGGGACCGCTGCTCAAGTCAGTACTGATCCTGCTGGACAAGTATACAGTAATTACATTATTGCATAGTAAGAAGTGATATAATCTGGGGAGATGGAGAATAATCACATTTTTCCAGAATAATTCCAGAATGTTTATAAACATCAAAAGATATGAACCTTTTAATCTCTCTATCTCTCTCTCTATCTAATCTCAATGTGTTTACAGACCTGTTAATATGTTATATTTTTATATAAAGGAGAGTTTAAGTTTTTTAGTATACCACAGGTTTGTTACCATCCAGCAACATTCTGAGAAAGAATTTAAATTGGCTCCTTGAACATCAGAAGCTTAGTCCCAGACTCTTCAAGAGATCTTTTAATGGAGAGCAGACAGCTTGATGTTTAATTCACCTTCAGATTGCTCATGTAAGGGTTACTCACCATCTTTACATTAAATAGAAATTTTAAAGTGCAATATCTCAGTGGCAGAGGCCTGTAGACAATGAAGCACCAAGTTAATTGAAACAAAAACTTTGTCTCACTCTTCCTCAGTGAGAAGTTCTGTCACTTTAGGTTTTGTGCTGTTTGAAATAAAATATGTTGTGTATCTTTTCTTTCCATTTGAAGGTTGCTGGAAAAAAACCATCTTTTTCTAGTGCTGGAAGTCAAATTTAAGGGCGTTCTGGGACTTAAGGTTTATGGGCCGGATCCGAAGCACACCTTAGTCTTTCCATTGACTGTAGTCAAAATTGCCAAGGTAGTTTGGAATTAATGCACTAAGAAAAAACTGTTTTTCTTGCTAACAATAAGAATCCAGTATACATTTAAACCCTCTGTACTCCTTATTAGAACAGATTAGAAATTTTCTACAAAACAGTTTTTCATAAGAAAATGCCAATTCGTCAAACCCAGAACAGGCTGTTTCAACAGATCTTTCTTTGGGAAGATTATTAGAAATTTTGCTCAAAACCAGAGTGAAGAGCGAGATGGTTTAGGAAGTAGTGATGGGCTGACTATAGTCCAGTGGTTAGGGCATGCACCTGCAATGTAAGAGACCCATGTTTAAGTCCCTCCAATGAATATTTAATTATTTATACAAAGTGGAACAGCTCCATCTAGAGTAACTGAGAGACCACAACTAGAATAGCCAATAGCCTGGTGGTAAGGGCACGTGGCTGTGATCTGGAAGACTCAGAGATAGCAGGGATTTGGATATGGCTCTCTTCTACATCCCAATTGGCTGTTCTGGGGCTCACTCTGCAATTTTTCATGAAATATGTTGAAAGGTCTCAGTTTTGTCCTGATGCAGAATGGAACATTTTTTGAAAATTTCTCATGGGACAGGAGACATTTTCTGCCCAGCTCTTCTACTTACTCGACCAAAATCCCTATATACATCTCACAAAATCATAGTATTAATTTTCTTAAGTAGCTTTCCCTTACATTGTGAGGCACTGAAAGGAAGATGTCAGTCATTGCTTTAGGTTAATTTTATCACTCCCCCAGGTTGCGGTAGTTGCTAGCCAGCATCTCTCAATCAAATTCACTTATCCCCCACTGAAAATAATCAAGGAAGAGCTTCCAGCCAGATCCAATAGTACAGAAAGTATTCAAAGGAAGAACTCTCTCAATAAATCTCATAAATAATACAACTGCAAACTTTCAGAGAATTGTCAAAGGAACCCCTTCTTTGCTCCCTCTGTCTCTCCCTCTTCATGTGTATATTGTATAAGTACCGCATTGCGTCAATGATTTAAAAAATATTTTTTCCAGGTTGGTACAATGTTTGCGGCAGAGTAGTGAGGTATGCTCACAAAAACCTCTACACAGGACTGATTAGTAGCACCTCTTAATTTTTGTGCTCATAGATGAAATAGATAAAGAAAAAAAACCTCCTGTTTTTGTTCTGTGGCACTGGAGATAAGAAAGTGTATATTACCAAAAGATGTGGTCCTGTCTCCTTATCAAGCCAGGGAGTAATGTAAGATGAACATGCAGAGAACTTTGAACATGAAGAGAAAAAGGGGATATTTTTTTTCAAGGGATGTGTGGGGAAATATGTGAGGAAAAAAGGCATCCATGTTAGATATTAATAGAAATCCTGATTGTAGCTAATGCACTGAGGAAATTATTCAAGAACAATTAATCCTAATGTAAAGATTAGCCATGTGTTGTTGCCAGGATCTTTCAAACCTTAGGTTATCTACTGCATAAGAGACAGTCATGTAACTTAGAGCTGATTGTGAGCAGATTCAACTTGCACATCTGACTTTCCAAATAACTATTCGCACTATCCATACATAAATTGACATTTACTGTATATTTGGATGGATTGTCCATCCCTCGCTCCCTGTGTGTATATCAATAAGGTGGGCAATAATTAATATGTGTTTAGTAATGCTGATTTCCTACATGTTATAAGGCATAGCCAGGTATTGGAGTTTTTTCTTTTATCATAGACAAATTATTGATTCTCAATACAAATGTCCTTTCAGAATTCTTCAAAGCACTCAGTTTCTCAAAACTTAAACCATTTCCAAAAATAATTACAGCATGACTGTGTTAAGCTAAACAAGTTTCATAATTACACCTCTACCCCAATATAACGTGACCCGATATAACATGAATTCGGATATAATGTGGTAAAGCAGTGCTCCGGGGGGTGGGGGGGGGGAGGCTGCGCACTCCAGCGGATCAAAGCAAGTTCGATATAACGCGGTAAGATTTTTTGGATCCCGAGGACAGTGTTATATCAGGGTAGAGGTGTATATTGGACAGTGCCCTGATTCAGATGTGTGTTGTAATACAGGCAACAAACTTAGGGCCTGATTCTACAAACACTTACTACAGAGCATAGTGTTTATTACCATGGGTGGTCTTCAGTGGGACTATTTGTAAATACTGTTTGCAGTGCACTTTGTGATATGTACTAAAGGTTTGCAGTAGAAATTTGGCCTTCGTACGCCTTGGCCAGCCCCTCGCATGTCCGTACACCAGAGATTGGTGGGGTGCAAGAAAGGACTATTTCATCAGTCCTACCTTTTCTAGAGACCTCCCTGAGTTGGGAGTCAGGAGAACTCTTGACTGAAGGGATCTGTCTGTGTTTCAGCCACTTTATGCCAGTACACCAGGGCACAGAATCCAGCCCCCATTTTCTGGAAGTATTAAAAGCTAAGACTAGAATCCATTAAATTATTTCACTAGCAAGACAAAAAGAAAAAATGCCATTTTCCTTATGTCCCTCCTAGCAAATGATTAGTGTATTTTTCCCTTGTGCAGGAACTCCCACTGATATCAATTAGATATTGTCAACTTCAGTTTGTGTTGTATCCACCAAGCAAAGTATTAACAACTTCAACAGAACTTTATTTACAGTGGAAGTCTCTTTTCCAAGCTGTAGTTGCACACTCTGTAACTCTCCCAGCCTCCTCAACTCCTCCCCCCTCCTTCCTGTTTCCTGTCCTTTCAGACTCCCAACAGCTAGTGCTCCCAGTTCTAATAATACAAGCAGCATCTAAACACCACAGTTTGGTCAGTGAGAGCCCCACAGAGAGATGCATTTATGGTACACTGGTCTCAGATATATCAAATTCCATGATGCCATAGAGGTTTCCTGGATCCACAGTGTAGCTCCTTTCCTTAAGGTCCTGAGTCGTCAACAATCCGCTGTGTGTACAACACCACTTCCTGCTCCCCAAGGACTTGATACTACACCATTAAAGTTAATTGGAGTTTTTCCACTAACTTGCTAGCTCCCTGCTGTTTCTAGGCCTTTTTTCCAGGATCTCCCCTGAATCCATCCCTAGTTCACACAGAATGAGGGAGAAACATATGCCTAAGTGCAGAAATGATTGAAGTATGTAATGCAACAGGTGATCTGCATTACAAGATGTAATCCGCTGGAACAGATATTCTGAAATGGAAGAGACATTTCTCAAAGTGGATTCAGTGGTCAGAGTTTATGAAGTACATTCTTATAAATTAGAGAGGCTCACTCAATTTCATGAAGTGTAAAAATGGGACTTCTTATTAAAATTAGATGACTTAAGGTCAGGATTGCCCTGATATTTTTTTCCTTTTTTGGTTTACAGCTGATCAGGAGAGCAGTGAAATATTTAAAATTAATTGAGAGTCATATATATTGAAATTGTTTCCTATAAATTACATCGTTATTTCATGGATAGTATTTGAGTACAATCAGATGGTCATTAACACAGTGTGGTGTAGTTTTCTATCAAGTATACCTGTAATCGCATAAACACATTTAATAGAAAACTAGAGCTATGAACTATATTCCTACTAATACATGCCTGTTTCTGCACCATTTTCTTTAAATGTTAGACAGAAGGTAGTTTCTATTTGTTTCTTTCTATCATATAAATGAGAATCCACATTAATAATTAGGATTGAAAAACAGCATTGCTAAACACATTTTGAGGGAATGTATTCTAAGACTAGCTCCTTAATGTAGCAGAAGATAGTAAGAGATTTTTCAGGGAAAATCAGCATGTCAGAATCAATAGCTGTGATTATCCTGTGGTAACTATGTTTAATGTTCATGGGCCATGTTCTTTAGACTGGATTACTGAGGCAACCATATGAGTATCTGCTGCGAGAAGATAAAGAGCACCAGGTGAGTGGAGATGACGGTTTTGCTAAGTAATCTACTTCCTTGACTGCATTCTGTAAAAAGCTAAATTCCTCTGGTAAAATTTCTTTTCACAATGAATGAATCAAATGGAAATACAGCATGAAAAATGAGAATAGGCTCCTGAGGTGCTCAAAAGAAAAAAAAGTTCATCCTATTAGCAATACAGGCACATGAAATCACAAGGCTAGGTACCAACATTTGAAGCTGTACAATCTTTAATGTATCCTCTTTGATTTATAATACCCTATTCATATCTTAAACCTTCCATCCCATTCAAAATAATGGCAGAGAGGCTATTTCCTATTGTTTTATTATGATTATGACAAGAGTTTAGAAAATAACACATTGCTTTAGTCTTCCTTTGTTATAAGTGTTGTTTTAGGCCTGGAATAGTGCTGATCTTCTATCGTTCTGTGTACATTGCAGCAGGTTTCAATCTCAACACAAAGATATAGCAAATCTTGCCTTACCTATGCTAATTAAACTGCCTATTATCCTCCCTAGTCTGTGTACCACAGAGCTGAAGGAATGCATCGTATATTGTTTGAGACATTTTTTCCCTCTATCAAAGCTACAAAACTAACCCCTAGATGAAATAGCTCAAATCACAGCATGCTTGTTTATTTTCCAATGATTTCAAAACCTTTTGTTGTAGTTTGTCATTTAAAAAAAATGTTTTTATTCCTTGCACAATCTTTTGTTCTCCCTTTTTAAACATTGTAGATGAGTAATATTGAAGGGAGTGTATCTGATGTGTTTCTTTCTATAGACTGAGGCCCCAGATTAGAGGCGAGACTAAAGAATATATGCAATACAGTTGAACCCTCTTATAGTGAAGTATTCTCCACTACTCCATCTCCCTCTATCTCCCCAAACTTTACTACAGGTAGGGGAGGGCCTACTTAGCTAAGATCCCCTCCATTTTATCACAGAGGTGGTGCTAGGGCTTTTCTCCACCTCCTGAAGATGCGGGGGCTTCTAGCAACTGTGAAAGGCACTTGAGACTATCTAAGAAAAATTTCACTTTGTTATTACAAAATAACTGAAACATAAATGTGATACACAAGATACATGGATTTATCAAAGCTTAAATAAGAAATGCATTGATCAGGTTACATTTATTTAAAAGATCAAGGGAGAAATTCTTCCTCTCCCTACAGCCCCTGTTACTTCTGCAGCAGGCAGTGGCCATAGAAGTGCCATAACTGGCTGGAGAAGAATTTCACCAGGGCAGGCACTGCATAGAAGATACATAGGCCTTGTCTACACTACAAAGTTTTGTTGGCAAAAGCAGCTTTTTGCTGACAAAACAGAGGAGGTGTACACACTACAAAGCTACTTTTGGCGGCAAAACTCTGCTGTTTTTCCAACAAGACAAAACTATCTCAGTGAAAGGCATAAAACTTTTTGTGGCAAAATTAAAGCGACAAAGGGTCAGTGTAGACCAGAGATTCTCAAACTGGGGGTCAGGACCCCTCAGGGGTTATTACATGGGGGGGTCACGAACTGTCAGCCTCCACTCCAAACCTCGCTTTGCCTCCTGCATTTATAATGGTGTTAAATATATTTAAAAGTGTTTTTAATTTATAAGGGGGGGTCGCACTCAGAGGCTTGCTATGTGAATGGGGTCACCAGTACAAAAGTTTGAGAACCACTGGTGTAGACACTGCTGTTTGTTTTGTCTTCACACCTGGTTTTCACCAGTATCCCACAATGCCTGCCATGACCTCTCTGCTCACTGTTTTGATCTCTGCTGCCCTGCACGCATGTGCCCCTCCCCTTTCAAAGCTCCTGGAAGTATATGACAGCTCCATGCGGCTCCCTTTGGGGAACAAAGAGCAAATCATTAATTGGAATGCTCCTGTTCTGCCCTGCACTAGGAACACAGCAGTAGGCATCTAGACTGCTGCTGCAGGAAGCGGGGTTCGGGGGGACGGGATGGGACCTGCTGTACTGCGTTGACATTCCTCAGCACAGAAAGCTCACAGAGCTGCACGGAACCATAGACAGGCAGGCAGAGTGGATTACTTCCAGAGAGACTGCTGTGCCAAGCAGAGCCAGGGGCTGACATGGAGGGGTGTCCCCCTCTCCCTGCCTCAGGATAGGGTCGGTCAGCCTGCTGTCTCCCCCGCCCCAGACATACTCCTCTCCTCTCCCTCCCCCCACACTTCAGTTGAAAAGCAGCTGACAATCTACTAGGATGCTCCAGAAATGGTGGGATTGAGAAACTTGCATCTTGTGACGCTGTACCTGCCCCATGAGGTATTGCAAACCCTTCCCAAAGCAGCCTGCGGCCAGTTGCATAGTGGGATAACTACCACAGTACACTGCTTTATATGTCCATGCAAGAGCTGTTAGTGTGGATGGACTCTGCTGACACAAGGAGCTAGTGTGGACATGCAACCAGGGCCGGCTCCAGGCACCAGCTAAAGAAGCAGGTGCTTGGGGCGGCCAATACCAAGGGGCAGCACTCTGGCAGCCATTGGGGCGGCACGTCCGGGTCTTCGGCGGCAATTCGACGGCGGGTCCCTCAGTCCCTCTCAGAGCGAAGGACCTGCCGCTGAATTGCCGCTGAAAAGTGGAGCGGTGCGATTGCGCTGCCGCGGCTTTTTTTTTTTTTTTTTTTTTTTTGCCGCTTGGGGCGGCAGAAAACCTGGAGCCGGCCCTGCATGCAACAGCGGTTTTAATCAAAGCGCTTTAATTAAAGCGGCATAACTTTTGCCGACAAAGCTTTGTAGTACAGCATGGCCTTAGGCTGTCCTATGTAGGCTCTTCCATAACCCAGCGCATGAGAACATGCTGGAGGGGGGAGGCTGGGGCAGGATTGACTTATGTTGTGGTTAGGAGGTGAATCCCCATAGTATACACAACTATGGGAATTTTTGGCTGCTTTAGGCTGTGGACCAGGTCACAAACAGCCCAGAAAGAAAGATGCTTCATAAATTAGAGCAGCTCCCTGCTGGCTGCTCTACTTTGTACTGAGGGCTTCAGTGGCCCCTGGAGCTGTTCAGAATCTGACAGGCACAAATGTGATTTAAAGCACCCTCTCCCCCAAGAGGTGTAATCCAGAATCTCAACCTAGATCTTCAGATATATATTGCTGCTCATACTCATTATAAATGAAGCTATTTGAAATTAGCATAAAACTTTGAAACAATATTGTCATTGTGAGCTACTCAGATAGCAATTCCTAGAATAATGTAACATCATCCAAAACTAACAGAGGAGTGATAGTTCTATTTAATTGTCATTTGTGAGCATTCATTGACAGTAACAATCTCCATGCTTTTGCAAAGAAAATCTGAGTGCTCCTATTAAAGTCCTGCTTTTATGTGAAGGGATGGTAGCAGGCAGGATAAGTTAACTGGTTACCTTTAGTTAGTTTAGTTGTGTATACAGGTACCTCCATGGATTGGTTGGTTATTTATATACCTACCATCTCTATTATAAAAAGGCTTTGTAATATCTCAATAATAAATGCATTCATAACCACATCTTCTGTAATCACTACAGTTCCTGAGCTGCTATTTGGCACTCATTAACTGAAACTCCCATTCACCTATAATTTATGAGAAGCATACAATTATGTGTTATCAGTACTTCAAGTGATTACTACACTGTATGTTTTTGAGATAATGGCATGCAACGCTCCATGATGAATTATGCCTCTCTGGGTAGCTTCAATTCCTCCATTAGCTCTATTATTTTTCTAAAAACCAACCTAGAGAGAATTATGTTACAGGGTTAGCAGTATCTGCTTAAAGTAAGAACTCCAGGTCATGTTGATCCAATAAAGAACAGGACAAGGCACACCATTACATAATATTATGCATATTGTGTATATACATGTGTATGTGCATGAGACAGAAAGATACTTTATAAGGATTCAGATATCATAAACAAAATGACATTTCTTTACTGGGCCTGATTAAGCTGAAGTAATACAGTGATGAATCAAGACTACCATTTGTTTCATTTTTTTGATTGTGTGGTTTCAGTACTTATATAATTGAAGGACAAAGAACACTGGCTCAAGCCAGGCATGATTTAAGCAGGAACTGTACAGGCTTCCTCACATAGCTCTGTAAGTACTCTGCAATATTAATCTGTAAGACACCCAGCCATTTCTGACCTTGTCTTTTTCTGAACAGACACTGAAAACTTTACTCTATATGGTGGGTTTGTGTGTAAATCAATTTTTTTTAATTTGTATGCATTATGACAGTGCCTTGGAGCCATAGTCACGGATGAGGACCTCACTGTGCTAGAGGCTGTACAAACAGAACAAAAAAGATGGTTCCTGCTCCAAGGGGCTTACAATCTAAGTATAAGACAAGAGACAGCAGATGAATAGAGACACAGGGAGACTACAAGGACTCAGCATGATAGGCAGTGGTCTCAGCACATCAGCAGCCTAACCATTGTCTAGTTTTTGGTAGGCATCACAAGAAATGAGAGTTTTGAGGAGGGAGTGGAAGGTGAATGATGAGGTAGGAAGGCCAAATCTCAGAGACATTATGACAAGAATTGGCAAGATTTAGATATAGCCCAGTGGTTCTCAAACTTTTGTACTGGTGACCCCTTTCACATAGCAAGCCTCTGAGTGTGACTCCCCCTTATAAATTAAAAACACTTTTAAATATATTTAACACCATTATAAATGCAGGAGGCAAAGTGGGGTTTGGGTGGAGGCTGACAGCTCGCGACCCCCCATGTAATAACCTCGTGACCCCCTGAGAGGTCCCAACCCCCAGTTTGAGAACCCCTGAAATAGCCTGAATGTGAGGACCCTAGAGAGTGGTAGAGTTGAAGATGATTCCGTGGATATGAGCCGGAGTGGCAGGCAGGATGGTGGTGTTGTCCACAGTGATTGGGAAAGGAGGTAGGTGGAGGATTGGGAGGGGGGTGGGAGAGCAGGAGCTTTATCTTAGTCATGTTGAGCTTGAACAGACAGGATCAGGGCCTAAATCAGCCACGTCAAATCACAGAAGGTAGAGTAAAAAGAAGAGCTAATTTTATTAAACCACACATTTTCCAGATTTCTCCTCATGGTCCATAGGTTGTTAAGCCTCATGCTACAATGTATGCACTTGAGATAATTATATTAGTGATATCAGTGGGAACCTCTAGCTTTCTATTGTGAAGGTTTGTCCTTCTGCTGTTGCAGAAAACTTTAAGTGTGAAGCTAATCAATAAGGGCTGAGTACTCTCATCATAGGCCGGGGTCCTACAATTGCTTCGTGTGTGGAACTCCCACTGATGGCAATGAAGGTGGTGCAAAGAGTCTCTAAAAGCCCTGATTCTAATGGGATGATTCCATTACAGGAACTGAGGAAGGCAGCTGTATGGCTCCCTTTTGAGGACTCCTTTCCAAGCCCTGCTGTTCAGGCCATGTTGGGAGCCAGGCTAAGGGTGGGGGGAGTATGTCATGAGTGGGCAGCAGTGGAGATTCTGTGCAGTGCTGCCACCTAAAGGACTGCCCATGGAGGCTGCTTAAGGCCTCTCTAGTGCCCTTCCACTCCTGGGCTGCTCCAGGGGCTGGAGCTATACTCTAGTAGTTTGTGAGTTCTGTGCTTGGATTCTGTGTTATTCATGGGATTATCACCTCAGTATTTAAATACCTCATGAGGCTGATCCTGTGAGCCTCTTGAGAGGTGATGAACATCCTCACCTCCCACTGAGAGCATCTGAGAGATGGGGACACTTAGTACCGCAGAGAATCAGGCTCATAGTGAGTGCGTGTGCTTGTCCCAACTTTACTTGTGTCTGTTTGTCATGCATATCTGAACATAATGTTTTCTGTTTATTGCAAGTCATGCTATGTAGTTCAATTTTAAGTTTCATGGTTAATTCAATGTCAGTGGTATATGTATCCATCTCTAGAAACAGAGCTGGATTCAGAGATATGCAATGTGTGTTATAGAAACATTATCAATACAGTTTATCATAGAGAGAGCAGAATGTCTTGTTTTTCAGTAAAATGTGACAATAATATGAACCTTTGAATCAGAAGGGGAAATCTGTCTTGTTTTTTTTCTCTATTATTTTATGTAACATAACATGCTTTTTGAAAAACAATAACACTAAAGCCGGTGTGCTCCAAGGGACCCAGGCACTTTGTCCAAAGCCATGTAGGTAGAGCAGGGATCGGCAACCTTTGATACGCAGCCCATCAGGGAAATCCGCTGGTGGGCTGGGCCGGTTTGTTTACCTGCAGCATCCGCAGGTTCGGCCGATCGCAGCTCCCACTGTCTGCATTTCGCCGTTCCAGGCCAATGGGGGCTGTGGGAAGTGGCTGCCAGCAAATCCCTTGGCCCACACTGCTTCCCGCAGCTCCCATTAGCCCAGAACAGCGAACCGCGGCCAGTGGGAGCTGCAATTGGACAAACCTGCGGACGCTGCAGGTAAACAAACCGTCCAGGCCCGCCAGCAGATTTCCCTGACAGGCCATGTGCCAAAGGTTGCCGATCCCTGGTCTAGGAGATTATGATGTTCTGTTTATACCCCATAGAGGGGAGGAGCATTTGGTTTTGTTTGTAGTCTATTCTCAGTTCCTTTGTGGGGATGTCTGCTCTCTGACTTTGTTTAGTCCTGTAAAGAGGCATACATCCCCGAAAAGAGCGTGAGAAAAAGTATTCATCAGACAAATTAGAAGGGTGTACTTGGAATACCCTAGTTCCATGTTAGGTCAGCACTGTGATACTGTTATGGGAGTTCAACACAAATCACAGCTGAGAGTATTTGATTCTTTCTTCTATGTCCAAAAACTATGGCTCCTTCTTGCTCACAAATGATTTTATTGTGTAACTCATATTCGCTCACATATTCCAGCCAACCGATGTATTTATATCTGCCTACAGTTCAGTAGCTTTTCATTTTTCTTTTAGATCAAACTCTTTTAGATCATCCCTGCTCTCTGAGATCCAAGATAATATCAAACATTCATGTGACTATTTTTGAAATTAAACCCTAAAATACAAGTCAGTCTGGCCAATAGAATATGCCTGGACCAAAATGATCTGTATTCCTTCCCCCTTTTTTTTTTAATTAAATTAAATTAAATTACATTTTTTTGTTAATTAAAGAATTAAAAGTCCAGTATGGGTGTTCCATCATGTGGCCATCATAATGCATTCATTAGCAAGATGTGGCATTTATTTGAATTTTGCAAGTATAATGGCAAAGCTACATTCATTATTTTTTCATGAGTGCATCTTACTGTAATAATCTTCTGTTCTCAGTCCTCATGTTTTTGTCAGAACTTATTACATCAGTGATTAAATCTTTTTTCATTTTTAGCCTTGAAAATAATAAGGATCATCATAAGTATTCTAAACTGAAGCAAATGCAGCAGCTAATTTTTCCTTGATCTCTATCAGTAACCTAGATGGTTGCTTTCAGACACATGTATGTTCACAAACATACACATTTTCATTTGTTAATATATAAAATAGAAGTGTGTGTGTGTTTATGTTGTGTGTGTATATATATATATATATATATATATATATAATTGGTTAAAACCTATCAGCCAAAGCCCATGTTACTGAACATTTCAGATACAACAGACAGCATTTTCAAAGGCCTGATTAACTGCTTTGCTGTGGTCTCAGAGCTTATGTTGCTTTTTATTCCTTTAATTTGTGTTTCAGTGTCACATGGCAGAAAACCAAGGGAAAAAATTGTACCATCTGGTTTGGCTGTCATCTGCAGAAATGGTTGACTCATCTTTTTATATAATACAAACATACCTGACTTTAAGTTTGTCGTGAAGACTTTTTCCCCACTGAACAGTTAAATAAAAACATGCAGTCCTTGTTTATATTTTTATATTATTTTGCTACAGTGACCAATTTTTTCATAAAGTTTAGAAGCCAGTGTAGGCTAATAAGAATGTAAGATCGTATAAGCTTTGGGAATTAAATAAATAGATGCAAAATGTAGCAGCCAGTATATGATACGTATTTTTGTAGTGATTGCAAATTAAAATTCCTCCTGTTTAGAATGATTCTACTAGTGTGGGAGATAATCCCTAGATATAGAGTGGAGAATATTAGTAGAACCAATAATATCAAACAAATTACAGTTTTAAAGTGTCTCCACTGTATTATTGTTGTTTTTCTGTTATGCTTATTTTGTTCACTTTTGGTCTGCAAAATCAATCCATCAACAGCATATGAGAGAGAGTGCAGGGAGAGAGGAGGCAGAGAAAGAGAGAAGTTTTTTCATATAAAAAATGTATAGATAATTCTAATTCATTAGAGTTGGGCCTGGTTATTCCATCTGGTGGATTTGGCCTATAAATGAAGAACCTATACTTGATAATTGAAAAATACATATAATTGTTATCTCAGTTCATTGCAATCTGTTCAGAATGGTGGAGGATGGAAACCTAGTTAATGAGAACAAACTATTGTTTGGCTTGGATGTTTTAGATATTAAGGTTGAAACCCTCACAGATTTAAATCCAGATAACATTGAATATAGGACAAATTACATTAGTAAGCTTGCAGAGGTATAAAAATAAAATCTCTTGCCATTTACATTTTTTGTCAATTTTTTTTTGTCAGGTAGCTGATGTGTCTAAATTGTTCTGAGGCAGTGCAAGAAAATTGGATAAGACTTTTAGTGTAATGCTATTTGTGTAAGCACAGTTGTTGCAAACTACTGTATACAGTATGTACTCTAGCTTTTGAAACTCTAGTTTGCAAGCAGCAATCCAAGCTGAAAACAGTCAAGAAAAATGCCGAGGCACCCTTTCATTCAGCCACTTTCCTATTGAAATCTTAGTTCATTAGGATACTCTCAGAGAAAAAGTTGGAAAAAAATTAATTTACTGGAGATTTTTGTACACTTAGGGCCAGATTTTAAAAATTATTTAATTGCTAAAGATGCAGATAGGCATGTAGTTGGATGTTCAAAACTGCCTAGATACCCAACTCCCATTGATCTACAATTAAAATTCCAACTTTACACACCTAAATACCTTTAAAATATCTGGCCCTTACTTTGAAATACATCTTTTGTGTCCGAGAAGCATGCACCATGAAATTTGTAAGTGGGGGCTTCAGTTTCTTTCCTTGAAAATGTTTAAAACCAATGTAAACAGGCATTGTAAGGTGAACTATATGGTAGTGGAGGGAATGGATTCATCCCCCAACTGCATATACAAAGGCGTGGAGAAACTCTGAACCAATCTCACTAACCCATGCTCCATCCCTATTTTTCTCATATAGTTTCTGAGGAGAAGCTGGTGGGGGCCACGCAGTGCTGTGGAATACGAATATACTGTAACTGCATTTCTTCACAGAATCATAGAAGACTAGGGTTGGAAGAGAACTCAGGAGGTCATCTAGTCCAACCCCCTGTTCAAAGCAGGACCAATACCAACTAAATCATCCCAACCAGGGCTTTGTCAAGCCGGGCCTTAAAAACCTCTAAGGAAGGAGATTCCACCACCTCCCTAGGTAACCCATTCCAGTGCTTCACCACCCTCCTAGTGAAATAGTGTTTTCTAATATCCAACCTAGACCTCCCCCACTGCAACTTGAGACCATTGCTCCTTGTTCTGTCATCTGCCACCACTGAGAACAGCTGAGCTTTGTCCTCTTTGGAACCCCCCTTCAGGTACTTGAAGGCTGCTATCAAATCCCCCCTCACTCTTCTCTTCTGCAGACTAAACAATCCCAGTTCCCTCAGCCTCTCCTCGTAAGTTATGTGCCCCAGCCCCCTGATCATTTTCGTTGCCCTCTGCTGGACTCTCTCCAGTTTGTCCACCTCCCTTCTGTAGCAGGGGGCCCAAAACTGGACGCAATACTCCAGATGTGGCCTCCCCAGTGCCGAATAGAGGGGAATAATCTTCTTCTTCATCTGACTTTCCCAGGCCATCTGCTCACATCCATGCTTTACATTGGAGATGGACATATAAAGGAGGCTATTAAATATTTGGTTTTTAAAATGTAAATATATTTTGGGTCATATTGTGCCCACAGTTATACCTGTGTAACCTCATTGATTTCACAGGTTTACATGAGTGTAACAGCACAGAATTTAGCCTGATAAGTTTAAGTCAACACACATTTTTTCACTGATTTGGTATCTTAATCTTGTTTTTAAACTTCTTTGCATTTCAGCCTGGAAATTATTCCTTTTATAGCATGATGAAAGTTGATCATTATTCATGGAAAAAATACAAAGCCATAATTTTAATTAAAAAAGGACAAGTCCTGTCACATAATATTTTATTATTAATTATTATTATTATTATTGTATTTCTTTTCCATTAGAAAGATTTCATTAATAGCTTGATGAATATAAAATAGCAATATTTGAAAGAGTAGATGAGTAAAAATTAATGGAAGAATGAAAAAAATTAGAATGAAAAAGACCATGACTGGAATGACCCCTGGAAATCATGCTGCTTTTTTTTTTTTTGATAATGAGAAACATACTTAAATATGATTCTGCTAATCACAGTTAAAGGTCATACTAAAAAGAATACATGTTTGTGCTTAGTTTTTCCTATGTATTGTTTCTCTTGATAGAGAAGGAATTTAAGTTAATATTATAAGAGACTATAAAGATCCATAATACAGTAGCAGTGTGCAATAAGGATATGTGGATGGAAGTAGAATTATTATAGTAGATGGGATGAATTCCATGAGATTCTGCCATTTCTTTATACTACAGAGCAGGGCTTGGAAAATTCCATTTGCTACTAGTGAGTAAGAGGCATTCCCTGGTGAATGAAGGAGGCTGAAGTATCAGTTGTTATAGAATTTAAGCTTTAATTTAAAAAAAAAGTGCCTAGCCCTTGGGATCGCAAAGATTACGCTCCAAACGTGACCATGAGGTAAAATAATGCAGTGCTCTTTTCTAAGTTTGCAGAAAAACAGTTCCAGTGTGTCTGTTGCAACAGCAAGTGAAACTAATACAACACTTTTCAGTTTCACTGCTGCTGTTCAGAACACTTTGTCTATCTGGTCCCCATGAACCTGGGGGGATCCCTTTGGGGATCCATCAACCATTATTCAGAACTCTTTGAGCACCAGTGACAGTGTCAAGAATCTTTCCCTTTGCTTGAGAAATCTTGAAAAAGCAGCAGAGAAAGCACTGGAACTTTTGCATTTGACCTTTCTTGTGTCCCCTGCCTTCCCATCTTTCGTATCAGCAACTCACTGGTAGGTGTCTGGCAAATTTGTCAAGCTCAGCCATATAGCGTAATAATGTGATTTGTGCAGCCCTTACATGTAATAAACCATATACAAAATCTCAAAAGTACTAGAGGTGACCTATGAGACACATGTGGATGGTAATTATGCTAATTACTCCTGAAAATTCAGGTAGCAAGTAGCCACTTGATCCATTTATTTCAGGCAGTTTGCCAATTAAAAAGCACATGGTATTAGCTGTTTCTTTTGAAAAATCCATGGATCATCAGGTATCTCTGGACAGTTTCCTTGATTTCTCCCAAAACATGTACATTTCTCTAGTTCAAATCTATTGCTTCATGAAGGAGTATAAAATATTGCTGGACAACTCCCCCAAAAAAGTAGAAACCACTAAGTTTGGAAGCAAACTTTTAAAATGAGCTAATTATGAATAAGTATATTGCTACTACATTAAATGAGTTATTTGAATGAAAAGACTGGGTAAAAATCTCAGTTCTGTCAAATCTGCTCAGTTTAAAAGGAGAAAAAATACTGTCAGTGTTAGCTCATGTGATGATCTTGTAAACTGAACAAATACACCTATTTGCTTCAGGACAAAAGAGAAGAGATTTTAGGAGGAGTAGCAAGGAGAGAATGGAGACTGCCCCATTTCCAGGGCTGGCCTTACCATGAGGCGAGCTGAGGCGGCCGCCTCAGGTGCCAGACTGTGGCGGGGGGGGGGGGGGGGCCACTAAGACTCAGAGTGTAGAAAATTGTGTCTGCTGCTGGCGCATATGTATTCTCTCTGCTCTAGATGCACAGAGATGGTGGAGTGCTGTGCTGGAGGAAGGAGGGCACAAGAGACATAACAGGCAGGCAGGAGAAAAGGTGAGAGGGAATAACAGAAAGCAGCAGGAGCTGCAGGGGAGAGAGGAGGAGGAGCCTCTTATGTACCTTTCTAGCACCCCCAGGAGCCTGGACTGATTAACCCCAGCTTCTCAGGGAGCTTCCTGTTTCCTGCTGCTTCTCTGAACCCACTTGAGGAGAACAAGCAGTTAACTGAAGTAATAGGAGCTAGTTAGGCCCTTAAGATGCTGATATCTTCCCTCACTCAGGCCCTGCTACCAGCCTGCTTATTTGTCCCCTTCAATTGAGTGTTGAGAGCCACTATAGCTGGCATAGAACAGCAGTCATGCGTGAAAGAAGAAAACGCCCCTCTGGCACAGCATTCAGAAAAAGAAAGAAAGCAAAGGAAGCTTTTCTATCTAAGCAGGAAGGAGCTCTCCTGAGATACATAGACACAAATGTTCACAGTGAGACTTCTGGCCCCAGTGAGGATGTGAGTGGTGAGGAGATGCCTGATCTTCCAGTTAGTCAGAGTGTAGGTGACCTGGCAGCTACTACAGCATCCATATCAAATGGATGTAACCATGCACATTCCTGAAGAAAAGTGTAGATCAGTGTGGTGGAGACGCAAGAAACAGCTGCTGCTGAGTGTAGTTCCTTAAGTCTAGATGATCCAGGACTGTGGACCCAC
Source organism: Terrapene triunguis (assembly GCF_002925995.2). NCBI lineage: Eukaryota > Metazoa > Chordata > Testudines > Emydidae > Terrapene > Terrapene triunguis. Next base: position 47,496,500 of record NW_020664561.1, read on the forward strand.
CTGAGCAGTAGCCTGAGGGACTTCCTTGTACTGCATGGGCCACAGCAAGTGAAAAACTTCATGTTCCCCAAAGACAATGAAAATAGAAGTTTCCTTCCAACACATTACTGGCATGAAATCCCCAATGGTGACAAAGTGGAGAGGCCATGGCTTATGTACTCAAAAACCCAGAATGCTGCATACTGTTTTTGTTGCAAATTCTTCCAGTCTAATGTTCCAGCTGCATTGGGTTCTACAGGAACAAAGGACTGGAAAAATCTGGCTAGAAATACTGCATGCCATGAGAAGGCAGCAAATCACCAGAGAGCATTCCATAGGTGGAAAGAGCTTGAGATGAGACTAAGGTTAAAGGCCACCAGAGATGATCAGCATCAAGAGAAGATTTCATCAGGGTCTCTTTACTGGCAAAATGTTCTGAAAAGGCTCATTGCCATTGCGAGAATGCTTGCTACCCAAAACCTAGCACTGTGTGGCACTTCAGATCAGCTGTATCTGCCAAACAATGGAAACTTCCTTAAAATTGGAGCTGATGGCTGAGTTTGATGCTGTACTCCAGGAGCATCTAAGAAGAGTCACCACCCAAGAAATCCACACACACCACTACCTTGGAAAAACAATTCAAAATGAGATCATACAGTTACTGGCAACAAAATCAAACAGAAGATTGTGGCAGATCTGAAGTCAGCAAGATATGACTCTGTTATTCTGGACTGCACACCTGACATCAGCCATATGGAACAAATTACTTTAATGGTGCGTTTTGTAACAACAACAGAACCTAGTGAAAATGTCCTTTCAATGGTGACTGTCAGAGAGCATTTTCTAGAATTTATTGACATTGATGATACTACAGGAGCTGGTATGACAAATGTACTTCTTAAAAAGGCTGGAAGATACGGGATTTGCGATAGCTGACATGACAGGTCAGGGCTACGATAATGATGCCATCATGAGAGGAAAGAACAGAGGAGGGCAGACACGGATCCGAGAGTTAAACTCTCGAGCTTTTTTTGTCCCATGCAGTTCTCATTCACTGAACTTGGTGGTCAGTGATGCAGCATCAGCTTCTAGTGAGGCTGCTGAATTTTTTAATGTAGTTCAAAGCATCTATGTATTTTTCTCTGCATCAACTCATTGATGGCAAATTTTGAAGCAACATCTGGGAACATCCTCTCTAACACGGAAACCACTGAGTGCCACACGATGGGAAAGTCGAGAGGAGGCGATAAAGCCTATCAAACACCAAATTGGGAAGATAGATGATGCCATAGTTGCCATTATGGAGGATAATGTTATGACAGGAACTGTTCGTGGGAGAACAGTGGCAGAGGGAAATGGACTCACCAGAAACATACGTAACTTCAAATTTCTGTGTGGCTTAGTGTTGTGGCATGACATACTGTTTGAAATAAATGTTGTAAGCAAGAGACTCCAAGGTGTTGACCTTGATATATCTGGAGCAATGGAACAACTGGACAAAGCAAAGTCATACCTACAGTCTTACCGGTCAGATGAGGGATTTCAAAACGTTCTGAAGAGTGCGTGGGAACTTGGCAGAGGAACTTCACACTGAAGTTGGCAGAGGAACTTCACACTGAAGCTATTTTCCCACCCATTCAAGAATACAAGAGTCACCGAAGAAGAAGACATTTTGATTACAGGGCATGGGATAATCTCATAAGAGACCCCAAACAACAATTCAAAGTTGAATTCTTTAACCAGGTGCTAGATTGCGCAATACAGTCAGTTGAAGAACGTTTCATGCAGCTCAAGGAACACAGCAGTATATTGAGATGTTGTATGATATTCCAAAACTCCTCACTATACCTGAAGAAGACCTACACCATCAATGCAGGGCACTAGAGACAGTGTTGACACATAATGACGTGCAATATTGATGCGTGTGATTTAGGTGATGAACTGAAAGCCCTTTCAAGATACATTTCAGCAGGATCAACTCCAAAGCCTGTTCTGGAATATATGTGCACAAATAAGATGACCACCCTTTTTCCAAATGCTTTTGTTGCTCTGTGCATGCTTCTAACACTTCCTGTAACAGTTGCCAGTGGAGAACGCAGCTTCTCCAAGCTGAAGTTAATAAAAACACATCTATGCTTCACAATGACACAGGAGAGGCTGGTCGGCCTTGCAACCATCTCAATAGAGCATGAGCTGGCCCAGACTGTGGACCTTCAGGAAGCAGTTCAAATCTTTGCAACCAAGAAGGCACAGAAAGGACCACTTTGATTATTCAAACAGATAAAAATGCCAGTGTTTACTATGCAGACAAGAAAAGTTACATTTGCTGTTCAGGTGTTTGAAAGTTAAGTGTTACTTAAAATTTTTGAACAAGGCATTTTAACTTGTTAGTTCTCCTTTATTGGGGTAGGTAGTAGAGAAGTACCATGAGAGGAGTAGAACAGGAAGAAGGCAGTATTGAGACCTTTCAAAGTTTTGGCCCAAGCAAAGGGGCATGGGGGGCATCATTTGAGCTCCCCTCCTCAGGTGCCAAAATGTTGTGGGCCAGCCCTGCCCACTTCCTTCCACTTTGTGCATAATAAGATGTGAAAAGAGAGGACTTACCTGCAATGATCACAGCTTTTGTGAGGGGCAAATCTGCCACATGCTTCCCCTAGAACATGGGTCCAGTGTTGTTTCACAAGTTGCTAAACCTTCTAAATACATGGAGGCTGAGGCTGGTGGGAATGACGGGGCCAATTGTGAAACTTCCACGCTTCTTTGGTCTGTCCCTATAGCATGGCTGTTGTTCTGTCAGCTGTCTTCTCAGCTGGCACGTGCATTTGCATCTGTCTTGGTGTGTAAAAGCTGCAATCTATCTAAAGTATGTATATGATCTCCATTATGGTATATCTGAGTGCCTTCCAATCTTAATGTATTTAACCTCACAACTCTTTGATGAAATAGGTCAGTACTATTATCTCCCATTTACAGATGGGGATCTGAGGCACAGAAAATCTAAGTGGTTTGCTTAGGGTCACAGAGGAAGTCAATGACAGAGCTGGGTCTGAATCCAGGTCTCTCAAGTCCCAGCCTATTAACCAAAATACTAGATCATCTTTCCTTTTGAAAGTCATATTACTTTTGCCTGGAGAATTAGCAATAGGTGCTGCATTTTGAAGCATAATATTTTATAATGCCACTGTGTAAATCCATTGTACACCCACATCTTGAATATGGTGTGCAGTTCTGCTCAATGAAATTAATAGGCAACAGGTATAAAACAAACACAAGGAAGAAGTACTTCACACAATGCACAGTTACCCTGTGGAACTCATTGCCAAAGGATTTTGTGAAGGCCAAAAGTATAACAGCGTTAAATAAGAATTAGATTAGTTGATGGAGAATAGGTCCATCAATGGCTATTAGCCACAACGTCCAGGGATGCAGCCCATCATGCTCTAGGTATCCCTAAACCTCTGACTGATGGGTCTGAATGACAGGGGTTGGAGCACTCGACAATTGCCTTGTTCTGTTCAGTCCCTCTGAAGCATTTGGCACCAGCCACTGTCAGAAGACAAGATACTAGACTAGATGGACCATTGGTCTGATCCAGAATGGCCATTTTTATGTAAAGTTTTAAGAGAGGACCCTCTCATGGATAGTATCATGGTCCCCAAATTCTTCCTTGTACTACCTACTGCCCCTACAGACTAGTGAAGGCACGTTGGTGTCGTGGATAAGTTGTATGCTCTGAGGGATGAAGTATGCCACATAAATGCCTTCCCTCTGGCCAATTATCCACTATTTAGCTCCTTTCTGTACCACAAAGTATTGGGTAGCATATAGGCCTTTGGAGAGCATATATGCCATTCAAGGGAGATGGACTGGAACTTTTGAAAATGAAAAGATGATAAGCTTTATTATAATATGTATGGCATTATTGAGTAGAATTTAAGTGGCTTAGAAAGTAGAATCTCTGCATAGAAAAAGCCAAAGGAGAAAAGAGCTCATCTGAGCATGTTTAAAAGGTGCCAATGCCTAGGTATATAAGCAAAGCTTCTCTGACCTCCACTAAGGTGAGGGTGGAATAGAGATTGGACTCTTTCTGACTGTGCATAAGGAGGATAGTGAGAGATTGCTGAGCCAGAAGAGGGGGTCAGGATTTGGCACTCGGAGCAGATGACTGGAATAGGAAGAGGAACTGGACTGTAAGCTGAGTTGTAAAATTGGCCAGATGGCTTGTTGTAAAGAAAAGGAAGATGCTGGGAATGATGGACTGTCTTACTATGGATTTCCTAACCTGAATTCTAATACTGAAGTGAACTTACTAGGGTTAGTTTGTTTCCTACTGCTATAAGACACACCCTACAGAATTCACCAAGATTTGTCGTACACTGGAAGGGACTAAAATATAGGATAATAAGCATCTCCCTTCTTTAACAGTGTGTCCTCTAGAGTTGCTCCTAAAATGGAGTGCACAGTTTAAAATGTACAACGTGGTTCTGCCTGCTGGGAAAGGCAGACAATTCAATATTTGTAAACCTTTTTACTCTGGAAAGGTAGCACTGCATGTGAGAAAAACCCATCATATTTCAGTTGAGTGCTGCTGGGTTATTTTTATCCAGGAAGGCTTTTTTTAAAAAAAGTAGTTCTGAGGAAGTCAAAAGTCAGTCAGATGCACTGGGATGAACTGAAAAATCAACAGAAATTGAAATTAGGTTTTCAGGGTACAGCATATGGTATGATGAAGATACCAACCAAGATATAGTATCTTACACTCTTTAAACCTATTCAGACAGTGTTCCAGTCATTTCCAACCAAAATGAACTTCTCACAAACTGCATTGTCCAAATGCAAAGTAAAGAAAAACAAGGCTTCCCTTATGTGTGTTTCTGTGTATCCCTCCCTAATCTGTGGACAGTGTTAACTGTACGTATTGTTATAAAAGGCAAATGCATTGTGCAAAACCATCCCTATCAAGTGAATGAAAATGCCAGAGAGAGAAAGTTCTGTATCTACAACCTTAAACTCTATTTTAAAAATACTGTTCATAGATCTTAAGCTTCTGTTTTATCTGGCTTCCTGGGAATTGGCTGTGCAGATTTCAGTTCCATTCTTTGAACAATATAGTCTCCCTCTGGTGGCTAATTTGACATCTACAAATTCCCTTAACTGTAAATCAACTGTGTTGCCTCTTGAAGAAAATTGTCTATCAAAGGTTGTGAATTCCAATGATGTTCAGGCCTCCCCACCCCATTCCGGCTTCCTCTGTGATATGGGTGTGATTACACTGTGATATTAAATGCTTCAGACATTTATAGAGAGCCATTTATTCAGGAGGATCCCCAGACACTGAGACCCAAATCCTAGGTCTCTTTTCCACTGCAGTGAGGGTTGTTCCTGGGTCTGCACAGTTCCAGGTGCTCGGGCACAATGGTGATTGTGCAGTATGATTACTTACATAGGTACAGAGGTCAGTCTCTCTTGCTGCATATAGAGGGTAGAAGATCTCCGTATCTGGGAAGTATTGAGCTCATATATATATAGATATATACACACACACACACATATATATACATACACACATATATATAAGCTCGCTACCCCAAGCAACTCCCAACAGGTTTTTGAGCCTCCCAGTTACAATAGGGATCCCTGGAGCCATGAAGCAGCATTAAACACTGTAAACTGCATACACAGTAGGGGAGAGTGGTGGGAATGCTAAATATATGGATATATTTGCCTTGGAGTTGATAAGAATTACTTGGCAGCGGGGGGGCTGTTTGCTTTCTGCCCCTATACCTAAGTGCCTCTGAGGTGTACAGCTCTGTGCCACAGAATTACCAGGGCCAGGTTTTGGCCTATAATTATTAAGCATGGACAAATTGGTTTAGATAAAAAAAGAAAAGTACCTAGTGAACTTTCACTTAAAGCTGGAAGTGAATCTTCTTTATAGTTCAGACAAGTTCAGTTAGCTATGTTTTTGCTATGCTTTGTGGTGTTCAGCTCAACTCACTGTTTCTAGCTAGAACAGGAGTGAAAATTTGAAAACATCAATAGTCTGTGTTTATAATATTTCTGTCACTGCCAGAAGCAGGAAGTACTGGAATCCTTGCAAGATTTTTGGCCCAATTATCAGACCCTTGAGGACTGGATAACTCAGATAAGGTTCTGAACTTTTGGATGCTTGTCCAAAATTAACCTCTGAACCTTTTGATGTTCCATCTTCACTTATCATTTGATTTCAATCCATTCTATCCTGGGTAGGGTTACCATATTTTGAGCCTCCAAAAGGAGGACACTCCACGGGGCCCCG
>NW_020664561.1:47507776-47580457 GCF_002925995.2 Terrapene triunguis
GCTGCTACTCTGAAACCTGTCCTTTTATTTTGACAGTAGAACAGCCTCAGGCACCTCAGTGTAGGGGGTCTATAACCCCACCTGACCTCAAACAAGGCATGTACCAAGGGAGCTCTCATCACCATGAGTGGAAATCAAGGAACTTGGTCCTATTCAGAGGGATATCATGTGGCAATAATTCACTTTCATTCTGGGATACTTTTCCCCTTCATCTAAGCTTTTCCTGCCCCCTCAGAGATCAAGATGCACATGTTCTGAGAGAATATTTCACTCACCCTTATGGCTGAGGGCAAATTACCTTTTTGAGGTTGCAATAATGGTGTGAGAGTTGTGCAGTCTGTAGACTTCCCACAGGCACTGAAGGTACCAGTTCACTGATGTTCCTATCTACCTAAGAAGTGAGTTTCAAGGCCAAATTTAATTCTAAGTTTCTTGTGTGGCAGTAGGTGGGATACAAGCTAAGCTGTCTGTCTGACCCTCATCACTATTTAAATAATGTTAATGGGCTTTAAACCAAAAGAAAAAGGTAAAAGCCTTTACAATCTTTGGTAGTTGATTTCATTTGCACAGAATTATCACACACTGTGAAATGCCTAAAAAATTAAAAGTTAAAATATTTTTGCTCACTGAAAAAGTGGGGTAGTGAACAGAGATGAGTGTATGCAGCAATTGTGGTTTTAAGGGATAAATGGCAAAGAAGAATTAGCACATTACTGCAAAAAATGTATTTTTAAACATACGAGTAATTAATAAATTCGCAAATCAGGAGCAATTTACAAACAGAAAAAATATGAATTCATAGGACAATGTATCTGCAGCAAATAAATTTGACTGGTTGTAGGGGTACACACTAAATATTGTAGGCACTTTCTCCATTGCTTTTTTTGCCACCTTTTTGTTGCTGGATTGGGAAAATGCAGCAAAGTGCTGTGTGTTTACTAATTCTAAGGCTATCCTACACGAAATCTTTGGGCCAAATTCTGCCCTGGGTTACATTTAGTTCAATCTTATTGCCTCAGTGGATTTGCACAGATTGTGAGTCAACACAGAATATGGCACTATTTTTTGTCTTTTGGAGCAGATTGCTTCAGGGAAAATAAGCTTTCTTTCTACACATATTTTATCACTCCTAAAAGTTCACTTTCTAAAGGTCCACGCAGAACAGGAACCTGATCTGGAATGTCATTTTTCTTTGAGTCATGTCTCTGTGTTCCAGAAAAGTTCTTCTTTTCGAGGCGAGTCACTGAACCTAAACTGGGGAAGTATGATTTTTGGTTATACATCAGGAAAAGTCTTGTCTAAGACCTTGCTTGCTCAACCTTGAAAATTGATTCCCTTGTTGTAGTGAGTAAATTATAGTCAATGTACAATATTCTCTTCGTTAATCAACTTTAAAGTTGTTTTTTGGTAGATTCCTCCTATCTATTTGTGATGTTCACTTTGGATGGTAAAGGGAATTGGCCAAGCAAGAACAACTTGGTCTTTGGCACATTGTTCAAAAAGAGTGAGAAACTATCACCAGACCAAATAAAACAGCTAGACACAATCTAATGTTTATAATATCCCTTTTAAGAACTGATTTATCTCACCTTTTCTCAGCACGGAAGCCTTGATGTTGAAAGAGCTATGTTTAAGTGAGGAGCAGTGAGGAAACTTTGCAACTTTCAGAACACATGTCATAGCATCTGGCTTCTTTGCAGGCTTTTGACAGCTTCAGAACTGCCCGTTAGGGTGCTGAGACAGCTGTGAAAGTAACTGGCTAACTTATCCTTTTGAACATCGTTTTCATGTGATTTAACTTTGAATCTGAGGAAAATTCCACTTTTATCTTTAATTGGTACCCTTAAATTGCTACTTTCATTATTCAACATTTTTGAGCAAAAGTGGATTATTTTCTTACAATCTAAACACTTTATTTTTGTGGGGAGGGGGAAGCAGTTTTGCTAGTGTTTTTAGGGTGTGTGTGTACACATATATATGCATGTATCTGGGCAGAATTAGAGAGAGAGAAAAATCTAAATATTCACCTGGACCCAAAAGCTACCTTCATAAATACTCATATACACCTCACATCAAACTGCTGTAGAGTGGTATTAGAGAAAAAAATACCAACTTCCAGAGAGCAGTGTAAGGATTTTGGAGTGTCCCTGCAAAGTGTGGTTTTTGCCCTTGCCCCTCCCCAATCCACTATACACAGTATCATCTTTTGGATTTCAGGGAAGGTCTTCAAGATGATTGTTTACATCCTACAAATCTTTCCAGACCTCCAAACTCTTCCTGTAGAAACCCAAAGCTTTCCACTGAGGTCTGCTCATACTAGTGTGAACAAGGAAGAAAAATCTGAAACATCTCTCCATAGACGAGCTTTCAATCTCTGTCCTGGTGTCCCAAACTTATAGAACCAGACATCTTCAGGGGAGTACAATAAAATAAAAGGAGCATAAATAAGTAACATTCACTAGTCTAAATGTTATGCCTTTTCTTACCTATTCCCTTCTCCAATTTCCTTATTCCCTTTTCCTTCCTTCCTCCTTCTGGTGATCTCTATCCATCTTCCTAACATTTTCTTCCTTTTGTCTCAGTTCTGTGTATTTTTTTAATCTCATTTTCTCTTCTTCTTTCTTTGACAAGCCGCATCTCCTTTCTCAATCATATTCTCTTTCATCCTCACCCAATCCAACATCCATGCCATTGCTCTCTCCTGGATTATATTTTCTCTCCTCCCTTGCCGAGCCTTCATATATTCTCTTTGCTTCTGACAGATCTCCCCTCTCTCATTACAGTTCAGGAGATCATTCCTATTTAAGGTAGCAATTAAGAGCACATTTTAAGCCCCCATAAAATCAATTAGATTTAAGCACATATTTGCAATTAAACACCTACTTACGTTTTCTCTTGAATATGGATGGTCTTAAGCATGTGCTTAAGTGCTTTTCTAAATTAAGGTTTTTCTCTCTCTTGTTCCTGTCTGTGTTCCATTGTCTCAGCAAGATTCCCTTCCCTATCAATCAGTGTCTAATATTTAGAACTTATAAAGCATTGTACAAACATCAGTTAATGATCAGTCAAAATGCCTCTGTGTGAGGTGGGTAAGAAAGAACGGTTTCCCTCATTTTCAGGTGGCAACAAAGCCTTAGGCATCAGAAGGAGTCTGTATGTGAAGGATTAGAACACAGGAGCAATTTGCTTCCAAACTCATGCTTGGCGTGGTGCACAATGAACCATTGAGTTGCTCGCCCCATGACAACCAATTGCTACCTTGGTTTCTCAGCTGGTTGGCAGATGGGAGGGGACTTGTGTCAGCTGTAACACAATCAGTGGCAGCTCAGGAGGCCCTGACTCCCTCACAGCTGCAAACTGGTCTGTCCAAAAATCGGGTTCTCAGGCCACAAACAACAGCCTTTGGGGCTGTAGATAATATGTGAATGATCATAGTAATAAATTATCAAATTACATTTTAAGGCTTTCTAAGAAACAAAAAGGGCTATTTTTTTTTTAGAATGAAATTTGGCATTAACTTTTACACTCATTGCATCCTGTTATCAGGGACAGTGGCAGGCAAGCCATGGCCTTGGGCTTCATGAATCCCCCGCAAGACTGGCTCTGCCAATTTCCAGATGGAAATTATTTCTAAGAATCATGAGACAGCAGTAGACTGATTTTTTCCTAAGCACAGAACTACTTTTCTGGGTAGTAATTCTAGCAATGGTATTCACAACACAGAGCCCAACACTGCTCAGAGGAGTTCACAGTTAATCTTACCATCCACCATCCCCCCCCATAGGAGGGGTAAGGTGGGCTATAAGAATGGGGGGGTTGGCTGCCTGCCATACCAATCATAGGAGTCCCCAACCGTGCTTCCCCCCCATGTAAAAGGGAGGCTTGAGGTGCAGGGCTGTCCCTTTTAAACCCTGCATTCCCAGGGGATGAGTCACTGACCACACTGACCCTTTTTCAACAGTTTTCACCCCCCTCCCGCCCCAGCCATAAAGCACCATTTCCTTCATTCGGCCAGCCAATCAAGTACTCCCAAGGTGTGGTGCGATCATTTCTCTTAGCTCAGTGTGCAAGAATGAGCAATTTACTTTAGATGAAAAACTATATTCGAGAAAAGTCACAAATGTTTTTCTAATATGTAATGCCATATATTAACAATAGTAATTCAGTGCAGTGGCTTAGTTATCTTCATATTTTTATGAATAGATACAGAAAAGACTTTCAGTTAACACTGAACTTTGGCTTCTACTAGTTTTGATTCTGCAGATGATAAAACTGACTGCAAATTAGATTCTGAAATATATCTTCATAATATTTTTCAACTGATTAGTTTCATACAGTTAGCAGTAACCCACCCTGTTGCATTCAGCTTGCAATTTTGTAGCAATCTCAAGTACTGTGTTCAAATCCCCAGTGTAATGTGTAAAGATGCTATCAAACTCTTTCAATGTATATTTTCATTCTGTAGCTGTGCTTTGTACTCATTTAAAAGAATTAGTCTTTAATTTGTAGCGGAAGACTTTCAAAATGAAGTTTAGAAAGACAGGAGTTTGTCACATTCATTGGGGGTATATCTGCGTCTTAATGTGCAGGGGGTTACTTGCAGAGCTCCAATTAAATTGCTTAGTATACCCTATTGCACATTATTTTTTTGTAATTGCTTCTTTAATAAACAATAATTGTACAAAACTACAGTAGTGTACTATAAACCAATTATACTAGTTTGAATCATTAACATACCACTAATCCACTTCTATTTATTTTGATGTAGTTGAAATATGCTTTATATTTGCTTGTTGTCTAGGCATGGCAATCTAATAGGAGCTATGCTTACATAAATGGAGAATATTGTACAACATAAAACTTAGAAATGATAAATAAGGTGAGCATAAAAAGAAATAGTAGTTATATATTTAACTTAATTTTCAGTCTTGTGAAATGGCACTAGAAATCATTAAGAGGGGAGGTATAGCTCAGTGGTTTGAGCATTGGTCTGCTTAAACCCAGGGTTATGAGTTCAATCCTTGAGGAGGCCACTTAGGGATCTGGGGCAAAAATCAGTACTTGGTCCTGCCTATTGAAGGCAGGGGGCTGGACTCAATGACCTTTCAGGGTCCCTTCCAGTTCTATGAGATAGGTATATCTCCATATATTATATTATTATTTATAAGGGAAAACAATTTTACAAATATTTTACAAAATGAGGAGAAACTCATTTTGGAAGAAAAAGAAAAGTAATTTTCATACTAGATAGCATGTACCTCTATCCCGATCACTACCTCTATCCCGATCACTACTGGATGGAATTTGAATTGCTAAAATTTCTTAATAATCTGACAGTTAAGGGAGATTCCCCTTGAGCCAAGTGATAGGGGACTGTGATTTTTGGAGCAGAAGGAACTGAGTTCTAGGTCTGTTGTCAACAGAAGTGGTCATGGGGTTTAGTTCAGAGATTATTGAAGTCCTCAGTAGCCACAGATCAGCTACAATTCGAAAACACAGACTTAGAGAGGGAGGAGATGATAATGAAGTTCTCTATGTGTAAACCTTTTCATTGCAAGCTATAAGGAAGATTCCCCTGTATTTGGAGTAAACTTGATTTCTGAATTTCTAAAAGACTTGCAACTTTTTAGGCCCATGTCTAATAAGTTGTAGTTGTATGAAATATTGAATCTTAGTGTGAAAACAAATAACTAACAAATGTACAAAGCTCTCTATATTTTCATTCTGATTATTAATCTTTTTATCCCTTTGGTCATTCACAGGTGTTATTTGGAAGATGGCGCTTCAAAAGGTGCCTGGCTGAACCGGTCAAGTATTATTTTTGCAGGAGGTGATAAATGGTCAGTAGATCCTCGAGTTTCAATTGCAACAGCAAATAAAAGGGAATACAGCCTACAGATACAGGATGTAGATGTGACAGATGACGGTCCATACACTTGTTCTGTGCAGACCCAACACACTCCGAGAACAATGCAGGTGCACTTAACTGTACAAGGTACGTGTTTTAACCAATTGCCCAGCATTATTAGGAATGTATTGAAAAAATCTGCATTTAAAGTAAAACAGTCCTTTATTAATTTAAAAAAAAAATATGTTCTCTGCTTAATGCACAGTAACCCTGTGATCAGAATGCATCCTCTAGAATGTCGGGTTTAATTTTATTATATTTATGTTCCATCACCTCTCCCATGGATTTTGGACACCATAATGATTACACTAACTTATAAAATCAAGATTGGATTTTTTTTTCTATAAGATATATGCTCTAGTTATAACAGGAGTTAATTCAGGGAAGTCTGATCGCCTGTATTATACAGGCGATCAGACTGGATGATCACAGTGGTCCCTTCTGGCTTTATAATCTATGAATTTTTCAGCACAGCTCAGGCAAAATCCTCAGCTCTATTGCCTTGTATAGGTAGATAGTGAACTATCTACTTCTATTCAGTTCCCCTTTTAAATTCAAGCCATGATCATGAAAATGTATGTGACCTAGATGATGGGCATCTGAGCATGTTTTAGCCAGCCACTCATATTGCCTCATGACCTCATGACATATTGCATGGACCTCATATATTGGGGGGGGGGGGGGGTTTTTTTACCTTTTTAAACCTGTAAAAGAATTGTGGTAAGTTTGTTTTTTTTAATGTTACATTCCTTAATTATTGTGCACAACCTTTTGTACAAGATATACTAGTTTTAATGCTAACTGAACAATCCTGCTTTTCTCTCAGTACCTGTGCATTTAGAAAGTAAGGTGGATCAGGAAGCTATTGTCTTAGATAGAGACTTATGCAGTATAGGCTGGAGTTGTTCAAACACAATTCATTCTTATGGACAGATTATCACCATATTGATGCCAAAATTAGCTTGATTTCATTCCTGCATAAGTGGTACTTATGTCAAGCCATTGTCCTGCAAAAGTGAGCTCTAGTTATTCTTTTGTGGCCTTTAAATAAGGTATTAGTTTCCTCAAAATGTGGTTACTCTTGATTACTTGCAGGGATTCATTTATTTTCAGATACTATTTTATCTTTTCTGTTATTAGAGAGGATATGTCTGCAGTATTTGCAGTGTCAAGTAGTTCGTTTTTAAAAATATGATAAACATCTTTATATTATATTTTTAAATTAATAATTGCCTCATCAACAAGCCAAACAGGTAATGCTCAGACACAGGGCAGGTCTTCACTACAGGGGGGGGGTCGATTTAAGATACGCAAATTCAGCTATGCGAATAGCGTAGCTGAATTTGACGTATCGCAGCCGACTTACCCTGCTGTAAGGACGGTGGCAAAATCGACCTCTGTGGCTTCCCGTCGACGGCGCTTACTCCCACCTCTGCTGGTGGAGTAAGAGCGTCGATTCGGGGATCGATTGTCGCGTCCCGACAAGACGTGATAATTCGATCCCCGAGAGGTCGATTTCTACCCGCCGATTCAGGCGGGTAGTGTAGACCTAGCCACAGAAAGTTTGTACTCCAGTAGTTGATGTGGGATTATTGTAGTTTTGCAGAGTTACTTTGTTTTCCAGAGCTCAGAAATGCATATAGTAGGTAAGGTAAAAACCTTAATCATATGATGCTGTTTATAAATGTAATTATTCATTTGAAATTGATTGGCATTTAAGCAGTTTTTCAGGTATATTAATATAAGTTCAAGAGGGACAAACATCAGTAAGTCAAACAGGGTCAATTCAAGCAGTAAGTAAATGTCAGAGAAACAATTGTCCTTAAGTAGAGATGATTATCTGTATGCTAAAACAAGCTGTCTCACACATTTTTATTCTTCAGATTTTAGTAGTTCCTGTCAATGCATGCTTAGATACATATTTTAAAAATATTGTTTGCATGATAAATTTTCAAGCCAAGATAAAGTAAATTATTGAAAGAGTACACAGTTCTCCAGATTAAGGATTGAGGGCATCCAAAAGGCTTTTTTTAAGGATTTGGCTTTCTTTGAATAAGCAGCCCAGTAATCATCTATTTTTAAACACTCCTATAGCCTGATTAAAAAGTTCTAGGAGACAGGTGGTTTAGAAATTAGCAATGAGATGTAGAGCCTTTCATCTGTTGACCAACTGTTCAAATCCAGCCTTGGATTGGCAAAGATCAAAAGTTTTTTACTATTTGATTGTCGTCCAGTGGCCAGCATGAAATAACTCTAGCTTTCTTTCATATGGCAACTGTAAAAGCAACCTTAAAGGTCAATGTCCAAATTTGTCATTCACTCTATGGCCTGCGGTGGAATGAATCAAGACTGTCCCTCCCACAGAAGGATCTTAGAAGGCTGCAGTTCACTAGATGGTCTATGGTTTGAATGTCTTCTCCACATTCGCATCCCTGGCTATCCTTCATTTTCCATTTTTGTAGTAGATAATTGCAACGCCCATATGAGGTTCTGATACAGTTCACTGTGATCCATATCTTACATGGCATGGTGAAGCCAGGTGGTTGGTCTGTAGGATCCATAATCAGATCTTGATTCTTGATCCTGTTATTTTTGCACAACCTCCACCACTTATTTTTTGGTGAGAATCCCAAGGTTTTAAGAGCTTTGGCCACTAACTAGAAAGGGCTCCTGGACTTAAGGCACCATGTTGGGTTGGAGGGGAGTTTGGAGATCTTCATAGATGGGCAAATCTATGTTTGTATTCCTGCTGCTTCTCTTCAGAGTGATGGTGATAAGATTTGCGTGAATAAGGGAGGAAACCAGACTGTTGGTGTTGACTTCAGCACTCCTGAAACAATTTGATTAACAGTGTTCAATTGCACATCGACAAGTTTTGTTGATGTGTTACCTGCCGATATTGATGAGCAATATTCAGCTGCTGATAAAATGAGAGCCCATGAGATGAGAATGTCTGCTTCCCAACTGGTCACAGCTCATTTGTGGATTATATTGTTCCTAGTCTTTATCATGGCAGTGGTCTTCATCAGATGTTGGCTGTATGGGATGTTGCAATGCAGAACCATTCCAGGATATTTCAGGAAATCCTTGTGCCTGAGTTTTATGGTGCAGAAGATGGATTTCAGATGCTGCTTTGGATTTTGGTTGCTCAGGTGGAATGTGGAGACAGCTGTTATACCTTTAGTGATGTCAGTACAGTGCTTTGTGACTAGCTCCCCACTACACAAACAAAACCCAACCATAACATTGGCATTTTTGATGGGAGTCTTACAAGAAAGGCTAAGGATTAAATGGCCATAGAGTTGGCCTCTTCACTTATTAGCACATGGGATAAATCTGCAGTGCCATTATCTGTGGTGTACTGGTTTTATGGATAGAGAACCTCAGTCTCCAGGAATGTCAACTCAGTTCATTTCACAAATTCCATAACAGTTAAAAGCCTTTAATAAGGAAAAAGGTTACCTCTGTGCTAGAAAGCTACGTATCCAGAGTTTGCTTCTGTTCTGGAGTTAGAAACAACAATGGGAGTAGAGGGTGGTAGTTGAGGGGGTAGGGTAAGAAGAAGAATAAGAAAGAAATTGTATACCACAAGTCAAATGCTGCTTTGTTACGTTAGTGCAGTACCCATTGACTTGAAAGGGGAATATCAAATGGGAACAGAATTTGGCCCAGTATTACTCCTTTTCAGATTTAATTAAACAGTTATTTCTGACAATAAGAAACTTAACAGTCAGCTATAGCTACACAATCATTTAACCTCATGTGTGTTACTAGTTTGGTTTTCTGCTTCTTTAAGAAACCTGTACATAGATTCCCAGCCCTCCTCTGCACCCATTGCACTGCCCAGGCAGCACAGAGAGAAGAATCTATTATGCTTGTTATCCCCTTCGAGGGATCAAGTCCCAACTCCCCAGTAAGTGTAGAATTGGCATACCAGCCTCCTGTGTCACCTTGCCTCCATCTCCAGTGTAGGGGTATTTTGGGGCAGGGAGAGTGCATGGCAGGAGATCACTTCAGCCATCTCAAGCTTGTTGACAGTCTCTTGGAGACTAATGCCAGCTGACATAGGCTAGAGGAACTCCCAGGCTGTATTAACCTATGCTGGGGTGGAATGAGGCAAAGAATCCTAACTCTAACCAGCTCTATGATATACTACCCCATCTGCCACAGCATAGAATGTAGCCCCAAATGTCTGAGAGCACAGGAATTATGTACGATTAAAAGAAATAAACCTGAGTGAAAATTATTTCTAACATCTGTGTATTGTTCTCTGTGAGGTTGCAAAAGCAAGGGAAGAAAGTATGCATCTCATATGAGATGTATCTGGTAAAATTTCAGACAATGTCAGTACAATATTTAAAAAAACTTGACAAATTTCTTTACTGTGTTGACAGTTGAAAATAGAACAAATAAAAACATCAATGAAACAGTGTGTGTGTATACACAAATAGAAATACCAAAAACTTTGTATCTTTGAAGTGACCGTGTCTATTGTCTCCAGCAGAGGTAATATGTGTATATCTGTCAATTTGCTGTAGGTCTTCTATGTGGCTCCTAGTATTCTGCCTTGTCATCATTTTAAAATACATAATCATGTGCTAAGTTCAGGGAGGGTTTATTGCCTTTGCATTTTAACACTGATGCCAAATATAGTTGGAGGGAAATATTCTCATTTCCTTATGCTAGCAAGGTACATTCCGCAATACAAGAAGGCACAAGTGTTATATGCAATCTCTTCAAATTGTATAGGAATAAGAAGAAGCCATATAGTCTTTATCACAAACTGTGTATGAAAATGAATATTGCTCTTGAAATTCATGGGTAAAAAGATTTTTATTTAAAAATTCTATGGTACAAAATCAAGACTCTTGGTTGGCTGCTTTTTTTGTTTTTTGTTTTAACGTTATTATGGAAATGATTGGACTTACTTCAACCTCTGTGGCAATATTTCCCAATGAGCCTCTATGGGGAAAGCAGGCAGAGGACAATAACCAAGGTCCTAGATAACACCCCTCCCCAGTGCTTCTGAGGTGGTGGGTGAAACAGCAAGCAGCTCATTGAAATTCATTTGCCTTCCATCTCTGCTCCCACCGAAGCCCCTAATGAGACTGAGAACAGGAAGTAATTACCGATGTTGTTACATGCCTAGACAGCAAACCCTAGCTTTCCTCTATTGTTCTCTCAGCATTCAGCTAAACTACAAGTGTATATGTGACCTGGCTCCACGATGCTCTCAGTGGATGTCCAACAAAATTTAAAAGAATTCGAGTATTTCATTACAGCACCTCAATTGTGGTGTGTGCCATTATAATGCAAAGCCATGCAAACAAGAATTAAATGACCAGCTTAAAGTAACTAAACTAGACTAAAAGAAACATTTGTCAAATATAGAAATGAACCATTGTTGAAAGGACACTCCAACAGTGAAGGCAAAAACCAAGGCTTTTTTTTTTTTTTTAATAACATAACAATCAACACTGTTTTCTTTAACCTGCATTCTCACAGAAAATAATAGCTAAGAGGCCTGGCCTAATCCTGCAATTGGAGGCTTTTCCTGTATCACTACACCACTGCAGGACTAGGATGTGAGCAGTGTGAGTCTGTAGAGGCGTAGCAGAGCACTGACTCACCACTGTGGCGCCTCCTGCTGGCCATACTGGGAATTAGCTCTCTCAGCCCTGGAGTGCCCTCTATAGGCCGGTGCCTCGCCCTCTGTTACCTGCCCCTCTGCAGTCCCTTTATCTCCAAATGTGTAGGCCCCACGTCCCTCCCAGACCACGATGCCCCTTACCTTGGGGTGCTGTTCCTCACCCAGGGAACCCCACTCCCCTGAGCCCACCTCGCCTCAATGACCCACTGCCAGTCTTCATCTAACCCCTTTGCAGGGGCAAACTGCAGTCTGGAATGGCCACTCATCATTGGCTAGGGAGTTGGACCTGCTGCCTTTCCCTGCAGCCCCAGTACCCCCTTAGGCCTTCCTGTCAGGCCTCAGCCTGGGAGGTTGCCAGGCCTGAGCTCCCCAGATTAGCCTGTCCTTTCCCAGCACTGCTCTGTTGAAGATACCCTGTGCTCCAAGGCAGCCAGGTCCTTCCCACCCCAAGGCTGGAGTGAGACTGCCTGCCTCCTAGCTCACAGCCCTCTTTATACGAGCCCTAACGGTCCCGGATTGGCTGCTACCTGCCTTCCCTTGATTGGCTCCTCAGGGCAGCCCTTTCCCAGAGCTGGTTTTAACTCCTTTCTCTCCGGAGCGGGGTGCTCACCCCGCTACAAGAGGTAATATGTATTGTACTGTTCCAAAGTAAGGAATCCCCTGCTTTGATTATTTTTATAATAGTTAATGCCCTCAAACAAGGAACTGAAAAACAAAGTTGAAAACTAATTGCATATAAAACATATAAATGAAAGCTTTAAATTAATTAAGCTAACAATCAGAAATAATGAATCAATAGTGAAAAATATGCCTAATTATTAAGCAATGGCATTTATATCTTCAAAAATGCAAAGTGTAACCTAAGGCTTCAATTTATTAGTGTTTAGTGTAATCATCATTAACATTTTCAGTTGAATTTTTAATGAGCAATAAAGCCACTAATATAAAACAGAATTTAAAATGGCAATCTTTAATACTCCAGATAGCATACTCAAATCCTTTACAAATATTGTATATGAAATCTTTGTCATGCTAATTACTTTTAACCAGTGCATCTTTGAACCCAACAATGTCATGCTGTAGCTTTGAAAGAACCAAGTGCATTTATTACATAAAGAACCTTATTTTATTAGTAGGGACAAAAACCTTTGAATCCTCTGAATTGATAGCTAAGATAGTTTTTTTTATAATATGTGTTGTATGCAGTTGTAATGAAAATACTCCTATAATTGCAGTCATCTGAGTTCAACTAAAACTTTTATGGGATTTATGTACTGGGAATCATGCCATATTGTTTGCATACAATTGGATTAGCAATGGTAACTAGTGGGTTAGCTTCTACATTGAAATAAAGTAGAGGACAAAGTATCTCTTCAGCCAAAAGCATCCGTTTTTCTTCGTGCGATTGCACATATCCATTCCACTTCACGTGCCTGTACGCCAAGTGCACAGTTGTTGGAGGTTTTCCCCTCAGCACGTGCTCTCTCCCAGCCTCATGCTGCTGCGCGATGGCATACAGGGCAGAGCCTCCCCGACCTCCTTCAATTCCTTCTTACCACCTGTGACAGCTGTCATGTTGTCTAGTCTT
Organism: Terrapene triunguis; assembly: GCF_002925995.2. Taxonomy (NCBI): domain Eukaryota; kingdom Metazoa; phylum Chordata; order Testudines; family Emydidae; genus Terrapene; species Terrapene triunguis. The sequence continues at coordinate 47,520,923 of NW_020664561.1, forward strand.
GCCATCACATGTTTTTCACAGTGTGTCTATTTTGTACATAGTTGATACTTATTTCGACATAGTTTTGGTGTTAGGTAGTTTTTAATATTGTTTCCTTCTAGAGTGATGTTACAGGTTCCAGTTCCTTTTGTTGGGTTCTGGTACTGGGGCCAGAGCATGCCTCAGTTACCGGGCTTTACCCCCCGTCATTCCTGCAAAAAGCCAATGGCAGTAAGTGACCTGCACTTCAGGGTTGCCAGATTTACATTTCTACTGATGGAGGCAGCTCTGTGTTCACACTTGGAGCTTCCCACTCAGAACAGCTGCTTTGTTTAGGTGCACTCCTGCTACGTTGGCTGAATCCTGGCAGCAGTCTTCTTCCCAAATACCAGGGAAGGAACACCACAAGTTGCCTTCATAGGACTCAGCATCTAGGAGAGGGAAACCCTAGTACTGAAGTCCAGCAAGCATGAGGACAAAGGAAGTAGAGTGTTTCGCTTATATGTAAATATATAGTAAAAACTGTTTTATCCAGCATGTTGGGGGAATAGAGGGTGCCGGTAAGTGAAAAATCCCAGTTAACTAAGAGGGAGGGAGTTTGGGTGCAGGAGGGGGTGCAGGGCTGGGGCATGGGAGATGGTGCGGGGCGCAGGCTCTGGGAAGGAGTTTGGATGCGGGAGGGGGCTCGGGGCAGGGGGTGGGGCTGCAGGAGGGGGCTCAGGGGTGCTGTATCCGGAGGTGCTCACCTTGGTTGGCTCTCCAAAAGCCTCAACCCGTACTGGCTGCTCCTAGGCAGAGACGCAGCAGGCAGCTCTGCGCGCTGCTCCCATCCCGCCCCGAGCACTGGCTCTGCAACTCCCATTGGCCTGAAACTGTGCTGGTCAGACAAACAAATACACATTCCTTTGTCTAGTGTTGACTGGGCTTATGCATTGCTTACCAAACACATTTTAAGACCACAATTCTAGCACATATCCATAACTCTTTGTACACACCCCATACATACATAACTCAAGAATATTAATGATCAGTGAGTCATTAGTTCTCCAATGATATATTACATTCCACTTTTGGGGTATATATCATGACAACCATGTATTAGGCATAGTGAGTATATCAGGCCTGACAAGAGTTGTAGACACAGAGTAATGAACCCTCAGTGGGCCTCTGTATCACAATACCTCAGCCACAAAGAGGAGTCACTTTGGGGGTCAGCGGCAACAATACCGCTGCTTCTACAGATATTGCTAAGCAAAATTCTCCGGATTTGGTGTGCTGGGCATGTGCACGTCTGAGTGGATTATAGATCTGCACCCACATCGCAAAGAGCAACAGTTACAATATAGATAAGTAACCATCTTTTATCACAGCCACATGACAGGTAGGTCAAGTGGCTAAATCAGTCTCTAGCCTAGTGATAAAAGAGAAGTCTCCAGTGAGCCAAAAGAGGGGATAGTGAGTGGATAGCTTGAAAGAAGTCTGTCTACATGGAAAGGACAGAATTAATAGAGGCCAGTTCAGAGAACCTGATTGAGGTCTGTAGCTGGCCTGAGTTATCAACGGAAACCCTAGAAGGACAGTGGAACTCCTGGCTTAAGGAGGGAACAAGGGTTGGACCTGACTAATTGATATGCTGTAAGAGACTTAATAAATGAAACCCCTCACAGGGGGAATCTCAGTTTAAAGTATTCTAGCCTGGGAGTGACTTCCTACAGAAGCCAAACAGGGAGTAGAGTGCAATGTGCCTGCAGGGTGATGCTATTCCACAAGGGATTATCTTGAGGGATGTTTGTCAGCCACAGGACTTTTTTATTCAACTCTCACTCTCCATTTATTTGATGGCTTGACTGTGGCAAGACCACATTAGACCAGTTTGGCCTGCAGCTTCCCAATCCTGCTTTTTCCTCAAACATCAACTTGTGTGGCAGAAGGCAAATGCCAAACAAGTAGGGATCTACTTATTCATGGGCGTCCTGAAGGGACCATTTCCTTCTTATTTCCCCCACTGTTATGAACGTCCATAGGACCAGTGGAACTTCTGAGAACTCTGCTTGTACATCTAGAAATCACAGTGAACAATGGAAGAGTGCACAAAGGATGGCTTTAATAGTGAATTAATTGCTTAAAAAAATAAAAGGCCTATTCGAATAATCCACATAATTTTATTAGAGTAAACTATTTGTATGTTATTGTAAATCTATTAAACATGCATAGTTGATTTTTAAAGAGAGTTTATTATGAAAAGATAGTTCTTGCTAAACCATGCCCTTACTCTCATAGCACTGACTTTTACAAGAACAGAACACGCTTACCAGGAATGTGCTACTCACTGATTTAAAGTTGCTGTCTCAAATATATTTCTTTAATTAAAAGGCTTATAGAGCATCTAAATGGTCATTTTGAAGGAGAAAAGACCTGTAGCTTTTCCATCTCGTTTCCACAATTGTCAGCTTTCCATATTTATTTTTATCTTCTTCCATTTCAGAGTTGTCCAGTATATTTTCTGGCCTTCATCCAACTATCAGTAGCTTGCATCTGTGGCCAGCACAATTTCTTTTTGAACGTTGGGAGCTTGTGTTGCTTTTCTTATTCAGCATTGGTGAGCTGTTTGACAATCATCTAAAATTGAGACTTTTTCTTTTGGCTTTAAGGAAAGTAGTAGTGAAGGCTTTGTAAAAGAAGACCTTGCTCTATGTGAATATATTTGTTAATTGTCCACTGTTTCCATATGTGACCAAGCTTCTGAGGAAGGTGAGGCAGTATAGACGCAGTAACATCTGGATAGAAAGGATATATATGATAAATTGTCTACACAATAGGTATGGTCATATTGGCTGGAGTTTTCAAAGAAGGAAAAGCAGGGAAATTATATCTTAAATTAATGCCGGATATGTTACCTCTAATAAATAGACTTTCAGATATGGATGGACTGGCCTGACTCCAAAACATGTACCCAGGATCTTTTCAGTACAAAGACTCTACCCCTTATTCTATATGAAAAGTAGTTAGGCCCCCAAATCCCGTTGAAATCACCCTTATTCCATAGGCTCCTTTGGAAATCCCAGCCATCACTTTGTGACAGTTTTGAATGATCTGCTCAACACAGCGAAGTCTATGACACAGCAGATAATCAAGATCCTGTTAAAGTTACTGAAAAGCAGGGTAAACACAATGGGAAAGCTCTACAGTACTATTTGAAGGGAAGATGTGAGTTATGGTTGAAGGATCTAATTTTTTTTTCAGAGCGCATAAGGAGTAGAATTCTCTGCACTCAAAAGATCCTGGGTACGTGTTCTGGAGTCAGGCCAGTCCAGTCCATATCTGAAAGTCTATTTATTAGAGGCAATATATCTGGCATTAGTTAGAGATATTATTTCCCTGCTTTTCCGTTTTTTTCCCTTCAGTTCTTCTACTTGTTCTCTTTTCAGTTATGACAGCCCAGAAGAAAAGAAATGCATGTCAAGCCATTTTTCAATTTTGTGATGCCAAAAAAACCTCCTGTCTCGTCTGACTGCATTAACATGCCACTCAGCCTCTCTGTTCATTAGAACAAATTAGATTTGGAAATCTTTTAACTTTAAACAAACTCTCTGCAAACCTGACATATAGTAACAGCAGCAATTATTTTCTTCATCCTTTTTTTATTGCACGGGTTTTATCCCATGTAATGACAGACTAATTGCAGAAATGTTGGGAAAACTTTCAATGTCAATTAAAGTAACCTCAACAAAAATTCAACAGCAATTGGAATCAGGAGCATGTTATATCCTAAATAACAGCCTTTATATCAGACTTCACAGTTGAGTACGTTAGAAGAAGGTAGACCTGAAGAAGAGATCTGTTTAAGCTCGAAAGATTCTCTCATTCACCAACAGAAGTTGGTCCAAAATAAGATATTACATCATACACCTAGTCTCTCAAATATTTTGAGATCAACATAGATATTAGAAGACAGCAAACAATCTTTATAATGGCAATTAATAATGTAACGAGTATAAGTAAGGTAGATCAGTACCTGATCAATCAGGTGGCTGCAAGGAGCACTATTTAGTCAAAATCAGAGTTTCTAGGTTTTGGCCATCAACATTTTGAAGCTTAGCACTTGCTATTCAGACTTTCCAAATTTTGCAGCACTAATCATACAGAACTCATAATGCTGACTAGTGTTTAACCCCCTTCAATATTTTTTTCATTTAGGCTATCAGCTACATGCCCTCTTATATTCTGTGTTTTATACTAGCATGCACAATCCATATTTTTTTAAAAAATTGCACACAGGATCAAATATATCGTCTGCAAGATGTGTGTGTTCCAGCTGGTTAGCTATACAAGGCACTTGATCCAAGCCCATGTATTTCTGCTCTGTTACAGTCAGCCCATTTTGTTGATTCTTTCAAACATCTTATGACTTTTTAAATCACTTTTGTACATGGAGTTCTCCTTGTGCTTCCTTCCTCTTTCTTTACTTCTAGTGTCTTTTTTTGTTTATTTTTGCTTGGAGTATGGATAACGTGGGGCAAAAGTTCCACCAAAAAGAATCTTAACTAAGACACATCACTTGGAAAATGTAAACTGAAAAGGCAAGGGACTTTGGAAAAAATATTTTTCTATAATGGTGTATAATATATAATGTCATTACCTTGGGAGAGTGTATTTCCCAGAAACCTCACTGTCTCCCAAAGAAGATCTTCCTCAAATGCTGACTTAGGTATATCTATACTGCAGTTAGACACCCACCGGTGACCGGAGCCAGTTGACTCAGGCTCATGGGTCTCAGGCTAAGAGGCTGTTTAATGAGGTGCATAGATTGCGGGGGACTCTCTCACCTCTCAAGGTCTTAGAGTCTGGGCTCCAGCCACAACCTGAACATCTCCACCGCAATTAAACAGCCCCTTAGCCTGAGACAGCTGGCACAAGCTAGATACAGGTTTTCAATTGCAGTGTAGACATACCCGTAGCATACTAGGAGGACAGCGGTTAATGGCTAATACCAGTATTAGCGGTTACATGGTGTTGTACTCCGTGTAAAATCTGGGGTTATTTTAATTTTTTTTTAAGTTGTATTTGAGGGACCACATCTGGGCCAAGCCTAAAAACCATATTGAAAAGGATATAAACCATCTTAAAGATGCAACTGAAAGTCCAATTATCCTGTGTGTGTTTCCCTTTTAATTTTAGTAAATTTAGCCCTGAGGAAAGCTGCTATACTGACAGCTCTGTAAAGAAAAAAAATCCCATATTTATGCACTGAACTGGCACAGCAGGAACAGCAGCACTCGAAGCTTCTCCACAGCATCTCAGCCCCGATCTTGGGCAAGAGTCTATCTCTTGGTTCTATCTCCATTCCAATTCAATTCTTGGTCTCTGCTGAGGCTTCCACACAGTAACAATTATTAATTGTACAAAGGTGGCTTTATGCTGTGGATGACTGTCAGGTACAAAGTGAGATCAACCACTCATTATATACATGTCTCTGCATAGTCATCAGAAGGTAGTCATCGTTGCCTTGGGCTGGCTTTGAAGCAGCAACTTAGAGATAAAAGGTGAACTAACCTTTATTTGTGTAGTCTCCCTTCAGAGCGGTGTGGGCATCAGGGTTCAGGTTGGCTAGTGCCTGGCTTCAAGGATGCAAACATTTTTTGAAAGGATGTCTCATATTTGCACTGAGAATAAACTCACCCTCCATATTCTCTGGTAAAAAAGGCAAAGATATGAAACTTACACATTTATAAGGAATGACTTTGATCTCGGGATAGATCTGTTTGAAATAACGGAGACTCTCATGAACCTCAAGTAGCTAATTGGTGCAATAGAGCTATATATCCTCTCTGCTGAATAGGGTTCATAGGGATGGCATAACTAAATTCTACAGAAGCAGCTTTTGTGTTCTCATTCTTTTGTTCTGAAAGATTAGAAACAACATGTGCTATTGGGGGAAAAAATAAATGAAAATAAAAAGCAAAAAAAAAGATACAAAGTGAAAGCAAAATCACTTAACTAAAGTGCTAGTTCTCCCTTTATGTTGCATATGGATAATTGGCAGCAGAGTCTACAACATAAAATATTAGAAATGGGAGAAGATATTTTTTTAAAGCTTCTTTAAAATGGTGTTACATGGTGAATTCCATTGAATAACAATGAGTTCTTGTATAGAAAAAAAGGGTTTTCCCTTCCTTCAGGGCAGGAAGAATTTGAAGGCCAAGAATTGTATGCTACATATTACAAATTAAAGAAAATAAAGACTTAAGACTTATCCCAAACTCTCAGTGACTTCACTGGGAGCAGGAACAGGTGCCAAGATTGCAAAATCATTTATGATGAAACTCTACTCTCCAAAAGAGTTCCCTAGGTGAATTTCTCTGTTGCACTGAGATCTTTACATACAATCATTCCAAACTCATTTTGAATCTTCTTTTGTGTGCCATTTTTGCCTAATGTTCTTGATCTGGCTCAGTGAGGAAAAAGTAGATTTTTAATGGGATACTATACCATTACCTCATACCATTTGACTTGGTACTACACAAAATTTTTATTAAGAAATACAAAATTCAGATGATGGACATTAAATGGATTAAAAACTGACTAACCAATTCGTCTCAAAATGTAACTGTAAATAGGGAAACATCATTGAGTGGATGTGATTCTAGTCCGGTTCATTGATACCTATGCCAAGATATCAATGGCCTGGAAGAAAACATAAAATAGTCATTGATAAAGTTTGCAGAAGACATACAGGTTGAGGGTGTAGTAAAGAGGTCAGGAGAACAGATCACTGATATCAAATGAGCCAGATTGCTTTATAAGTTAGGAATGTGCACACAATATGCATCTAGGAACAAAGAATGCGGGCCCTATTTACAGAACGAGGGACTCTATCTGGGGAAGCAGTGACTTTGAAAAAGACTTGGTTCATGGTGGATGGGTAATCAGTTGAACATGAGCTCCCAGTGTGATGTTATGGCCAAAAAGGACTAATACGTTCCTTGGATGTATAAAGAGAACAATCTTCAGTTAACATTATTTCAGTGACCTTATTAAAGGGAAGTGAGAAGTATCAGTAATTAATTACAAGTTTAGAAGGAGTTCTTAGTCAACTCAGTCTTCATCAGAGCTAGATGCTAACTCATGAACTGATGATTTAAATGTTAGATTTTCTATTACCAAAATCAGAAAATGAAATTGTCATAGATCCTAGCGAGTGCCTCTTCCTGGCCAACCAGTAGGACTACTGAGGGGAATCCAAGCCTCTGTGCTCTGGATCCCCTAAAGCGTGTTAAGCTTCTAGACTGTCAACAAGCTAAAGCACAGGTTCCTCCTTTGGCCTCTGGCGCATTTTCTGAGCACTGACTTTCAGTCTGCTACCCTTTCTCAGAAATGGAGCCCCTTGCCCCACCTGCCTTGAACCCCCTGGACTAGTGCTGACCCCTGAGATACACCTGTTACTTAAACACACCTTGTCCCAGAACTCCACTCCAAAGCTCAGAAGCCTCTGGTTTACAGTTTAGCTCACTCAAGGGCATGCAGGAGTTGTGAAGCAGTCAACGTACTTTACTCAAATATAACCTAACAACTTTATGCTCTTTTAAACTTCTTCATGTAAAGCACAGGGGAGTAGAGCTCATACAAAATGATAAACTGCCATGTCCCTCACTTGTATCTCACCCGTCCCCTGCAAGCCTTTGGGAACCATCTGGGTCCAGGAAGGCAGGCAGGCAGGCAAGATATTCTGTCTTCATGCAGGCTGTTGCATGCTAGCTGGTCCTCTCCCTCTTGGAGCCCCTTCCCACCTTCTGTGACTTTTCTCTCCGCTGCCCCATGCTGCTTCTTCCTGTCTGGCCCCTGTTCCTGTGTGTTTATTTTAACCTGCCCTGTTTTTGTTCTCCTCCTGGTGACTTTCAACTGCTCCTACCTTCCCCCCTCCCTCCAGATGAATCAGCTAAACCGTTTTTTTCTAAGGATGCAGCTACTTTTTGCATAACCTCTGGGTGAAGTTTAAGTACCATTGTTAACCTTAAGTGCTTCCCATTGTATCTGTCTGGAGTGTACATGCTACAGGCCCTGGCTGCAATGGTGGATCCACATATATATGGGCACTCATAAAACAGCAGTTTTTCATAATACACCTTCACAATATCCACCAGAATTCATTAGTTGTGCAGACTTAGCCCCAATTCAGCACAGAAATACCTCCTACCATCTTGTATTCTACAAATGAAGCTCTGAACAAAGGACTGAATGACCCACCAAGCTGTGGATGTGTTCCCGAGGGACTTTCAAGCCAGCAAACTCACCAATATTGCTAAGAACCTGATATATGGACTTTGAAGTCTCTGTGTGTATCTGACTGCTTTACAATTTAACAACTCTCTTCTCGTTCTTTCTTTTTTCTTTATAATAAACCTTTCGTTTTAGACATGAAAGGATTGGCTAGCAGCATGGTATTTTGGGTAAGATGCAACCTAATACTGACCTGGCAATGTGGCTGGCCCTTTGGAGTTCAGAAGACCATTTTGTACAGTGAGAAGAGTTTTTTAAATAACTTCTCACTGTACTGGACCTAGGTGCTGATTAGGAGCCAGAGAACTGGATTGCAATTAGGGGGCTGTGTGATTTCTTTTTTTAAATTATTTCTTGATAACCAGTGTGGGAGATCAGAAGCATAGGTGCCAACTCCGTGGGTGCTCCGTGGCTGGAGCACCCACAGAAAAAAAAATGGTGGGTGCTGAGCACCCACTGGCAGCCCCCTATCAGCGCCTCCCCTTCCCCCCAGCACCTTCTGTCCGATGGCGGGCTCCGCCGATCTGCGCATCCACCTACCTCCCAGCGCCTGCTGCGGATCAGCTGTTTTGTGGCATCTGGAGGTGCTGGGGGTGTAGAAGGGGGGAGGAGCGAGAACACAGCGTGCTTGGGGGAGGGGCAGAACTGGGCAGGGAAGGGGTGGAAAGAGGTGGGGAAGAGGCGAGGTGGGGGTGGAGTGAGGGTGGGGCATTGGGGGAAGGGGTGGATTGGGGGTGGGGCCTGGGCAGGACCGGGGGGAACACCCCCCGGCAGATTAGAAACTTGGCACCTATGATCAGAAGTACAGTCTGTGACTGGTTGGAGAGTTTAACTTCACCAGTTTGGGGAGTATCTGCTCTCCCTTTTGCAGCCTGCCCTAACCTTGGCATTTTCAGTGAGGGCTATCCCAAGCACCCTGGGGCACAGATACTATTGAACTATCCTAGGAAAATGCAAGCCATATTCTAATGCTCTGGCTCTGGTAGAGTTCTATCTTTGAATAAGGTGCATTTTGAATATGTTCTTAAAAATAAAGAAGATAGAGGAAAGAAATTAAGCCTTGTAGTATTTAGGAGCAACAGCTTGGTTTCTTAATTCTTCACCTTTTACTGGACAAAGATTGATATTTAAGAAAGAGTTCAGTACATTAGAGGTCTTACTGCTGTCTGTGGACCACAGTTTAAAAACTGCTATCATCTTACATAAATACAATGGGACAGAGTTAAGATAGCCATGTGCGTTTTATCAAGTGCTTAGCCATGTGACTGTCATTTTGTTCAATACCATGTTCTTGATGGAGTTTCTCAGGCTTTTTAAAGTAGGATGAAAACATGGAATGATTTGGTTAGTATGCTCCCTATCCCATGCACCTGATGAGGGCTGCAGATTGGAAGGCAAAGACTAAACCTGTGAGGCAATTTTGATTCACTCCATACTGGGCCACATCCCAGGTCACCTTTGGGACTACTGTAAATAAGGCATGCAGAATCGGGTCCACATGTGTGAGAGACTTATATAAATTCCTATTCTTACTTCTCTCTCATTTTATTTCTGTGGATTATCTATATTTTGGTTTCTTAAAACATTTGATACACTTTGCATATAATGAATTGGAAATAATTTAATTGTATATGTAAATACAATTTATAGATTCAGTCCATAATGATGATCAATGTTTTCAATTTAAATATGGTTCATATTTCCAGTATAATATTCCAGGCCTTTTCTTTGTTTAATAAGGCTCCTTAATGCCTCCTAAATATTAATGTATTGATTCAGTCTTTGCAATGTTTGTGAAGTCTAATTTATTTTCTAAATCTGGCCAAGAGGGACTTGCATTTGGAACTAACAAGATAAACCTTGCACAAATTTATTTAAAGTGGAACAAAATAAATATGCAAAATACTTCTAAACTCATATCACCACCACTTTCCAGTTAAAAGTGACAACATATTACTCTTTTAAATTGCTGGTACTTGAGTGGGATGTCAGTTTTAGTTATAAAATTAACTTGCTAGTGCCAGCCACTGTTATCATCTTGTCCCTTCTCAGAACAAAAAGAGAAAGAATTAGCAAATTTGTTCCAGATTTAAAAGTAGTTTGGTTAGGTTTACTAAACAATAGAAAAGCAGTCCAGTTCTGTAATTTTATTTAGAATCTTTATTATTATGGACCGTATCCATGAAAGCTGTGAGTAATGACCAGTCAGAATATTCTCCCGCTGCTTTTGTTTTTGTGGATTAATGAAATGGTTTATAAGCTCTTGCAATTCCTGGCAATTCAAAATGGACTCTAGCAACATGGACTTTACCTGTGGGCTTGTCTATACAGTAGGGCAATTTACACTATGGGGGTGTGATTTCTAAAATGTACTAGCATGCTGCATGCTCCTTGGTCCATGTAGGCCCTGCTGGTGCTCACTAAATGTCCCAAGTGCACTTTCACATAGTGACATCACTTTATCAAAGCACACTAGGGAACATTTAGTCCACACCAGCAAGGTCTACATGGACCAATTAATGAACAATACGTTAATGTGCTTTAGAAATCACACCCATGTAGTAATTACCCTACCATGTAGACAAGTCCTGTACCTATTAAATCATTTCTTCTTTAATATCCTCTAATAAATCATGGAAACTCTCATCTTACCTGGCCTGATGGTGATCTCACTTGCATTGGCATAAGTCAGGAATAATTCCACTGAAGTAAACAGGGTTATCCTTGTGTGAAACCAGAGTAATTCTGGAGTGGTGATAGACATTCCACAGTTAAGATTGCAACTGAATTCTCATTATAAGCCTGTATTTTGCCCCATCTCAAATCCACAAAGGAATATCTAACTCAAAATGGATAGATTGGACTCTTTTTCAAAAGTAGGTTTTTTCTACCTGATTTTAAGTAAATTGGACAAGTTGTTTCTGACCTATAAAACTTTATAATGGTTGTGTTCACTAGAGTCCAAAATGTTTTTGATGCTTTTTTTGCTGCTTTGTAACAAAAAAAGGGAGTGGACATATCTGCTTAAGATTTAATGGAAAGGACCAAAGTTTAGGTGATTAAATTCTAATTTTAAAAATTAGATAGTAGTTTGAGGAGTAATCTCTAAATGGGTCAGAGATGGGCTTGAATAACATGAGCAGGCGGGGTGTGTGTGTGTGTGTGTGGATTCCCTTAGTGGGTCTTCTTGAAAGAGCCTGAGGCAAAGGTGGCGGGAGAGGAGAGGGGAATGACTCCCTGTTCTGCTACTCACATATTTCTCCTAAGCCCTCTGTTGTCTTGCATACCTCTGTTTTGAAGCACTTTGAGATCTATTGATTGGAAAAAGTCTATAAAATAACTATTAATAATAAGCATATGTGGGAAAAGACGGGTTGAGCAACTCTAGAGGGCTTGTGGAAAAGGAGATTGGAGGTATTCTCACCTAACCTCCCTTTCTATGAGAATGCTGTGGTCTGTCAGAAGTGAACAGTTCCCAGTAATTCTTAGGAGTCTTCTTAGCATCCTCTCCTTCAAGCCTAAGGGGCTCCTAAGTGGCCTGAGGCTTTTTACTAGTCACAATGTCCCTTTTCCCCTTCCTCTTGCAGACTTCCCAAGGTTGGATGGAGTAAGTTCCCCCTTCCTTAGGAACCCCTTCCTGCAGACCTTAGGAACCAGCTGGTCAATGGAGCCATATGAAACTCAAGCTACTTAAAGCACTGAAAAAATGTTCTGAAATATCATAGAGAGTGGCACATTTTTGGCTGAATACAATTCAAATTCTAGTTTTATATTTAAAAATTGGGCATATCGAAAAGCATAGTAACATTTTATTAATTTGTGAGTGAGACTTCAGCAAGTGTTCATCATCCTGATCTGAAAACCAGTGTGTTGTTTTGCATGAAAATAATCTAAATTTGAATACTTTAGTAAATGTCAGGACAAACTAATTGTTTTTATTTAAATCCTTATAAGTGCAGAATTCCTTCTTTAAAATGAATTCAATAATTGCCATTCAACCCCTCTTTAAATTCTGAAAGTTATATATGGAGAACATTAAATAGATTTTTTGTAAATGCACTTGCAGTCAAAATGATTTGACTTAAAAAGTGGATAGAATTTATTACTTGGTACCCTGTTGACTTGGAGTACTCCAATGTGGGTTGCTCTGCAGTGCGCCAGACCTGTTTTTCAACACTAAAATTATTCTAGTAAATAACAGTGAGGAGAGTGACAACCGCTGCTAAATCATGGGCCACATTCTGCTGTCATGTTGACATAGCTATTGGAGTGCTCCATACGTACAGGAATTTTCCCCCAAGTGATTGTATCATGTATTGTGGAAAAAAGACTGAAACCACCAAGTCTATTCTTCTTTTAGGATTTACTGAGATTTACTGGTCCTGCTGAAGTCAATGGCAGAACTCCAAACTGGGAGCCAATGCAGGCCCATGATAAGGCTTGTTCTGAAGCTTCTGGAAGTGAAAGGCTATTGTTTCAACCAGCTGTGTCAACTCATACTGATGTTCAGTAATAAGAAAATAAAGTTTAACAGTGTTTGATTTACTCTTCCAATCCTGCATAACTTTATTAGTGTAATTAAACAATGAGCAAGAGTTTCATTTTAAAGGATACTCTGGGTATGTCTACATTGTGGCTGGGAGCAAGCCTCCTAGTCTGGATAGACAGACTTGTGCTAGCAGGGCTTGAGCCAGCGCACTAAAAATAGCAGTGTGGACATTAAGGCATGGGTGGCGGCTTGAGCTAGTGACTCGGGCTTGGCCCCCGGGGGGTCAGGAGGGTTTGGACAGTTAGCCCGAGCTGCCATCCATGCCTCAATGTCCACCTGCTATTTTTAGTGTGCTGGCTCAAGCCCTGCTAGCACAGGTCTGTCTACCCAGACTGGGAGGCATGCTCCCAGCTGCAGTGAACATATGCCTTCTGAATATAATATTCACACACAAAACGTCCATAGGGCTTACTGTAATTCCTTTTGTATTTGAAAATACATACGGATCTACCTGTACATGATTACTATAAGCAATCGATTATTTATTTTTGTATATTACTATATAATGTATAAGTATATTGGGCCAAATTCTACCTGCAGTTACATTTGTGCAACCCCACTGACCTAAATCAGTGGTTCTCAAAGCTGGTCCCCGCAGCCCCCATTGGCCTGGAGCGGCGAACCGCGGCCAGTGGGAGCCACGATCGGCCAAACCTGCAGACGTGGCAGGTAAACAAACGGGCCCACTCCACCAGGGGCTTTCCCTGAACAAGCGGCGGACCAGCTTTGAGAACCACTGACCTAAATGAAGGCAATGGAGCTGAACTACTGTAACTGAAGGTGGTATCTGGCTCATTATTTCTAAAACCCTGACTATGCCAAGATTAATATCAATATTTTTAGTGGCATAAGTGCCCAGTATAATATTATAGTGAGATGACTGCTACCTATTTCTGTGATTACTCCATATTCTTTTGATATCTCCACTGGCTCTCCAATTATTTCTGCTGTTGTATCTTGAAACTGCCAACCTAGTAGAAAAAAAAAGTTTTCCCTCATTTTAAATTACATAATATTGTTCAGGGAAAAGTCAACAGGCTTAGAATGTTGAATAGTGGTAGATTTCTCATGGGGCTGGGTTCTGCTACTCTTATTTAGGCTGAGTACACCTTGCTAAAAGAGTAGTCCTTAAGAAAGAGTGGTGGAAACTGGCCCTTTTGGTCCAGAGTGAATTTGTACTATTCTGCTTCCATTCTGCAACAGGATTTTCATTCCAAATATATAATGCCAAATCTTGCTAATGGAGTGTAAAGAATCATGAATTTTCCTGAATTTGCTATAGAGTGAACCCTGAACATTTTCAGAGAACAGTATCTTTTGTTTTTGCACAAGCCAAGAGGGAAATATAGAGACAAACCTCCAGAAATGTTAAGAACATAATATAAGAATGGCCATGCTGATCAGACCAATGGTCTATCTAGCCCTATACTGTCTTCCAACTGTCTGGTGCCAGATGCTTCAGAGGGAAAGAACAGAACAGGGCAATTATTGAGTGATCCATCACATCATGCAGCCCTAGCTTCTGTCAGTCAGAAGTTGAGGGACACCCAGAGTACGGGATTGCATCCCTGATGATCTTGGTTAATAGCCATTAATGGATCTATCCTCCACATCTAATTCTTTTTGGAACCCAGTTATACTTTTGGATTTCACAACATGTCCTGGCAACATGTTCCACAGGTTGACTGTGCGTTGTGTGAAGAATAACTTTTTTATATTTGTCTTAAATCTGCTGCCTATTAATTTCATTGGGTGACCTTTGTTTCTTCTGTTGTATGACGGGGAAAATAACACTTCCTTATTCACTTTCTCCACACCATTCATGATTTTATAGACCTCTATCTTATCCTCCTTTAGTTGTCTCTTTTCTAAGCTGAACAGTCTGTCTTTTTAATCTCTCCTGTTATGGAGGCTATTCCATACGTCCAATAATTTTTGTTACCCCTCTCTGTACTTTTTCCAGTTCTAATATAGCTTTTTTTTTTAAATGGGGCAACCAGAACTGCACACAGGATTCAAAGTGTGAGTGTACCATGGTTTATATAGTGGCATTGATATTTTCTGTCTTATCTATCCCTTTCCTAATGGTGCCTAACATTCTGTTAGCTTTTTTGACTGTAGATTGAGCAGATGTTTTCAGAGAACTATCCACAATGACTCCAAGATCCTTTCCTTGAGTTGTAACAACTAATATAGACCCTGTCATTTTGTATGTATAGTTTGGATTATATTTTCCAATGTGCATTACTTTGCATTTATCAACATAGAATTTCATCTGCCATTTTGTTGCCTAGTCACCCAGTTTAGTGAAATCTCTTTGTAACACTTCTCAGTCAGACTTAGTCTTAACTATCTTGAGTAATTTTGTATTGTAATTTTGACACCTCACTGTTTATCCTTTTTTCCAAATCATTTATGAATATGTTGAACAGTGCTGGTCCCAGTACATATCCTTAGGGGAAACAATTATTTACCTCCCTCCACTGTGAAAACTCACTATTTATTCCTACCCTTTGTTTCCTATCTTTTAATCAGTTACTGATCCATGAGAGACTTTCCCTCTTATCCCACGACTGCTTACTTTGCTTAAAAGCCTTTGGTGAGAGACCATGTCAAAGGCTTTCTAAAAATTCAAGTATACTATATCCACTGAATCACCCCTGTTCACATGCTTTGTTGACACCCTCAAAGAATTCTGATAGGTTGTTGAAGCATGATTTCCCTTTATAAAAGCCATGTTGACTCTTCCCAAAAATAGTATGTTCATCTATGTGTCTGATCATTCTGTCCTTTATTATAGTTTCAACCAGTTTGCCTGGTACTGAAGTTAGGTTTACCAGTCTGTAATTGCCAGGATCACCTGTGGAGCCTCTTTTAAAAATTGTTGTTACATTACCTGTCCACTAGTCATCTGGTACAGAAGCTGTTTTAAGTGATAGGTTACATACCACAGTTAGTAGGTCTGCAATTTCATATTTGGGTTCGTTCAGAATGGGTGAATACCATCTGGTCCTGGTGACTTATTACTGTTTTTGTATCAATTTGTTTCAAAACTTCCTCTATTGACACCTCAATCTGGGACAGTTCCTCAGATTTGTCACCTAAAAAGAATAGCTCAGGTGTGGGAATCTCCCTCACATCCCCTTTAGTGAAGACCAATGCAAAGATTTATTTGTTTCTCTGCAATGACCTTGTCTTCCTCCAGTGCTCCTTTAGCACTTTGTTTGTCCAGGTGCTAAAGGAGCTGATTGTTTGGCAGGCTTCCTGTTTCTGATGTACTTGACACAAAAACTAACAGTATTTCTTTGCTAGTTGTTCTTCAAACTCTTTTTTTGGCCTGCCTAATTATACTTTTACACTTGTCTTGCCTGAGTTTATGCTTCTTTCTGTTTTCCTCAGTAGGATTTGGCTTTCATTTTTTAAAGGATTTTTTTTTTGTCTCTAGCTGCCTCTTTTATTGTGTTGTTTAGCTCTGGTGACATTCTTTGGTCCTCTTATTGTTTTTTTCATTTGGGGTATATATTTAATTTGAACCTCTGTTGTGTTTTTAAAGAGTTTCCATGCAACTTGCAGCATTTCACTCTTGTGGCTATTCCTTTTAATTTTCATTTAACTAACTTCCTCACTAACTCCCATTATTGAAGTTAAATGCTATTGTGGTGGGTTTCTTTGATATTTCTCCCCCTACAAAGATGTTACATTTAATTACATTATGGTCACTGTTACCAAGCAGGTCAGCTATATTCACCTCTTGTTCTTTTTCACCTGTTTTCTGAGGTTTTGTTTTTTCTTTCTTAAATTTTTCTACTTAGCACTGTGAGTAGCACTGTGAAAAATATATACTATATTAAAGCCTATTCAAATCCCATTTTAGTCAGAAGATATTGATTTCCATTGACTTCACTGGGCTTTGCAGGAGACCCTTAATGAGTAAAACACATCACAATGCTATGCTGTACATCAGCATACTGTGCTAACCGTAGCAGTATATATATAGCCTCTTGATGTGTATATATAAAGAGGCTAACACATTCATGAAATGAAGCAGAATAAACATCAAAAACAGCAAAAATTAAAATGTGTAGTAAAAAAATGTGTATGTAACTTTTGGCAAAATGCTTACGATATAAAAAATAAAGAAAAACAGGCAAATAATAAAAAAACCAGTAACCATTCTGAAATCAGGAAAGCATATCATGGGTAAAAAAAAAAAATACCCAATACTATAACAGATATTAGCATAATACAGAGTATACTGAACTGATAGCTAAAGCATAGCAACATGGGTGTATCGTCTTTGTTCTGTGACTGAAGACATTATTAGGCATATGACTCCTGTGAGATTTTTCTAGATGAAAGATTGAGGTCAGAATTTTGCTGTTAGACTGATTTAAAACTAAAAATGTCTGACACATTAAATACCTTAGTTGAAATGTTATCATCAGATAAAAACCTTTTGTCAAGTTTAGTTAATGGTTTAAAAAGTGAAGTCTGAATTGCACTGAAAGTACAATTCCTAACATCGTTTCTCCTAAAAACTGTGAAGGTTTCAGGGTAATCTTAGCTATCCTGTAACAGCACAAAAATTGTGATCAGACAGGAGTATTACTAGAACCCATTTTACCACACAGAAAAATCTAGTCCTGGGGTCAACTTGTTTACTGTCAAAGGTTAAAGTTTGCACCACTTGCAGGCATGTTAGGGTATTCCCTTTGTTACCCTGGGCCAAATTCTCCTCCCCTTACATGAGAAGTCACACTGGCTTCAACATGCTGAATGTGCATGTAAGAATAGATACTTTACAAGGAAACATGCAAGCATACCTGGACAGTATTATCATTTAAGAAGAGTATCTGATGGATACGCAGTGTAATATATATACACTAGCCCATATGTTGTTCTGCATGAAAGGGACTGATTTGCCTTTAAGAACTCTGTTTTCTAATTCTATTTTTATTCATGTTTATTTTTATACAAATTTTTTTTTTAAACTCACTGGGTAAAATTCTTCCTCTCATTACAGCTGTGCAGCCCCATAGGTATCAGTGGAGTTGCAGAAGTGTATCTGAGGGCAAAAAGATGCACATTGCATATTTACAATGGGAAGATAAAGAACTAAAGGGATGAGGTACTCAGCAATAACATTGACTCATTGTCCCAAAAGACACATATCATGCAACACAGACTAAAAACAATACCTAACACCCAGATCAATTTCCAGTAGACATTTTAATGGAATGCCCTAAGTGAAGTAAGCTTGTCTCCCATTTCTTGTCTGAAATCTTTTTTTCGCCATTATTATGAATGGTAATTATATATGTGAAGTATATAATTAAAGAATGTAGAGTATGTGACAAATTCTGTTCTGAGTTACATCTGTGCATCCCCTTTTAAGGCCTTGTAATAAAGAAGAGAATTTGGCCGAGTATCAAATTATATTTGTCTGGTTTAGAGTTTGTTTATTTAGATATAAAATAATAGAGGCCTATCCAGGTGCCCTAATATAATTAATTATACTGTAAATATAATTCATTTCAATCTGAGCAGCATTAAAATCTGTTCAACAGGACAGTCACCTATCCCCATCCATCACCTAGAAAGCACACTCTCAGCCTTGTCCAGCAACCCCTTCAAACAGAAGTATTTTGCAGAGCGCCCAGAAAATCACCAAGTTTAGGCCACCGAGGGAGGAGCAAGTTCTAGAGTCTTGCCAGCTACTCGGTGGTAATTTATATTCACTTTGATTTGTGTTATACTTTGGAACAAGTACTATAAAGTAGTTCAGGTCTTGTTACTCTAGAAGCGATAATGCTGATCTATGAAACATTTTAGAATTAAAGGTTTCTTCAAACTATGGATAGCTCTGCCATAACAAAAATGTGATTTTACAGTAGAATGGAATGTTCTGAGAAAATGTTTGAAATATTTATATCTATTAAGTATTCAAAAAGAGAGATAATTGAATAACAAGATAACTGGTGAATCTCAAAACATGGCACTAACAAATGCTGTATATGCTAAGATGCATTCAGTCTCTGGAGTGTGATAAGTTGACAGTGATATCTGACTTGGGCAAATCAGTGACAGTGAAGCTAGCTGCTCATATGTGAATAGTTACTGATTGAGGTTATTCACAGGGGGAAAAGAGCAGTACTTAGAAGGCAAATGTGAATATATATGGTACAGCATGAAAGGAAAAATACTAAAAAGCTGCTTTTTGAGATTATATCTGCAGTATTAGATTGTAGAATAACCTTTCAATAACCTTTGCTTGTGATTCCTAAAATTAGACTGGGCAAAGTATTATAGACTATAATGTTGGAGCAATCTAGCTGACATCTTTTCCATCTCTAACTCTAGTCCATCTTTCCTCAGATGTGATTAATGTATTGTTGAATGTTACTCAATCCCTTTCTACAGTAATTAGAGCCTGGCCCCCATTTTACAGTACTTAGCTGGCTACCTTGCAAGCTAAATAATTCTAATAATAACATTCAGAACATTACATGTATCAATAAAGGCAATTAACATGACTTGAATATAATTAGAAGGAAAATAATTATAATTATTATTTTAAAAATTAAATATTCTTAGAATATTTTTTACATTTTGAAATTATTACAGAAATAAATAGATGATTCCATGAATGCATTAAACAATATTAATTCAAAATAGAAATGAGGAGAAAAAGGATTATTTCCCAGTATAACCACTGTATTGGTAGTCACTAGACTTAGGTTCTGTTCCTGGCTTTGTCTCTGACTGTGTGAACTTGGGCCAGTTCGTGACATCCCAATGATTCAGTTTCCTCACAGGTATCTACATGAGGACAGTAATATTTATCTACTACTCAGGGCGTATTCTGAGTCTTAATTCATTAATTTCTGTAAGGCACTTTTGAGATCCTTGATTATAAGGTGAAGCACACCAATGATGAAGGGAAATAGCTGATTAGAAATTCTAGTGATGTAATACATTTCAGGGGTTTTGCAATAAGCTGTGTTATTCTTAGATCATTTGGTGGCCCCTGCTGTTTAACAACTTGGGAAGTGGCTAGTTTCTAAGTGTTGAAGGTGGCCACTAGTACTGGGCTTCTGGATCCTGGAAATCAGGGCTTCATTGGGACCCTAGGGTAGAACTATTTTGCCTTATGGACTGCCACCCCTGAGGCCTTTTACCAGGAGAACCACCCCTGACCCTGGCTTGCACTCGCAACCTGACCTGACCTTTCCTGATTATTATTTCAGGTTGGAAACCAGCAGAAGAGGACAGGGTTTGAAATGTGAGCTTAGTCTGTAGGTGGGGAGGAACCAGCATAGAGTGGGCAGCAACTCTTTGCAGGGAGCTGGAGCTAGCAGCTGAAGTGAAGTGAGCAGGGCAGTGAAAGATTCTTCACCCACTCAGAGGGCTTTCTTCTGATGCTCTGTGTGGAGCCTAGACAGATGAAATAGGTCTTATTTGACAAAATCCAAGGCTCTGACTGGTTGAGCCATAGAGAAGAAAAGGGGCTGAGATTGAATGAGCTCTCTCTGGTATATTCTTTCTGTAGAGAGTGTTAAGCGTGTGCACTCTTTGGTGTCCTAAAGGTTAAAACATTTCACTTGTGATAAAGTATGATAGCTGTTTGTCCCTTTTTAATAAATCCTTTTTTCTCTCTCCTGTAGCTCTGTATCAGATTGCTGTGAAAATAGTTGTTGGTCCTTTGCAAGGACATTCAAATATGACCTTAGTGGTATCAGACATTTTTTGCTACTTCACCTTATGGAAGGTATTACTTTCAATACTTGGAAGCAGAGTGTCTGCTGTTCCGGGGATGTTTTGCTGTGCAAAATGAGGAAGCAACTGGACTATATTATTGTGTCAGCATATACTATGTCTCACACCAGGGTAAATATTAATTGTTTGGGTTAGGATGCTAGACTGTACAGAACTAGACTTTTTGTAAATAACATGCTGAGCAGTATCTAGCACTCTAATTGTAACATCTCAACTGTGTGAATTCTTAGAGTTTTAAATTTAAATTTTAGTAGTGAAACAGATAAAAATGTCGTCTTTTCCTTCAGATCCCAATTTTAATCATACTTCTGTGCTGACACCTTCAGATGATTGTGTCTCCTGGATACAGTATTGACATCTTTTTGAGTTTGCTTGTAGCTGTCTAAACTGTATCTGTTTTACAGCTGGTATCAAACTTAGATGCTCCTTGGTACAGGGAATGTTTCATTATATGTATTTTAAGCACTGAGCATTGTTACATCAACAGTAGACTTTGCATCAATGTGTCCATGATCATTAAGTACATAATAATAATACTTTGCCCTATTATAGCTCTCTTTCTCAAAGATCTCAAAGCACTTTATTATTATTATTATTATTTATTTCTATTATTGTAGCACTTAGGGGTCTTAGTCATGGACCAAGGACCCCATGGTGCTAGGTGCTGTACAAACAGACCAAAAAAGACACACTCTGCCCCAAGGACCTTACAGTCTATAATCATAAACAAATTTAGTACTAGAACTCCTGTTAGGTAGGGAGAAGTATTATCTCCATTTTACAGATAGGGGTACTTGAGGCATGGAGAGAATTAAACCAAACTTATAAAAAATGTCCAATAATTGTGGATGCTTCAATGTTAGGGTACCCATTTGAGAAACACTGTGCTTGATTTTCACATGTGCTAAAATCTTCAGCTCCCAGTGACTTAAGTTGCAGTTTGGGGTGTTCAGCACCTCTGAAAATCAGTCTCTAGGTGTCTCAAGTTGGGCACTCAGAAACTGAAGCACAAAATTAGTGGACTTGTACCGCAATTTTTCTTAAAGTGACTTGTCCAAGGACACAGAGCAAGTCTGTGGCAAAGACAGGAAGAGAGCCTAGACCTCTTTCCTTCCAGTACCGTACTCTGTCAGTAGCAGGTATACAGGTGTTGTTCAAGTAAGGAGAATATGTTAAAATAAAGTAAACTTTTAGAACTGCTGTACTACATTAGAGCTATATGTAGTCTGGGCTGGTGTGAGGAATAGGGATTTTAGTCCTTATCTCCCGTGTCACGGGATAAGGTCAGAATCTCAGCTTTCATTTACACAATGTTTCTAGCCCTTATGTATGCAAAGGAAAACTTGGAAATGTGAGCTGAATGTAACTAATGTCTGCCTGTCTGTCAGTCTTCAAACTGCCTGAAACAGTAATTCCAAGAGGTGTGATCTGATCCATACATCATAACTCTGAAACCTGCTGCTACCACCCAGAGGAGTAAGCCCACTGTGGGGTGCTGGGGCATGGGCAAGGGGTTGGGGCCATGGAAGCATGCTATTAGTTGTGCCTTAGAGTCCCAGATTTCCTTAATTTAGCCCCATATATAGTACCATTTTGGAACTGCTAACTATACCATGTATTTATTAATTGAAGCTCCATTCGTTAATGACGAGTGTATGTCCTTGATCTGTGTTCAGTTTGTTAAAGTTCTTAGGGTTTTTTTAAAGAATTTATGCCCATACCTTGCTGTTTTACCTAACCTGACTTGCTTAGAAATCTTTTCTGTCATAATCCCAGGCAATTATAAAAATGGATTTTAATTTCTTACAATACCAAAAAGTTTCAGATCAGTGTCTGGAATTTTAAACTCCTAATTTAAGTATCATCCTTAGCTGGATAATTAGATAGTAATTTCTATGAAGCCTTGAAATGGGTTGTGGTTTGGGCTCTTCATAAAATCTGTTGATGGCACTGCTATGAAAATTCCTTTCTATGACACTTAAACAATAAAGCTGTCTTCTTTTGGTAATATTGCTTCAACTAATTAGCCTTCAAGGCCTCTAACACACTATAATTTCATTCTTGTGTCCACAGTCTTCTCTTACATATTTTACATGCATGACTTTGTTTTAAGGCCAGCTAAAATACTAATATGTATCGTTCTATTTCTCTAGGAATCTGTATCCATTTGCTTTTGGAAAGGACAGGACAAGGGTCAAATTCATGTCAATGCATAAACAGATTCTAAGGATTCCCCAGCAGTCAGTTTAAACTGCTGGATTAACTTTAATAAATCGTATCAAACCATAGATTGTCAGGAAAATATATTATTGTTTTTGAGCATTGAAGATTTGTACAATGTTGTATAACTACTACTGTCCTTCACATGATGCAGTATTAGTTCTCACAGAAAAATCCTGGGCCCTGTATGAAACCTGGGCAAAAGGGCTTTGGGTAGGGGATGTACAGTAGTACATAGAATTTGGAGGAGAAAATCCACTTCTTCAACTTGCTGGAAAGGTTTGGATCACCAGGACAACCTGGACAGAAGGGATTTGCCAGCTCAATGTGTTAGTACAAAATTATGTGCAAGTCATTTTATATCTTTTTGGAATGTCCAGGATACCAGGTCTTCTTGGAAGCTATAATACAGTTTTAGTTACATTATCAAAGCATCCATGTTTTGTAAGCTAGATTTTCATCCCCAATGGAGCATTTTAAAGGGTTGTTGTACTCTCTAAAAAACGCCATTGTGGGATTCTCTTCTCACTGTGTTTCAATAACTCAAGCTCAGTTTTGCTCAGTTTAAAAGTTATACTATTTTTTTTCCAACTGGCAGACCTACAATCCCTAAATGGCAAAGTCAGGCTGAACTATTTCTGATTTGTACAGCATCATATGTAATAAAGATTCTGCATACCAAATTCTGTCAGTTACACCTGTGCAACCCCATTGTCTTCAGTGAGGTTGCACAGGTGTAATTAGTGATAGAATTAACCTTCTCTATTGGAACTTGGTTATCCATTTTGATGACAATACATGAGACAGAATTGAATCCAGCTCTCATACTCATAGCTGGGTTGACTCTGCAGGGTTAAAAAGAGTAAAAAGTAGTAAAATCTCACTTTGTCCGTGAACTCTGACCCATTGCTTGGTCAGTATAACTCTGAACACACATAGGGGAACATCTGTATTGTTTTAGTAAGTAAATTTCAGAGTAGAACCTCACTCTAAATAGGCTGAAACACAGTCATAAACAAAACTAAGCCCCTGACCATGCAATGAGCTCTGTGCAGGTATGTTATCTCCTGGATGTGTATATACAAATTATATTAATTCTACTGGGCATTTCTTGCAAGCATCAAGGAAAAATATATCCCTTTTCTTCTGACTCAGAAGTATACAAGGATGTATTTTTATGCTTGATTCGTTAATCAGTTATGCATCATTTACAAGGAACTTCACACACAAAAACTGAAGGATGCTATAAAAATAGCAAACTTCATGTGTTTCGTATTCATCCAAATCCTCTTACGAGTGCTTACATTGCTAATTTGTTGTTTTACCACACAAGTTGAAAATGAGCTAATGAGCAAACTTTGCATATTGCAGGAAAAAACCCTAAATTAGAAATTAAGAATGATTAGAAAATTCTGCAAAATGTTGCTGTGTAAGTAAGATCTATTTGGAGCCACCCACACTGGCATTCTGCCCATTTGTGCCAGATTTTATTTGATCTAGTCTACTGTAAAATAAATGCTTATCATATCAGTAAATGGGTCATACAATCCAAGTGCAAGAAATGTCACAGTTTGTTAAGCAAGAATACACCTGAAAAATATTCCTTCCCACTGCTACCTTTGGGCTAAATTGTGCCTGATAAGCACATCCCTAAGTAAGGAGAAGTGTGCTACTACCCTGCCTTAGATGGAAACCGGGGGGTGGAGGAGATTGTTCTTGGCTAGGCACAGTCTCTTTCTAAACTCCTGTCCATGAAGAAGTGAAAAACATGTAGGCTGCACTGTCCAGCTTGCTGCACCTATAGATCTTGACCCCCTATGGGGCATAGGGAGGAGGGACTATGATTTTCCTTAGCTGCTTTTAATAACTCTTGAGCTTGGAAAGCATCAGAGGAAAACAGCACTTGCAAATAGGTATCCCTGCTACAGGGTGGCTAATTATCTGCAGGGTCTCTACCACAACCCTGATCACGGATACTAATGTGAGTTCCATTAGTATATCAATGGCAATATATGCCCCAACCCTCCCACTCTTCATTGGTGAGCAGGCACACTGGAAACTAGCTAATGCTAACTATCACCTGGGAACATTTTCAAGGATTTGGGAAGCTGCTAGGGAGTGCTGAGCCAAGAGAAAGGTGAGGTTCTTATTTTGGGGAGATGACTTTTGTGGGGAAAATTGCAGCCCATCATTCTTCCTGTCCTCTCTGGAAGCTTCCCTTTTATGCTAGCTGCGCTGCTGATGTGACTTGTGTCCCCTGCTACTAATTCCTGATACTTCCCACACATCAAGAACCAACAAGAAGGTGTCTAGGGTTGGGGCAAGGAGGGACTAATCCCATGGATGAAAGCAAAACCAGCAGCTGAGAGGTGAGCAGGAAATGTAAAGTTCTTGGAATCTAGGGTGGGATCATTCCAGCATTTATTGGGGAATGAGAGAGAGTGGGAGGTGAGCGGCTGTATAGGAGCTTCTGGAGGGATGATCCAACTCCCATCAGTCGAAAGATTCTTGTTCTTTTCAATGGGAATTAGATGAAACCCAGCATGATTCTAATGTCTTTACTACCTTAATGCCAAACAGTGACATTGACTACACTTTATTCCTGGGTCAAAGAACTTAAGAGGAAGAGGAAAGTCTCTATTCAGTGCTAAGGAGAAAGAGTATTGCACAGAACCAGTATTTTATATATCGGACCTTTGAAAACTGAGGGCAAAATTCAGATCTGCATGATGGATCTCGATTGCTGTTCTGCTTGATGTATTTTTTAAATAAATGTAATTCAGTCTGGTAGTTGATAATGTGCACCAATATAACATTCTAAATATATAAACTAGAAAAGATGGGATAACTTCACTGCTGGCATCAATGGACACAACTTCACTGATGCTGTATCCACCTTTGTCATTGGTGATTTGGTCCATTGAGAAGGAAGATGTGAGATATAGAGAAATGGGGTAAAGTAAAACCAAGCAAAAAAGCAAAGCAATAAAACTGCTAAATGGGAAGATAAATGCAAAGAAAATGGTCCTGATATTCCCTTCACCAAGAAGAAATGGCCAAAGCAGTAAAGTATTTATTCTTAAACTTATAAACTTTTATACAGCTATCCATCTTTTAAAGTTTTAAATACATCTCCATACAATATTCATCTTCCTTTGTCTTTCTCTTCTCAAATACTTTTTAAGCAGAATCAGCTGCATAATTAGAACTAAGTCAAACACCAGTGGAAGTGTAGTTGATGTTTATGGACAGTACATGGGTAGTAAACTTTGGAATTCTTTGATAGAATACTTTCAGTAAAATGAGCTCTATGCTTCTTGCCATGGTTCCATTTTTAAGTGTGGAGAAACCTATTGCACAGATAATTTTCTTTGTCTTTTATGGAATTACATAACACATAATATTTAAGTATCTGTTTGTGTGGCACTGTTCTGTTTCTGTTCATACAGTCTGATCTGAAAGGATCACAGTGTAAGGTAAGCCTGTATACCTGCCTTGAAATTAATACATCCTTGAGAGATGGCGTTATTTGCTGGGATAATCAAATATAATGTCATTTATAACTTTTGTAGCTGACTCTGCTTTAGGAAAATTTGCATGATCTCTGTGTACGCTAGATTATTTTGTAAAATGAGATATATTCTACATAAGCAAAAATATTTTACCTCCAGTGACCAGTCCATGAATAAAAATCTATAAGCAGAAGGGACAGAAACATCTCAATATGGGAACCAGAAGAAAAAAGTGAAATGTATTCAGTTGAACTTGATTTACAACAATCATCCCCTAAACCTAGGGGCCTTATGAAAGGATTGATTGGGCATGGAAACTGAAGTAGAGATGGTCCCTCCTGATCAGATGCCCCCATAGAGTTATTCTGGGAAGTATGTAATGATTTGCTGCAAATGTTCGGTGAATAGAGCACTCCATAGAGCCCTCAGTTCAGCTCATTTCATAATCTTAAAAACAGAAAAAGATACTGGAGATAGGTCTTATTTAACAATGTAGTGCCTCTCTAATTTTCAAGGAACAAAGGCTGTCCATTGTATTTGCAAGAGAATCAATCTTGAATGTTTCATTGTTCTTATGGGAAGTTTCCTCTTACTTAAGAAAACACAGTGTATGCTTCTTTGTAAGATCTTCTAATTCAGGAAATCTATTCTATCCTCGATGCACATGGATAATTCCCATTAATAATGAATGCCCTTGGAAAAAGAGAAATTCCCCAAGACACTATAAAACTCACAAAGAGGATACAGTCTGTTGCCAATGATTCTACTGTCTCAGAGTTCTGCTGTAAGTTACTTGATGTACCTCACACAGGGCTAAAGCAAAATTTATCAGCAGTTGCACAGGTGATTGGATTAACTGGAAAAGAGGAAGCATATAAATCAGTTAATTTAAATTCCACCTCCAAAGCACAAGGCCCGATTCTACCCCTTTAATTTAGATGATGATGCATCTCTGTATCACATTTCATGATCTGGGAGCCTACTGCAGGGAGAAATCATCTTTTGTTTTGAATTGGTTTCTCCCTGTATATTTTCTTCCCTTGGGATCACCTGTAGCTGAATTATCTTCTCTTAGGAGGTAGATGAGAGAAGATGGATATTTGATATTTTTGAGAGTTAAATGGTTATTCACACAAAATATGCCAAACTGAATAGAACAAAATCAAATGCACATCTTGAAAGGGAAAACAGAGAGCGAGAGAGAGAATAAACATCTATGACAAACGGGGTGGTCATAATTCTAAAATAATTCAACTGGGTTCACTGACATAGAATGTACAGTGAGTAGTACCAAAACAGAACCATTACCCCCCTGCTGAACTTACATTTACTAGAGTATGCACATTATTCCCCATTTCATTCATTGAGCAAAAAGGTACACATTGGGATATGGTAAACATCTATTTGTAATGATGCCCACTGTATCCCATGGCACCTAAAAATACTGGAAATAACAGGAAAGCAGGCAATGCTAGCTCCACAAAAAGCCATGATACTCCAGACAGATAAATAAACAAACTCGCTCAGTATATACATTACACCTCCTCCACCCGGATCCCATGTCTGAAAACAGATTTAGAAGAAAAAATACTAAAAACCGAATAACTAGAAGTTAAATGAAAGCAGATAGAGCAATGGAATACCCCACATTTTAGTCTTTTAGCACAGATGGACTGAAATGGTTCTAGTCCTGAAATGAATGGGAGTTCATTTTCAGATCCAGTTATGATATTTTCTGTTTGGGTCCATTTCAAATTTTGATATAGATATGCCTTAACTATCAGGTCCCTATTTATTTCTCAAAGAGACACTATCAATTTTATTATTTTTTTTTTAAATTATTGCAGTGCTTAAGTTACAGGTGTGTAAATCTTTGCAGGATGAGGCCCTGAGGTTTACTTGTAACTTTAGCAAGTTCAAAAATGTCAAACAGAAATGTGATGTTAATCTTAAACAATTTTATGAAATTTAATGAGAGTAAATACAATTGATAACATTTCTGAGGTTATCTAGTTAAGATTAAATTAGCCAAACAATTAAGAGCTCCAGTTGATTTTTGACTGAGACCTTAGATCAGGTTAGTCATATAATTTATTCTAAATTATAAAACCAATACTAAAATATGGAGAAAGAATGCCACAATAAGGAGTGCTGTGAGACTAGAAAGGTTACTCTTTCATCAGTGTAAATCTGAAATTTTAAAGTTGTAGAGGTTAATTAGCTTTACCAAACATCTGCTTTATTTTTGGCTGCGTGTCAAAAGCAGTGTTGTAAATTCTTGTAAAAATATTTCAGGCAAAAGAATAATCTAGAATGAATTTCCATGTGTACTGTGGTATACAGAGATGCATCTTTCTGTACTCCATTTAAGGATTTAAAACAGCTGGAAAGGTACCCTAATTTGGTAATGCTGTGACTTTCTCTGATGTTTAGGAATACCTGAGCAGTTTAAAACCAGCATATCCAGCTTTCCTCTACCTGCAGACAGCACCTCCACCAAAAGATGGAGGTGTTAAGTTGTCTTATATATTATTATGATCTGTTTGATCAGGGGTGTGGGGAAGAGGAGCTTTGCAGATAGTTCAATATTGCCTGTGTGTGCTGGAGTGGTACTTGCAGGGTTTCAATAAATCCCTGTGATTCTATAAGTGAATATTACAAGTCATTCTCATAGTATGGGATATGCCCCTCCCCCCCAGATAATTCCCAAACAGTGGTCCTTAGGAGGGGCCTGAAACTCTTGTCTTGTTTTTTATTTATAGGCTTTAAAATATATGTGAAACTTTCCATGGGATTTTCTGTTAGCTTCTCTATGAGGTTGTTCCATCACCAAGTATCCATGTGGGGATTGAGCAAGATTTCCCCTGCAGTGATGGCACCTGGCCATCGGGGTTCCCTATGGTGCCAGCACTGAGTGCAAGGAGGCTGTCTTGTCTCTACTCTCAGTGGGCTCCCTTCTAGAGCTCAGCCAGTGTGGAGCCACTGGTAGAGCTGGTGGCAGTGGCAGTATCTGCAGGCCTTGCTGGTGGGGAGGTGACGGAGACATAGGTCCAAATGGGAACAGATTTGTTGAAATGGGACCAGTTGGTTGGAATGGACTGGAGGGGACATGAGCTCAAGTGGGATCATTTGGGGGTGGGGGCTTCCTTTGAGCGCCTCTTCCCCCCCCCCCCTTTGAGTCCCAGGGAGAGTCATTGATCACATGTCAGATTGAGTTTGGCTCAGTATTTCCATAACTGTATCAAGTGTGCATAGGAACTGTCTCATCATCACTGAGCTGTGTCAAAATAAAGGTTAATAGCTGATGTACTGATTTCTTGCACTTATGAAGGTAGGAACTGAGAGCAAAAAGCTTGGAACAATAATCAGTTCTGTATAAAAACACCTACTGGGTATCCAGAGGATTTATTAATAGATGCAAAGTAAAAACTGAAATATAGTGCCAGGCCCCCTTTGTTCTTACCATTTAAGAATCTAGCAATGGAAGGTCTGTTAAATCTTGGAAGCTAAGGCTGGGATTTTTCATAATAACTGAAGAGAGTTAGACATCAAAATCTCACTGAAATTTGATGGGAACATCTAGTTCCCTTAGGTGCCTTAAAAATCAGGACCCAGATCTACCGTGATGAACCTTACAAACTTTGTTCTCATGGGGTAAAATTCACACTAGGTAAAGCTCTAGGCGACAATCTAAATCCTCCGGAAAATTTCACCTCTTTTTCTGAGCAGGCGTGAAGAATTCTCTTGCAACTGAACAAGTTTAGTTCCATTTTGTCCGAGGTAGAGTACAGGATTCAGAAAGAAACCATCCTCTCTGTGTCATTGAGCTTAGCTTTGGTGGAGGGCTATGTGTACATTGCTACATGAGGATAATAAGGGCAGGGGTGGAGTTGGTGGATATGCTACTATGACTATGAAAGACACCTCTTCCCGGGGAGAGGCATAAGCAATGCAGAGGCTAATCCAGTTCTGAGAAGCCACTCTGCTACTGCTCTGTCTCTTGGAGGAGCATTCCTTCCCTGAATGCAGAGAAAACTTCCCAGTGCACCCTGTGCTGTGAATAGGAGGAAATGTTTAGTTCATGATGCATGGATTAACTAGTAAAAGGACCTTGTGTGAATCCTCTTCACTGTGGGGAATTTCCTGCTGAGAAAGTGTTTAAATGGATATCTGAATATTTATTTTACTAATTTAAGGAAAGAAAAGACACATTCAGTGCACCTTTAAAGAAAGGGAACAAATCCAAATAACAAGCAGTGGGACACTCACTACTCACAAGAAGTAAACTTGTTTTATTACCAAAGATAAAAACACCAAGCCACACCACACTGCTTTTAGCAATCTGATGAATAGTTCTTGGAACAGTTGAAAAACTCACAGGCTTTCCCTCTGATACTTGAATGTAAGGAATTTGTGAGGAAACTTTAAAAGGCGCAGCTTAAATCTTCCTGGTCATAAAATCCCCTTTGGTAAAAGTTAGTCTTTCGTTGTCCATTTTTAAAAAAGATTTTCCTGTAAGGAAAACATTTACAGGTTTTAGATTTAGAGTGACTTTATAATCTTCAAAAGATTTCAGGACAGCAAATAATGAGCTTAACTAACCTGAGCAATCTAGGAAGGGTACATCCTCTACAGAGGAAATTAAAGCCACTGCTATTTCTGATCCTAGTGATTGAAATACCTTCATGGTGAGATTTAATTCAGGAGGTTTAGGGTTTCTAAATTGGGCCTTCAAAAAGGAAGTTTCTGCTCTTTCACATTGTAATTGACTGCAGCTAGGGGAGGATTTTCAACTTTTTTTCCCCCTGAGGGTTTATACAATAAAGTTAACCTGCACACAGGTAAAGGAAATGATCTAGCAGAGGGAATGATAAAATGTCTTCCAGAAACGTTATTGGGACAATTTCAAGAGGAAAACTTGGAATTTATAAGTCTTTTAAACATTGCTTCTAACTGATGTTTCAAAAGGTAGAGAAAAAAATCAACACATGCGATGTAGGAGGGACTAAGGAAGATTTTTTTTTCACGTTATTTTTTCGAAGTTTAGGAGTATAGGACAGTCAGTAATTTTTAATAGGTCTGGAGGGCTATGTTAGAATCCAATTTTAAAAAGGAGGTTAAATGCCAGTCTCAGATATGGGACTAATTGCTCCCATAGAAGGGTGGGAGGGGGAAGCAGAACAGTCCATATCATGCCAAGGAGATTGTGGGGGCAAAGTCAGCTAGACAGGAACATCCCCAAGTCGTTCAGTCTCTTTCTCCCTCGTCCACTTCCCAGGATCCTCCCTGGATGCATAACTGTGCAGAGAAACCAACCCCTCACCTCGCCCCACTTGGTCTGAAATAGATGAAATCTGTTGATCTTCAGGGTGCACAAGCTCCATTTATTTGGGTGGCATCTTAAGTAGGGCTGAGATGTATTGCAGGGAGGTTGGGGAATCTGGGGAAGGAAATGAGATGTAAGCTTTTTTTTGGCTATTACTCCATAATTAGATTGGGATTTGCTGTTGGATTTACTTTTTCCCCCCATCTAAGTATATTTAATAAAAATAAATAAATTAAATATATTTGTTAACACTCTTGAACTGTGAGAAAGAGTGGAAGCCTTACCTGCTCCTTAAGAAAAGCTCCTGGTTTAGTAAATGTCATATTTTATTGTAGAATGTGATTTACTAATTCACTCATACTTGATCTGATCATCTGCATGACTGGCCCAAATTTATATGAAAGTCATCTAATATGAACAGCTCGAGTGGAAGACTCTTATAGTATTGAAAACTAGGTAACATTTACTACTGCAGTATTTTGTCCTGTGCCAGCAAAAAAAGACATTATCAAATGTGAGAGACACAAGGTAGGTGAGGTAATAATATCTTTTATTGGACCAAGTTCTGTTGACATAAGAGTCAAGTTTTTGAGCTTTCAGAGTTCTTCAGGTCTTGAAAAGGCACTCGTAGTGTCAGAGATACAAGAGGGAACAGATAAGGAGTTAAAACATATTGCAAGAGACCATTCAAGGTGAAGTGGGCAGTTTATCCCATGTAAAGACAGACTAATCACAGAAACGTTGGGAAAACTTTCAATGTTAATTTTTAAAAAAATCAACAAAAATTCTGCAGCAATGGGAACCAGGAATATTTTATGTTCTAAACTCTGATTATAAAGTCTGTTACTTAGGACATAAAATGTTCCTGGTTCCTATTGCTGCTGAATTTTTTTGTTTGTTTGTTTTTTTATTGACATAGAAAGTATTCAAAACATTTCTGCAATTAGTCTGTCATTACATGGGGTAAATTTTCCACCTCCCCTTAAATGGTCTCTTGCAACATGTAAGAACATAAGAAAAGCCATACTGGCCCAGACCAATAGTCTATCTAGCCATGTATCCTGTCTTCCAACAGAGGCCAATGCCAGGTGCTTCAGAGGGAATCAACATAACAGGCAATGATCGAGTGATCCATCCCCTGTTGTCCACTCCCAGCTTCTGGCAGTCAGAGGCTATGGACACCCAGAGCATTCGGTTGAATCTCTGACTATCTTGGCTAATATCTTCCACGAATTCATCTAATTCTTTTTTCAACCCATTATAGTTTTGACCTTCGCAACATCCCCTAGCAATGAGTTTCACAGGTTCACTGCTGTTGTGTGAGGAAATACTTCTTTGTTTGTTTTAAACCTGCTGCCTATTAATTTCACTCAGTGATCCCTGGTTCTAGTGTTATGTAAAGGCGTAAATAACACTTTTTCTCCACACCAGTCATGATTTTATAAACATCTATTATATCCCCCTTTAGTCATCTCTTTTCCATGATGAAAAATCCCCATCTTTTTAATCTCTCCTCATGTGGAAGGCTGTTCCATAGGCCTAATAATTTTTGTTGCCCTTCTCTGTACCTTTTCCAATTCTAATGTATCTTTTTGAGACGGGGGCAACCAGAATTGCATGCAGTATTTAAAGTGTGGGCATACCATAGATTTATGTAGTGGCATTATGATATTTACTGTTTTATTATCTATCCCAGGGGTCAGCAACGTTCGGCACGTGGCTCGCCAGGGTAAGCACCCTGGCGGGCCGGGCCAGTTTTATTTACCTGCTGACGGGGCAGGTTCGGCCGATCACGGCCCCCACTGGCCGCGGTTCGCCGTCCCGGGCCAATGGGACCCCTGATCTATCCCTTTCCTAATGATCCTAACATTCTGTTAGCTTTTTTGACTGCTGCTGCAGATTGAGCAGATGTTTTCAGAGGACTATCCAAAATGACTCCAAGATCTCTTTCTTGAGTGGTAACAGCTAATTTTTATCCCATCATTTTGTATGAATATTTGGGATTATGTTTTCCAATGTGCATTACTTTTCATTTTTCAACATTGAATTTTATTTTTTTTTTGTTGTCCAGTCACCCAGATTTGTGAGATCCTTTTGTAATTGTTTGCAGTCAGCTTTGGATTTAACTATCTTGAGTTATTTTGTATTGTCTGCAAATTTTGCCACCTCACTCTGTATCTCTATTTCCAGAGCATTTACGAATATGTTGAACAGCACTGGTCCAAATACAGACCCCTTGGGGACACTGCTGTTTACCTCTCTCCATTCTGAAAACTGACCATTTATTCCTACTCTTTGTTTTGTATCTTTAAAGCAGTTACTGATCCATAAGAGGACCTCCCCTCTTTTCCTATGACTACTTACTTTGCTTAAGAGCCTTTGGTGAGGGACCTTGTCAAAGGCTCTCTGAAAATCTAAGTACACTATATCCACTGGATCCCCCTTGTCCACATGCTTATTGACCCCCTCAAATAATTCTAGTAGATTGGTGAAGCATGATTTCCCTTTACAAAAGCCATGTTGATTCATCCCCAATAAATCATTCTCATTTCTGTTATTTTCTGTTGTTTCAAGTAAGTGGTACTGAAGTTAGTCTTACCAGCCTGTAATTGCCACAATCACCTCTGGAGCCTTTCTTAAAAATTGGCATTACATTAGCTATCCTTCAGTCATTTGGTACAGAAGCTGATTTAAGTGATAGGTTACGTACCACAATATGCAATTTCATATTTGAGTTCTTTCAGAATTTTTGGGTGAATACCATCTGGCCCTGCTGACTTATTACTGTTTAATATATCAATTCGATTCAAAACCACTTCTATTGACACCTTAATCTGGGACAGTTCCTCAGAATTATCACCTTAAAATAATGGCTCAAGTGTGGGAAACTCCTTCACATTCTCTACAGTGAAAACTGATGCAAAGAATTCATTTATTTTTTTCTACAATGGCTTTATCTTCGTAGAGTGCTCCTTTAGCACCTTGATCGTCCAGTGGTCCCACTAATTGTTTGGCAACTTCCCGCTTCTGAAGTACTTCAACATTTTTTTGCTGTTTATTTTTGAGCCTTTTGCTAGTTGCTCTTCAAATTCTTTTTTGGCCTGCCTAATTATACTGTTACTTCCTTATCTTTCCACCCTTGTATTTAGCTCTTATAACCTGAGTGCCTTTCCAAGAAGGCTGAAGAAGAGCTCTGCAAAGCTCGAAAACTTGTCTCCTCCACCAATAGAAGTTGGTCCAATAAAAGATATTACATCACCTACCTTGTCTCTTTCATATCCTGGGACCAACGTGGCTACAACACTTCAAACAATTGAATATTACAGACTGTGCCTCATTGGGAGACAATTAATAGAAAAGTCCACATATCTGGGATAATCTGCCAGGTTATTATACATTCAGTGCATTTGGGGCTAGATCTAGGATGCCTTGTATACAGAGGACTCCCACAAAAAT
This sequence comes from Terrapene triunguis, assembly GCF_002925995.2. Classification (NCBI taxonomy): domain Eukaryota; kingdom Metazoa; phylum Chordata; order Testudines; family Emydidae; genus Terrapene; species Terrapene triunguis. The sequence continues at coordinate 47,556,018 of NW_020664561.1, forward strand.
CTAGGAATGCAGGAAGTGCCTCTTAATAGCATTTTAACTGCATTGCACCCTGGAGCTCCCATTCCAGAAAAAAAGCGTGTGTTGCTGTTTCCCCTAAATTAAATGATTATAAAGTTGCTAAGAAGTTATTTTCATAAGTGGTTTGAAACAGCACAACATAGTAGAACAATAATTGAACTACACAGTATACCATTTTCTCATTTTCATAATATTACCTTCAAGTGCTTAGACACATTTTTCAAGCTTTACATCTTTTTAGTGATTTTTTTAAACTACTCTATGTTTCCTGAACCTTAGATCCATGAGAATGATAAAAAGGTAAGAATTCTCTGTGTATGTATGTATATAAAATAAAAATAGTTTTGTTTTGCTAAAAAATTTCCACTAAATTTTCCAACTTTTTTAGCTGAAAAATTCAGCTTTCATGACATTTTTTTTCTTAAAAAAGTTAAAAATAGTTTTAGCTGAAACTTTTAACCCTCTCCGCTTAGCACATGCTGACATATGAAAGGTTAATTATTACCTTTTTATTTTCCATTGAAACTTCTTACCTGAATTTTCTCAAAATACAAATGGAATGTTTTAGTTGAGCCCTGCATAGCCAGTTCAGTGAGACACAGATATGCAGTAAATTTTTCCAAACATACACTCACTTTATAGAAATACAAACACTGAATAATAAACAAGTAACTGTTACTCTTAAGGCTACTGACCAAAATGTAGTGCTGCTACAGAATGGGCCAGATTTTCAGTTAGTGTAAATTAAAACCACTAAAAATAAACAGCTATGCTGATTTATACCAGCTGAGGATCCAAGTTCTGGCATGCTGTGACTCTTTAAAAAAAAAAAAAAAAAAAAGGTATGCCTGCCATCATAGCATACCAACCTATTTCAGGATCATAATGGAGATTTAAATGTATTCATTAAATACTGCATTACCAGCAGATTAGTAATATGTATTTTAACTAATGTTAAAGGACCATGAGTTTTGTTAGAAAAAAATTGACTTATTTACTTTATTGCAAAGAGCTTGAAGAACCAGAAACAAACCTAATGCTACCACTTGCCACCCTTGGTGAAATAACTTTCACTTTCCATATTTAAATAATTTACTTGTACAATATAAAGTTTACAAGACTTTATTTTCACTGGAAAATTGTGTAATTTTATTTGTATCTTTTAAATAGTAAAGGAACTAAAGTATTGTACTTTTTCAATGTATTTAGTGGAGAATTGGTATGATGTTATAGTACAGTTAAATCTACCTTCAAATTTATTGATTTAATATTAGAGATCGCATAAATATTTTGTTCCTTATTCAATAAAAGGAAAACAATAAAAAGAGGTCTTTCTTGTGACCTGGACTAAGTATTACTCTGAAATACTTTCAGTCTACCAAAAATAAGAAAATAATGTGTCAGCCTTTAATCATATGCATTAGTATTATGCTAATTGAAAAATGAGTAGACTCCTTTCTGGGAGGCATACTGACATTGCCCAACTGTGGGCCATTGTTAACTCACCAAGAACTGCAGGGTGGCATCTAAAAGAATGTAAGCATGTTAAATTATGGAAATTCACAATTAAGTCTCCCAAACAACCTTAACTCTGCCCTTTAGGGATACCATGCAATAACTATTAATTTATGATTAAAGCATTTTAGTGTTTGTGGTTCCAGATTAGACTAAACCTTTTTTAAAATATTTTCTTAAAATATATATTTCCCCCTCGTGGTGTTACTACAGAGCACAGCTAAGGTTGTTTGGGTGCCTTAACGTGTTTCAATTTCTTTTAAGTGTAAGCGTAACTCTCAATTTCCTGGGCTTATAATGGTTAGGGAATAATTACAGCAATGCTGGAAGGTTCTTTTACCCTTAAATTACTGATATATACTCTCAAACTTGAACTCTATTTTAAGGTAGATTTTTTCTTGGAATTTAAATAGTTTTCTTAATTAAAAATTTCATATGTCAATACTAAACAAGAAACCCAAAGAAAAGGTTAGCATGTGGTATTAGAGAGCTGTAGTAGGAACCTTAAATCATCTTTAAAATAATTTATCTTTAAGGGGTAATTCACTGGTGCACCAGAGTCACACAGAACAGCTGGATTGCACTGGTGACGATGGCCCTTAAGAGACTCATGGTTTAGTGGGCTGTGTTACAGAGACCATCACTGTTTGAAAGAGGCTGTGTGGAGAGCCCAGTTTCTGTGTTTCAGTATCACTAGCATGTGGCCACAGAATCTTTAAAGAGCAGTGATAATTGGGCTAAGTAATCTACTTTTGACTCATGTCCAATCTCCTCATACCACTAAGTCATTACATCCAATACAATTGTTGCATTCAGATTAGCTGTAGAAGAAGGTTAATGATTGGCTGAGTTAGCCTTGATGTCACAGCAGCCCCATCAAAGTTACCTAAGCTGTTGACTTCACTTTATAGCCTAAACAATCATAACAATTAGATAGCACAATTGTTAATAATTTAGCTTAATTACAACCTAATTTATGAAAATATAGCATATGGGTAAGATTTCAATTAATTTTAACTACATGGAAAACTTTGAAGAGTCTGTTCTCTTCCATTATTAAGATCACTGAGGACAAAGAAAAAACTGAGGACAGATGTTTAATTAATTAATTATAACTCATAAATTAATTAACAGTTTTACTTGTAAATTCATAGAAAATTAATTCTGTATTCCAAGAGTAAGTGCTGTAAGTTTGGGCAGGATACAATGAATTTTTCATACACAATGAAAATGTATGAAATGCTTTAAGTGCAAAATAGAACTCAGTCTTAACTGTAGAATCATGACCAGTGGCTCCATAATACAGAGTGCAGCCCTCAAAGACTGCAAGTCCCATCATTCAATGCTGAGTAGCATTCTGTAGCTAATGCTTTCTGAAACAGGCCTCAGATCAAAAGTCTCCTGAAGTCAGACTTCAATATTAAAAATGAAGGTGGCTAGGGGTGTCTTTGTAGAACTACCGGGGCCCCATTAGGCCCATGACCCACACTTGGCCACTATTTGTCCCATTTAAATTGTGAGAACAACAATTTTTTTTCAAGGAACTGTCTTGTTGCTGGTTAAGTATTTGGGAATGTCACCATATTCAGGAGTGACTAAGGAACCTGAAGATTAATTAAAATAATTGCCAAAATGGCACACCATAATCACTGAGTTATTGAAAGTATAATAGTTGCCAAATTTGATCTGGAAATTTTTGGATAATAAGTATTATGCAACTACGGTATCATTACCACAAAAAATAAAGCACTAAACGTGGATTGCTTTGGAATTACATTTGATATTGCTTTCCTATTGCCTAAACAAATAGAGAGAAGGAAAAGTCTCATATAACACCAAAAACTATGTATTAAAAAAATCCTGGTTTAAAACATGAACCCCACATTTTGGATAAAAATTAGATTTGATCACACCACAATCAATTCATTGTAACAATCGGGATCTCTCTATAAAAGCTGGATCCATTGAAGCCATTGGGCTTTGGATCAGGCCCTAAATATGGAGTTTTGTGACTGATCAGTGTGAGTCAGGTTGATTTAATCCTTGTTATGTGTATAAAACTGCACAGCAGGCTTTTAAAACTATTTTAGGAAGTTTGAATGAAGTTATTTAAAGTGCTAAGTCCAATGTAGACTAGTGGCTCATTGCTCACATGATGCCTCCTTGGTTATATGTTGTTATATTCATTTCTAGCTGTAGATTCAAATTCACAACAGTAATTAATGTGGCCTGTCATTGTCTATGATCTTAGTCAGAAGGAGTGCTAAGAAACATCCACTTTCTGCCTTTTTCCAAACCTATTAGATGACTCTTCATCGGCATTTCGAACTAGGATTGTATATTCAACCTATCCCCTCCAAATTTGCCCCGCCTCTTGGCAAAAACAAACAAAAACGAAAAAACACACCACCATTATCTTGTTATAAGCTGCACTTTTGGGGGAAATATTATACTTTGTTCCTGAAAAATATGTTGTGTACTGACACAAGTGTATAATTTGAAATTGGAGAGGCGTAAAGACCATATAGTGGAGGCCGGCGATATTCTCTGGACAATATTTTTGAATATGCCCGTCACCATTTAGTGCTCTCTGTGGGCGATTTCAAAGACCAAAATATGTTCTTCAGAAGCATTTTATGAGCCACAAGCTTTATCTAATCAGAATGATATATCAGGCTCTTGAGTAGGTGAACTTCATCAGAGGCAAGGAAATCAGCCAACTCGCCTTTCAAGTTGGTGGCAGAATTTTAACAAGGGACTCTTAGAAGCCCCCTGGAATCACATCACTGCTTGAAGTCTGTTGTCATGACAAACTTTTATTAAAGTGGGTGATCCAGTTTATTTTTCACTTGTCTTTCCAGTCAGTACAGTGGTCATACAGTATTTCATTATTCATTAACTGTGAATGCAACTTTGGACTTTCAGATGTTGGTTCTGTAAAGTGATATTGCTATGTCAGAGAATAGTGTGTTTAAATGCTCACATAGTGCAAGGAATTCAATTTGTATCTAAACAGACATAAAAATCACTTCACATAAAGACCTGACTGACTTAATTTCAGAAGAATAGTTTAGCAAGCAACAAACACATTGCGATACTTGAACACAGCTGCAGACTTGGAGGATACACTAGATTAGAATACTGTTTGTAGCAAATAGCAAATTGAAGCCCTCTTTGAGGCAATTAACAAAATCAGAGCATCCTTTGAAGCAAATAGACATGAAAAATGCCATTCTTGCATTGATTTTCCAAATGCTTAATTTTGCAACAGTCCTGAGTGTCTTATAGTTGTTCAAAGCCCAGTAGAACTATGTATCTAACATACAGATGAGTTTTTGTTTTTATATGAACTATTCATCCAAATCTAAATGCATATTTTCAATAGCCGAAATGATGAATAAGAATTATTAAAATAATTCCCACTGCTGGCTGATGCATAGCTGCAGCCAGATAACATTTTGTATTTATATCTCACCACTGAGAGGTGGAAGTCACTGCGCGGAAAAAGGTTAAGCAAACAAAGATTTGGTAGATTGGGGAAAACACGGCTGCATTCAAATGTGAATGTGACTACCTGCAGAAGCATGGTGGTAAATAGTGTTGGTAGCAACCTCTGCTTCCCCTCTTCCATCTACTAACTTTCGTTTAAAAGATTCAGGACATACTTCTGTTATTACAGCAGCTATGTGAGACAGATAATTCAACCAGTGATTTCCTTTTGAAATCTGGTGCTTCTCATTGTCTTCCATGAAAACTTTAGAAACACTTCTTAAGTTGTAAAGGGCTGCTTCTTGTATTTTACTCTATTTCCCCTTCATTGTGTATAGGCTAGGAATGGGGTGCCCACAAAATTTCCTCTTCCTTTTAATTCTGCCTGACCATAAGCTGTGTTACCCTCTTGTATGGGCACACAAAGACACATCCCTGAAAGGAGATTCATGGCCATATCTCTTAAAAGAGCAATATAAAGAAGAATTTGCATCAGTAAAACCAGGAAGGATGTGTGACTAGATATATGCTGTAATTCCTGAGGCAATAATAGGGATAATAAATGGTACGGTACTTGATATTCTTGACACACCTAGTGGAAAAACTCTATAATAAAGGAAAACTCTGACAAGACACTGCTTCTTAATGCTACAATATGATTCTAACTTCTATTATACATGCTTCTCACAGATCTTTTATCCCCAGGAATTGGTATAAAAGCTTGGGAATCCTGCGAACAAAATATTTTAGTCCTAAAGGTAAATTTTTGAAAATCATGCCTAAGAAGATGTACAGTAACTCCTCACTTAATGTTGTAGTTATGTTCCTGAAAAATGCAACTTTAAGTTAAAAGATGTTAAGCGAATCCAATTTCCCCATAAGAATTAATGTAAATAGGGGGGATTAGGTTCCAGGAAAAAAAAATTTTGCCAGACAAAAGACATTATATACATTTTAATCAAGCAATTTAATACAAGTACTGTACTATAGTTGGGAGGTGCCCCTGCCTTACCCTACACAGGCACAGCCCACTGGCACTGGAGATGAGGCAGGCAAGGAGGCGGAAGGTGCTGTAGGCTAGGAGAAGCAGGTTGCGCAGCAGTGGCAGCTTCCCCTACTCTGCAAGCACCAGGGGCGGGGGGCTCAACCCTCAGCCGCCCACTCGCCCCTTCCCCCAAACCCCTATCCTTGACATGCCTCTTCTCCTCCCACACCTCCTCCCCTTTACTTCCCACACTACGTCCTTGCTCCTCCCCCCTGCTGTCTAAACGCCACAAGCCAGCTGATTGCCCTGGACAGGAGGCAGGGGAGGGAGGGGGGAGGCGCGCTGAGTCCTTGCTCCTCCCCCCCCCTCCTGCCTGGGGCAATCAGCTGGCTTGCCGAGTTCAGGAGGCAGGGGAGGGAGGGGGAGCCTGCACACTGAGTCCTCACTCCTCCCCTCTCCCTCCTGCCCCCAAAACGCCACAAGCCAGCTGATTGCCGCAGGCAGGAGGGAGGGCAGAGGGAGAGTGGAGGCGTGCCGAGTCCTTGCTCCTCCCTCCTCCCTCCTGCCCGGGGCAATCAGCTGGCTTGTGGCATTTAGGGGGCAAGAGGGAGGGGGGAGGAGCGAGCACTGGGAGTGCAGGCTCCCCCTCCCTTCCCCCCTGCCTCCTGCCTGGGGCAATCAGCTGGCTTGCAGCGTTCGGGAGCCTGCGCGCCGAGTCCTCGCTCCTCATCCCTCCCTCCTGCCCCCAAAACGTTGCAAGCCAGCTGATTGCAGTGGGCAGGAGGCGGGGGAGGAGGGGGAAGGCGCTAATCCTTGGGGTCTGCCAGCAGGCGGGAGGTGCTGTGGGGGGGGGAGGGGTGGCGTAGGGAGGCTGCCAGCTGTGGAGAAAGCAGGCAGCCAAATAACGTAAGAGTGGAGCATTGCACAACTTTAAACAAGCATTGATTATTTAATTGATCAGCAACGTAACAACGAAACAACGTTAACCGGGACGACTTAAAGTGAGGAGTTACTGTACATACAAAATCTGTTCATTTCTTGCATTTTTGGTGTTCCTCTTCCTTGCACTGTTTCAAATATTTCTCTCTCCAGGTAAACACATTCATTTTTTTTTTTAATCTCATGGAAGAGATGTGAATTTGAATTCAAATGCTCTAATTTGAATGAATAAAAAGGACTTAAGGAGTCAGATAAAACAGGCACAGCTGCAGGTCTGTGATTTTCAACCAAGCTCAAAGCCATTATTACATACAGCACAGTGCAACAGATTGAATAGTTACATTATTACCTCATCTTTGAGACCTTAAGACATTGAATACTAAATACAAAAAAAGAGAGGCAGCTATACAAATGCTATACTAATTTTATTTAGCGTTGAATTTTAATAATCTGCAGTTTTCATCTTAATTTTAACATTGTTTCCTCCATTACTACTATTAAACTCACCTGCTAGAGGAGATACAAAAGATACATTTCTTAAATTGTTGACAGTATAGTATCCAGTTTAGGCCTCGGTGACCTAAGTGAGTCATGGGCATATAAAAAATCAATTTTTAGTGTAGTCAAGGCATTCTATGGTAACAGCTCTTTTGTATAAGTAACCTTTTTTGTGTTTGCAGTATTTCAAAACAAATAATTTATCTGGCATTGTTCATTGGTTTATTCTTGTTCCGTTAGAAATTATTATCCGTAACTATTTCAAAAAGTTTGTAGATTATATTAGCATTTATTAGGAGTGAAATTACTATTCAGGTTCCAAAATAAATGCCAATACTTTTTGTATTTAAAAGGAAACATGTAACATAAGCCTCTTCATACATATCTGCTGTTGTGCACTCCAAGCACCATCATATTACTCTTTGGTTAGAAGAATCTGATTAAAAATAATTACTCTGTACTTGACTTCTGATCATCCTCAATAACTGACCCCGTATTCACTCTTACACATGCCAAAGCTGTCTTGTCTCATTGCTCAGATTATAACTTCTTTCAAAATATCCCATTTTCTGCAAATAGGGGAATTTATACATGTCTGTCAATGTAATCTGGTAAATCATTAATCATGACATTAAATAGTGTGGCACTAATTGTATTTCCCTTAAGGATTCCTCTTCTGTCTTCCAGAATTCTGATTAGACAGTCCCTGTTTGAATCTGTATTTTCCAATAAGGTAAGACATATTTTAGCCAAAAGAAAAAAACCTTTCTATAATTCCCATTTTTATAGTAACCCCCTTCTTCCATGTCACAAGTTTTTAAACATATATATGTATAGCAGCATCTGAAAGTGCCACGATAGCTTATTTCTTGTACCTATTTCTAAGCCTTTATAACTTGTGCATAAAAATTGCTGCAGGCTGTGCAACCTATATGTAGGATGTATATTCTTCTTTCAATGTGAGTGAGTAACTTTCAGTAACAGTATATCTATACTGCAGTTAGACACTCGCTGCTGGCCTATGCCACCTGACTTGGGTTCACTGGGCTCGGATTGTGGAGCTGTTTAATTGCAGTGTAAACAAGCTCTGGGGCCTTCCCACCTCACAGTGTCCTAGAACCTGGGCTCCAGCCCATGTCCGAATATCTACACTGCAATTAAACAGCCCTTCAGCCCGAGCCCTGCAAGCCTGAATCAGCTTGAACAGGCCAGCTGTGGATGTCTAACTGCAGTGTAGACGTACCCTAAAAGTTGAAGTTGGTCGACTACCTACCTCGCCTACCTTGTCTCTCTCATATCCTGGGATCAACATGGCTACAATACCACAGTAAAACTATTGGTAGTTACATACCATGGTTACCATTAAAAACCCACACAGACGTATTCTACATATCAGATATCAGTGTGTGATAATGGTAGAGAAATAGTGACAATTTAATAGTAAGAGCTAATACATATGAAGTGGAAAATAATTCTCAAGATATCATCATCTCACGGACTAACTTTTGGTTGGAGGAGGAAATCTTGGCTCCACTGAAATCAGTGGCATAACTATCATTGACTTCAGTGGGGCCAGCACTCCACCCGTAATTTTTTAATAATCAGGACTAGCCATGGTTAAGTTCAAAATAGTTAGAAATGTAATAGTTTCATATGTACTTGCATGTCACTGTAACTCAAAAGCACTTATTTAATATGACAAAAAATACTGTGTTCAGTTCTGCACATATTCAAACAGAATAATTTAGATGAATCATCTTGTTGCCCTTCACATTTAAGACTGGAAGATTTCCCTTATGGAGATAGACAACATGGAAACAATCTGTATAACATGACTAAGCAATGACAAAAGTGGGGACATAAATTGGTGTATTTCAAAGGTACATCAAGGAAGAAGTTATTTAAGGTGACACAAAGGGGTGTAAATCGGAGTAATGGGATGAAGTACAGGAAAATTTAGGCTGAGCATGGGGTCTGGTATAATAATAATCTCTGAAATAATCTCTCAAGGCAAATGGTATAAGGCACTTCATTTAAAGTAAAATGAGACTTGAAAAAGTACTAGGATACATACTATAGGAAACAATTTTGCACGAGCATCAGAATGAAATATATGATCTAATAGGTCTTTCCCAGCTCTAACATGTGGAATGCATTTATTAAAATAAAGTTTTGCAGAGCATTAGTCAATAATGTCCTTGATTCAGAGAAGTAAATGAACATAGGAATTGACAGATTGGATCAAAATCAAGGTCTACCTGGTCTACTATCCTGTCTCCAATAGTGGCCAGCACCAGATGCTTCAGAAGTAAGTGTAAGAAGTAGTAGGCAGATGTGGCATAATTTGCCTCCTAGATTAATTATAATCCTAATCTCTAATAGAGATTGGTTTAAAACTTGATGCACAAGGTTGAATATCCCTTTCAGAATTTTTGTTAGCAATAACAATTATAATCAAAGATTATACTTTGAAAATTGCATGTTTTTTGTTAGTATGGAAGCATATATTCTGAATGACGTTTAAATGGATTGGTCTAATATGTAACAAATGATCATGTCAAAACAACTCCAAATAAACACTTTTAAAGATTGTGTGAATACCTATCAGCATGACACACTTCAGAGATTGTTTCAGTATATTAAATGCACATTTGATGTAGTCTAAATTAGGGATGGTGAGCCTTGTGGAGTGTGAGGAATAAAAGCTTCAGAATTAAGGTTTGGGTTCGTATAATCAATCAATTAAATTGACGTCTTCCAGGGTATTTTGGGTGGGAGGTGTTTTTTCTGCAATTTAAACCCATGGTGGGTTTTTTTTCGATGGGTGTTTCAAGTTAAAAATGAAGTGCAAATTGAAGTCACTGGCACAACTCCCATTGATCTCAGTGAGGTCAGAATCCCATACAGGTTCTTTACCATGGTGTCCCTTTGGCTAAATCTACATGAAGGAGAGTAGAAATCCACAAATGTTCCACTGGTACAAAATATGTGGCCTATATGGGGACATGTGTGATCATCAAAGATACTCACTTTGGTCCCAAACTGATATCTGTAGGTTCAGTTCTGGGTCCTGGCACTGCTGAGGCAGCTCAATGTGTCTGGAAAGTTGCCCAAAAGGGTCAAATGAAGATTCCCATTGCTACAGACAAATCTATGCTACGCACCCTTTGGAGTATGAGGATTGTTGGGTGTGAAGAGGGTGAAAGGAGCATAGTGGAGTGGATAGTGCTCTGCCAGGTGGTTGGCCACTGAAGCTCTGGAGTTGCTCTAAATTATGTGAAGGGCTTTTTTGGCCCTCAGCCATCTTAAAATCAGGGAAACAGAAAGGTGGTATAGTCCTCTGCTCATCAGAGTCAAAGTCTTGTCACATCTGAGGCTTCAGTCTTATGAGTGTATTTAAAGTGTCAGTGAATGAAGGGAAATTGTACCCAGGCAGTGAAAAGAAGAAGGCTTGAGAAGATAAATCAAGGATTTTCTGACAGACAGTTTATGCCTAAAGACCTTTCAAACCTACAGTGTTATGTTCAAGTTGGTTTCAAATGAGGAAAAATGGGTCTGTATAGTGGAAATTCATATAAATTCTCAAAACACTTCTATTTTGTGTGGTTTCATTTTAAAAAAATTATTTAAAAGTAGTAAATTAAATGTGGATTTTAAGTGCATTTAAGATAACATTAGATTGAAAATTTCACCACAACCCCTTAGTTTTGCACCTGCAGAATTTGCAAGCACATCTAATTTACAAGTGCAAAATGGGTAATTGTGCTAATTTTTGCAACTCTTCACTTGTCCATGCAAGTACTTTTTTGTAGGCTGTAATTATGCAGGCCCTGTGCAGATTTGACCATGGAAGTCTGACTCAAAACACAAATGTAAAGGCATTCAACTTTAAGATAGAAACTCTGTGATAAACTCATTTGTAGGGATCACCAAACAACTAATCAGTGCTGTATTGCTACAAGACCAAAAAACAAAAGGGAGGAACAATAGCTTCAACTCTGAATATTCTATATTTGGTGAAATCTTTAATGTTATTTGAAATGAAGGGTGGGTGGGTATTATATCTTCAAACTTGTTCTACTTCGTATTTCAAATGTTTCTTGAACTTTGGATATAAATGGAGGTTTTGATTGTCATTGATGTTACACCGTTTTCAACAATCTCTCTAAAATGCACCTGTTTGATTCCCCCTCTGATTTCCTTTTATAATTTCCATTTCATAATTGCAGTGAGACACTCCAGGAAGTGTGTGTCCGGAAGACTACTGCACTTCACTGGCAGTTGAAAGCTCTTGGAACAATCCCCCAGAAATACATTGCCTGTTGTGTTTTATTGCTTAATTTTCCAAACTCCTTAATATCCAATTCTAGCTACAATACGTGACCTACAGTAAATTATTTCTTTCATAACTCTCTTTAGAATAGACACACACAGACTGTTCTGAACATAAATTAATCTCATGTTTGAAATCTCCATCGGTTTATGTAAGCAAGCAGTTAGCCAGTAGTTTTATAAAGGGAAAATCTCCCCCCCTTTACAAGGGCAGCTTGTCAGCCCAGGCTAATGAGGCACAACCAAACCAAGAATTCCCAAAAGCTACAAAATACCTTTCTATTTAATTCATAAATATTTACAGATTTAAGGGCAAATTGTGATTTGATTTAAATATCACAACTCACTGTCTCCAATAGTGAAATGCTTGCCAGAAAGTTCTAAGAAGGTACTTCTGCATGAGGGCTCAAAACTTGATATAGCTAATAATGTGTCAAAAAGCTGCCTTGTTACCATGGCAATTTACATGCCCAGCAGTCACTTTATAAGGGCATTGCTGTGGTAACCACTGCTTGGTGAGACCACAGCAGGATTGTAGCAGTTAAAACCAGGTTGCAGGGGGCGGGGATGGGGCCTGCGCCCTGCACCTCCCCAGTCCTCTCCCCAATGGGAGGCCCTATGCATGTGCATGAGGAGCCACCATGCCTGCCTCGTACCCTTCACACTCTCCTGGGTAGCAGTTGCGGGGGGTGGGGGGCAGATCTAACTCCTGGGTCCACTATAAATAAGGTAATTTTTTAATAGCTATTAAATTGTACATTGCGGGTGGGGTGAGGTGGAAATAACTATTTTGTAATTTGTGCCTCACCTGTCAAAAAAACCATGAGCCGGCATTGTTCCTTTGTTACAAATTATTCTATTTAAAGTTACTTATGCCCAGTTTTTTAAAGGTATTTAAGTGGTATTCTGCCCAGTGTTGCAATGTCTAACACATTTAGACTAACAAATTTGTTAGTCTCTAAGGTGCCACAAGTACTCCTGTTCTTTTTACATTTAGGAGCCTAAGTGTCACTGAAAGTCAATCATTGACAAATTAAATATGAAAGCAATGATGGTAGCAAAACTCCTAAAGTTTTGGAGTTTGAGATCAATTTGGATAAGCATCCTACAATTTTGGATGCCTACCTGAACCAATGGAGGCCCCAATAGGTTCTGAAATCCTCTTAATAGGAAACCCCCTCTTATTTCAACAGATACCCCCATTGCCAATGTTATTTTCATGGGAGGAGGGTGAAGGAAGCCTGGAGCCAGGTCATCTGCTCCCCTCATTTTATGTGAGTAGGCAGCTCCCCCTTCTGACATCTTCAAGGAAGAGATAAGTACAGTAAAGAAGCACAAAGTAGGAAGCATTTTTAAACTGAATAAAGTAGAATGGCTATACGTTTATGAGACTTCATTTTGTACAAATGCATCACTTCAAATGGAAATAATCAGATTTTGGTTTCTTGCTCTCTGTAGGCCATACATTACATTCAAAGCTGCATATGCTGTTAGCAAATATTCTTCTGATTACACAGTACCCGTGTGTTTTTAATATCTGTTACTCCTGTTTCATTGTTTTTGTTTTGAATGCCTCCACCCATAAAAGACTATACGTATGTGATATATGATCTGAGCTACTTTGTCAAGAGTATCATCTGAAAATTAATACAAAACAACAAAACATGAGTCTTCCAAACTGGCAAGTGGAAGTTTCCAGGTTGTGGTCATATAACTTTAACGGATAAATAACTTTCATGGTTGGAAGCTGTGTAACTGGAAACATAAACATAATTTTTTATAATGCCTTGTGACTTGTGAAGAGCAGTATTTCTTTCCACCCCACCACATCTTGAGCTGTTTGTTTGGAATATTATTGCAGATTTAAATTATTAACATTGTAACAACCAAAAATCATCTTTCCAGGTAGGAATATAAAATTACTTATGAACGCTATCACAAAATTACCATTAACTAAGTCAACACACAGTATGGCAGGAAAGCTTTTCTTTTAATATTTCATTGTGTTCAAATGTCAAGTCTAATTTTCAAAGCTGCCAATACAACCTTGGGCAGGCCTCCAGGAATATACAATGTACTCCAAGCTTTTCTTTGTACAGAAACATAAGGAGCCAATGGGAGAGTATGTTGGGAAGTGCCATTGTGTAACTATATTAAGCTCCTTAGCTTCCAGGCCAGCATCAATTTAGGTTGACATATCCAACCTTAGCCATTTTCAGTTATTAGACAATGGGGCTCCCCTAGTGTTGTGGGTTCTTTGCCAGCACACAGCTATCATAATGACTCCGTTATCACACACCTCCCTGCAGTGAAAAGCTAGAATCAGCAGGGCACCTGTAATGGCCTTTTAGAGCTGTTAGCAGCCAATGCAACTTAGAGAAGTCCAGAGAGAGGGACTGGACCAAAGCAGACCAACCCAGAATAGGGGTTGTGTAAAAGTGGCTTAAAGATGTCTTTCATCCCCCTGCTCCTGAGCTGTGCCAAGTGCTTTTGAGCCTATATGAGACAGGTATTTCATGATGGAAGGCTCTATCCGTGTACCTTACTAGGCTACATGATTTTTCTTGCATCTCTGATACATTTTCCTACACAGTATCAAACCCCTTTTCCATTTTTCAGATCTACAAAGCTACAATAATTCTAGGCTTCAGGAGGTTATTTTCTAAGAAATGGTGAAGTGTAGCGTTCAAATGAGACTGATTTAATAGCAGTTACAACTGGATCTGTGTCAAATTCTCTAGATAGCTCAGCTGCCCTTGAATGCTTAATCACCATTTGCAGGTGTTGCAAATTTCACTTGGATGCTTTAGTGCCAGACTGAGCAGCTCCGGTCTACCCCTGAACTGTGACAGTAAGCTTTTTGGCATCCTATGAACTTCTTCTCTTTAGACACCTCTGCTTTCAAATCTAGATGCATCTTTTCTTGTTAAACTGCTTTCTATGTATAATTGTAAGGAGATGCAACTTTCTGAAAATGTTACTTGCCATTTCTAACTGGTTCCAACAACACTTTGGCTCCATTTTTATAGATCCAGGCTAAGTTCCTTGTGGGAGAAGTTCTTGCCAATTAGAATAGCAAAGAACATCGGAAGAGATTTAATAGTTTTTACTGATGTTTCTGCAATATCCCTCTTTCCCTAAATGGAGGCCAGCAATGATTATTGTTGCTGAACAAACCAAGCTGAATAGCTTTATCAGCTTTTCATATTAAAACATGATAAATTAATCTAGATGTTTCTTCAAGACTAAAAATGCTCATTTATTTATGAAGCCGAGAGACTACGCATTTACACAGCATTGAGAGGCTGCTGTTGTAATTTTTAAACTAAAGATGGAAAGTGGTCCTCTGTATTATCCGAGCAAAGTCATTAGCTAGATGTTGAAATCCTAATTAAAAAGGATTTTGAATATTCAGCTGTGGAAGTCAATATTAATTGAAGTAAGCTGGCTATTTTGAATGTTTTTAATCCTTGTAATACTTTTGAATAGTACCACAGATTTGATTTATTCATTATTAGAAGAGACTTTAATTATCATTGTATTTCATGGTATAATTTCATAGTTTCTTTTTAAAATTAACTTTTTATTGAATTTCCAGAAAACAAAAATCCAAAACAATAATGAAAATTACACACGCACATAATAGCATAAGTATATATGATATAGTAAAATTTGGCATATATTATGGGGCCATTGTTAGTGACAACAAAATTGAGGTTATGTTGAAAATTGCACTTAAAATAAGAATAATCTCTTTCACACTTTATTAAATTTAATCTCTAAATTTGTCACAATAACTCTTCAGAGGTTGTTACAAGTTTCCCTGCCATTTTAAAATAAAAAATATATACTAATTTTTGTATGGGAAACATTTAAAATGTTTCCTTTTTCAAATTCTGCCCCAACAGTGCCACAACCCAGAGCTCCCCTTTACTTCCATCCTCTCACATTACCATGGCTTTGGAGGGAGTGAAGCAGGCTACAGAGAAGCTCCATTGTGATTAACTTTCCAGTATATGTCTGTGTGGAGCTGCCATCTGCTGCATCCCATGTGACTCTCAACATAAGAACTGTGTGCTGGCAAAGTAGAGGAGGTTTGCTACAGTGGAGCTCCACTCTACTCTGCAACTCCTTACCATTATTCCCCCATGTGTTTCCACTGTGCCCCCTCGCATACAGTCATTCCCCTGCCTCAGTAATACCCCTTAACATGGACCCATCCACAGTGGCAGCATGGTGAACCATGCTTCTCTGGTCAAGTGAAAATATTTTAAACTGGATTTAAAAGCATTAGAAAGAGGGTTGGGGTGTTAACTGTTACTGTGGTAAACAAATTAACTAACAGGAATATTGAGCCTTGGTGATGAGATATAGAAGCTCTTGCTCAGTTTGGGAATTCCTCCCAACTCTAATTGGCAACTTTAATATGGTAATGAATCTCAGAGTAGATAGCTCTAGTCACCCTCCCATATTGCTTCTATTCTGGTACATGTGGGTCAGTATCTGGTAAGAAATGCACTCTCAGAAGAAGGATTTCACTTCTTCTCCCTCCACTAGTCATATAGCAGGACTGATTTATTTGTTGGTGTTCCACTGCAATGTCTAATTTTAGTCTCTCCTCCACTGTAGAATATCAACTATTGTTATACTTAGTCCTCAGGAGACTGTCTCTCAGAGAGGTAACTAGAGGCTGAATTTGTCTCTGTCTAGCATGGATACCTTCTTTAATCAAATTGAATCCTCTAATAGGGAGTCTAATAGCATTCATTCAGCTCTCAAATAGTCACTGGCCCTGAGATGATACTTGAGGCAATACTGTGGGACTTGATGATTGCTTTTGCCTTAAAACTTTGTAAATATTATTATAAGGACAGAAGTCCCGTAAAGGGGTGATTTTGTTAATGAACAGGCAAGAGTAGAAGAGGGTATGACCATGTGTGAACATATTGATAAAGCAGAATGTGCATTTCATTTTACTCAGCAGAAATGTTATCAGTTTGCTGGCTGGACTGACTATTTGCTGGCTAATAAAGTGAAGGCCAACAGACTCAGTAATAGGCAGGGCCAGCTCCAGGCACCAGCTTGCCAAGCAAGTGCTTGGGGCGGCCACTCCGGAGAGGGGCAGCACGTCCAGCTATTCGGCGGCAATTCGGCGGATGGTCCCTCACTCCCGCTCGGAGCGAAGGACCTCCCGCCGAATTGCTGCCGCAGATCGCGATCGCGGCTTTTTTCTTCTTCTTTTTTTTGCCGCTTGGGGCGGCAAAAACCCTGGAGCCGGCCCTGCTAATAGGATACTTAAGTTTCAGGATTTACTATTCACAGATTATTTTGTTATTAATAGGGTTAGAGAAATTATTTTAACAAACAAACAAAGAAAAAATCCCACATCTTGTATTCCCTCAGAAACCTGTTCCTTAGGAGTATACCAAGAGATGCAACAGAATGGATGTGATGGGCAGAGACTAGGACTGAGTGATTATTTCACACAAATAAAAGTTTATAGAGTAAATTCAACGTCCTTGTGTTTGAAAACTATCCTTCAATAGACTGTAATTTTTATTTTACTTTGTTTTTTCTGTTGCTCAATTAATTGTACAAATGAATTTTTGCCTGTGGATTATTTGAAACCTGCTCATTGTATTTTTGATTCACTTCATGTATGATTGGTCACCTAAATCACATACCATTGTTTCTGATCCCAAATGGGAGGATACTCTACCTCACAAAAAGTCAACTGCATTAACATTTCCAGTGGAAATAATCCTCTGCATACATTTTCAGAACATTTCTACTTCTGCAAACTTTCTTGCAAATAAAAACTAACTCACTTGAAATTGCATTAAAAGTTTTGCTAATGTGCTGCAACTCAGATGCTAAACCTAAACAAAAAAGTATTTTTTTAGCTAAACCCTTTATGACCATTTAATATTAAAACACTTCAGGTGATAAGTTATTACTTATTTTTTTGTAGTTATGCTTTAACTGTAAAGATTCTACCTATCTGATCATTCTATCTCTTTTCTAGCATTTATCAGTGTAGAATCTAATCACATACCTTAAGTATTAACATAGTGAGCTCTCATGGAAAACAAGGCAAATGGATATATTTTCTCATGGTGTACATATAACTTCTGTTCCCATCAGTGGAAATTTATGCACCTATATTGACAGGGGAATAGCCCATGTAGATGGATGCTTACTAATATTATTACTGAAAGATGTAAAATATTGTTTTGTCATTATTTAATATTTATATTGCAGTAGCACCTATAGGCGAAGCCAAAATGGGACCCATTATTCTAGACTTTGTACAAATGCATATAAAGTCTGTGCCCTCAAGAGTTTACAATCTAAAGTTCTGGGACCACACACTGAATAAAGAGGATGAAAAGAAATATTGAATAAGTACCCATTCACTGGCAAGGAAGATCATTTTAATGGCTATATTTTGAATACTAGGCAAAATAAAAGCCACACAAGAGTTCAAAAAAAAAAAAAGGAAATATATACTTATCACAGGGCTAAATATAAATTGTGTCTTAGCTGTCACACTGGCAACCAGATCATACTATTTGAAAGCTGATATTCAATGGCACTTCAGTCCTATTTATGTTTTTTTCTGGTAAAACCTGTTAATATTCTCACCTTGATAAGAGGGATAATTGACAATATTAATCTCTAATGTCTGGTTTTTAATTTTATTTCTATTGATAGACTCAGCTCACATGCAGTAAGAAAAAGAGGTTTCAGTGAAAACTTCCATATCTGCTAATAGTATTGTACTCTAACTTGAAAATCTATCAACCCTACATTTTACATGTTTGTCAATTATCTATATTATATATCTAGGAGAGCCTAATTTTTTGCAATAGAAAATCATGTTGATTCTATTAGACAGACTAAAGAACTGGCCTCTCATTTTTTCTTAGAATTAATAGAACATAGAATTATTATGTCTTTTATTCCTTTATCTACATTAGTATGGAACAGCAGGTATAAAATTACTGAAGTTTGATACTGTACAAAGGCATGGCTTGTTTGACCATCAAATGTATGAATCTCTCCCAGTTGGTTTTACACCAGATTCAATGCTGTGTTAGTTACTGGTTTAGAGGAGAGTAGTGTTTTGGGTTTTAAGAGAGAGGATGTATGTATGCCCTAGTATAATTATTAGCAGCCTATTGATCCCTTTTTGAGGCTGTCAATCAATTGCTATGGAAAATATGAAGATAATTATTTGCTGTCTTATGTCTAATGACATGGGAAGCAAGGAAAGTTCAGAATATTTATTGCAGAATATAAAGATGGAAAAAACTTGCTGGATATTCCTTCCATGTTAAGCAATCAAAGCACCTTAATTGCAGGGAACTGAACTGAGATGTGTGATTGAGCAGTATCATTTGGAATGTCAATCTGCAGTGTTTGCCAGTTCACTTAAACCAGTCACAAGAAATGTGAATTAACTAAACTTTGTTCCTGTTGTAAAGTAAATTGCTCAAAGAATAAAAACTAAGCAAAAGTAGCAGCCATTTAAGAGGTATTTAACATAATCTTAGAGGTAAGAGATGGGAATGACTTATAAGGTGCAGGATTGATCTCTCTTGTAAATTCTCGAGTGTTTTGTCCATTATTTTGAATAAATCCAGTGAAGGAGCCTTACAAATTTCCCTTAACTATTTCATAATTTAATTGAACTTGCTATTGGAAAAAAATCTTATTGTTCAGTGAATTTTATTGACAACATTTTATGATGCTACTTCTAGTTATTCCTCACATATCCACTGCAAGGAATTTTCTTCCTGTCTATTATTAATGTTGATTCCCTTGAAATACTGGAACAGTAGACAGTTACAATATTTCGTCTCTAGTAATTTTTGTTACCTAGTTGTAGGTATTTTTTTCTTTTAAAGTTTCCGTATTTTGGTCATTTTCTGCATGCTTTTTATTATTTTCCCCCTTCATTGCCAGTGTGTCTGTTTCCTGTAGTGATACACCCCCAAATACACACATCACAGTGTGACTACTCTAATGCTGTATAAAGAGAACTTGTTACCTCTGTCCCTGACATTATGCCTTTTATGTGTTGAATACAGCTCCATATAACATTCGCCTTTTAGCCACCACATCACACTGCAGTTCATTTCTGACGGCCTGATTTTACTGTCATTTCAGTTCCATGTACAGACTGGCTGCATACTTAGGCAGCCAACTGCCTAAGGTTCCTAGGGTTGCCAACTTTCTGCTTGCACAAAACCAAACACCCTTGTCCCTCCTCCTCCCCACTTCTCCTCCGAGGCCCCGCCCCTCCACCACCCCTTCTCTGAGGCCCTGCCCCTTGCTCACTCCATTCCTCCCCACCCTCACTCACTCGCTCATTTTCACTGGGCTGGGGCAGAGGGTTGGCGTGCAGGTGAGGGCTCCGGCTGGGGGTGCGGGCTCTGGGGTGGGGCCAGAAATGAGGAGTCCAGGGTGCAGGAGGGGCTCTGGGCTGAGGCAGTGGGTTGGGATGCAGGAGGGGGTGAGGGCTCCTGCTGGGGTTGTGGCCTTTGGGGTTAGGGCCAGGGATGAGGGGTTTGGGGTGCAGGAGGGGACCCCGGGCTGGGGCAGGAAGTTGGGGTGTAGGGAGGGTGAGGGCTCCACCTGGGGATGTGGGCTCTGGTGTGGGGCTGGGGGTGAGGGATTTGGGGTGTAGGAGGGGGGTCTGGGGTGGGGCTGAAGGGTTCGAAGTGTGGGAGGGAGCTACGCGCTGGGGCAGGGGGTTGGGGTGCGGAGGGGTGTGAGGGCTCCAGCTGGGGGTGCAGACTCTGGGGTGGGGCTGGAATGAGGAGGTTGGGGTGTAGAAGCGTGGTTAACGCTGGGACCCAGGAGAGGGGAGGGGGGCATCAGGGCTGGGGCAGGGAGTTGGGGTGTGGGGGGGTGTGAGGGCTCTGGTTGGGGGTGTGGGCTCTGGTGTGGAGCTGGGGATGAGTGATTTAGCATGTAGGAGGGTGCTCCGGGCTGGGACCGAGGGGTTTGGAGGGTGGGAGGGGAATCAGGGCGGGGGCAGGGCCGGTGCAAGGAAGTTTCGCGCCCTAGGCGAAACTTCCACCTTGCGCACCCCCCAGCTCTGCGGCAGCTCCCTGCCTCCCCCCCTGCCCCCGCTCTAATTCTCCTCCCCTCCCAGGCTTGCGGCGCCAAATAGCCGCAAGCCTGGGAGGCGGGAGAAGTGGAGCAGCGACGGCGTGCTCGGGGAGGGGGCGTAGCAGAGGTGAGCTGGGGTGGGGAGCCCTGCGGCAGCTCCCCCCCCGCCCTGAGCCCCCTCCCCCGCGGCAGCTCCCCACCCCTCCGGCCCGGGGAGCCGTGTGGCAGCTCCCCATCACAGCTCACCTCTGCTCCGCCTCCTCCCCGAGCACGCCGCCCCCGCTCTAATTCTCCTCCCCTCCCATGCTTGCAGCGCCAATCAGCTGTTTGACGCCGCAAGCCTGGGAGGCGGGAGAAGTAGAGCGGCCGCTGCGCTGGGAGAGGGAGTCTGAGCCGCACGTGTCAGCGCGCCGCTGGCAGCCCAGCCCAGGAATGCTGTAAAAAAAATTGGGGGCACCACTTTTTGGTGCCCCCAAATCTTGGTGCCCTAGGCAACCCCCTAGTTTGCCTTAATGGTAGCACCGGCCCTGGGCGGGGGCAGGGGGTTGTGATGTGGGAGGGGGTGAGGGGGGCAGGCTCTGGGCGGTGCTTACCTCAGGCAGCTCCCGGAAACAGTGGTATGTCCCCCCTCTGGCTCCTACATGCTGGCACGGCCAGGCTGCTCTGCATGCTGCCCTGTCTGCATGCGCCACCCTCGCAGCTCCCATTGGATGTGGTTCCCAGCCAATGGGATCTGCAGAGCTGGTGCTTGGGGCGGGGGCAGCGTGTGGAGCCCCCTGGGTGCCCCTATGCATAGGAGACGGAAGGGGGACATGCCGCTGCTTCCGGGAGCTGCATGGAGCCAGGGCAGGCTGGGAGCCTGCCTTAGCCCCACTGTGCTGAAAACCGGACTTTTAACGGCCAGGGTCCCTTTTCGACCGGATGTTCCGCCAAAAACTGGACACCTGGCAACCCTAGGTCTCCCTCATATTTATTGTTTCTAACTATCTTTTCTTCATATATGCCCGTGCTTTGATTATTTTGACCCAAAGTATTGTAACAAACTTGCTCCTGGGTGTAATCAGAACTAGTTAATTGTGTGTCTTGTAACAAGACTCTTGTTGCCCTGTTCTGAAAACAACTAATGCAGATTCTACCTAAGCTCTACTGGGAGAGACAATATTTTGTAGTAGGAGGACTAGATTCTGTCCCTGCTGCTGTCCTGCCATGAAGTTCCTCGTAACATCTGTGAAGATGTAGATGGCTATGGATTTGTTACAGTATTCATAAACATATTAAGTCTGCTTCACTTAATTTCTGTTGTTTTACAATCTGTTTGGATCCACACGTATTTTTGCTCTGTTCTCTCTTTGCAAGACTTCCTAGCTTTATATCTATGAATATAATTCAATTTTTTTCTCTACGTTTTCTAAATCATTTCTGAAGATGTTAGAGAAGCATATATGTATCAGTGCCTCTCCTCGAGGCTCACTTCTTCAGTGAGACTTGCAAACTCAAGGAGAATACATTTTAAAACATATACATTTAAACAATACTTTTAAAAAAATCCTGCTGAGCTTCCTTCTCCAGTTTCCCAGTGCATCGTGTTCTGGCTTTGTCTGTTTTTTGTTTTAAGGCCCTGATCCTACAATTTGTTCTGTGTTCTCCCTGAACCCATATGGAGCTCTATTAAAGTCAACAGGGATCTGTGTGGGCAGAGGAGTTGGACGCTGCTGAACAGCTTGCAGGGTTAGAGCCTTTGATTGTAAACTCTAAGAGGCAGGGACTTATTTCATAATTCTATTTATCCTCATTAATTTAACTATCCCCATTTAGCATTAGTGTGAATTTCTCTTTAGTATTCATTTGATCCCTGATACATTTATTTTTAAAACTTGCTTTATTAATCTGTCCCTGTTTGCCTAGCTTTCCCTTCTGAGTTCCAAGCTTAACGCAGTAGTGGGAGTTTTGCTGCATGCACTGAGAGCAGAATTTGCCTCTGAATTTTCTATACGATTAATTCACAGAAGTCAACATTTCTAAATGTGTGTCACATTCTGGCAACAGGGGAAATGACTAAAAACCAAATAGACTTAAATCGAAAACAAAATTGAGAAAGCAAGTTTTCTGTTAGTGTTTTTGTTAAAGTGATTTTTAATAGAATGAGGAGAGAAAACTTCTCTTTTGGTGACAGCACGTTAAAACTGCTTCCTGAACCAAATACCGCTAAAATATATGGTTCAGTTGGACTTATCAGTGAACTCTGCCACTTAGCTGATATCTTCCCACTTCTTTCTTTTTTTTTTCTTTGCTAAGGAACAATACTCAAAAATAGATTTTTTTTAAAGTCCATAATAACACATTTGTGTTTTGAAGATAAATATTTTCTGATGGGTTTGTTATTGGAAAGAGACAGGCAAACGTAGTGCAGAATTATTTGTTTGTTAATCTATTTGTCTCTTTTCTCTTCTTTTTTTCAAGATATTGGGACAATATGTTAAATTAAAACATGTTGGGACAGTAAAGAAGGTGCAGGTTTATTTAAAGCTGAGCCTTTGTAAATCAAAAGTATCCTCTTTTACTGGCATATTGCTGCCCTGATTCTGTTGGCAGGAACTTTGAACAACAAGCTGACAACTAGCAATGTGAAAGCAATGTGTTCTTTCACTAAATTTGTGTTAGGTTAGACCAGTATTTTGCAATCTTCTTCTTTTCTCACCGTCTCTCTGTTGTTGCAAGCGTTCTCCACTAGAGGAATGGTTTCCAGCTTAAGTCAATTGTATCAATTTGCTACATTGACCAAGCCAATATCTGGTGCCACCCATTCAATGAGTGCATTCCAGGTCGATCAACACAAACTCCATCATGGGATTAGTGTGAACATACATGAATGAGAGGCAGGCACCAGTTACAAATACCTCTGGTACCAGTATGGGGGTTGGGGCATATACCAGTATGGTGGTCAGGAATCACTGAGGTTGAAAGGACATTCCTTCAAAACTTTATATAAATTTTATTTCAAGTGAATCAGTGTAATAGGAATTCTTGGTCTGATTATGCTAATTTATTCTTATTAATCACACATACAGTACTGCCAGGAGTACTTAAGAGTGTGAAACATTGCAGATACTGCCACAGTGTTCATTATCTTGGAGGGATAATACCTCAAAAAATCTCTCTAAAACAATATTTAGCACTTCTATGGACGTAATCTGCTCATGTGTCACGTTCACACTCCATAAAGAGATTGTAGGTGCAAGCTTGAGATCAAAGGACTGTAGGTTAGATTAACAGGGAGTGTAGTGGAGCATAACTTCCCTTCTGCTGAAAAATGAGCATAAGCTCCACCTCAGCTCCTTGCTCCCCCCTTTCTTGGTGCACTGAAAACTCACCAAGCAGGGTGATTTTGAAGTGGGAGCAGCAGAAGGAATGGGTATCTGGCTGAGGAAATTCTGGGGCTCACAGCTTTTCCTTTTGCCTTTTGAGTATTCAGGGAAGAAGCCAGTCCTTCCCCTAACTCCACCCTAGCAGGAGAGCTGCCAGCTTTTCTGCCGCCCTAGGCGGC
>NW_020664561.1:47580557-47625776 GCF_002925995.2 Terrapene triunguis
AAAAAAAAAAAAAAAAGCCGCGATCGCGATCTAAAAAAAGCCGCGATCGCGATCTGCGGCGGCAATTCGGCGGGAGGTCCTTCACTCCCAGGCAGAGTGAGGGACCGTCCGCCGAATTGCCGCCGAATACCTGGAACTGCCGCCCCTGTCCGGAACGGCCGCCCCAAGCACCTGCTTGAGAAGCTGGTGCCTGGAGCCGGCCCTGTCACCGCCCCCCAAATTGTAGCGCCCTAGGCGACCGCCTCGGTGCAGGCCTCGGTCGCCTAATGGGTTGCGCCGGCCCTGCACCCTGGCATTACTCAGTTTTGTTTTTACATTAGTACAGACTCTCCATCTAGTTAGAAGTTGGGTGAGCAGCAGCAAGTATTTGACCCCACACAGCTCTGCACAGTGTGCATGCACACACGTTTTTGTATGGGTGGCTCAGGGACATAAATACCTTTTGGAAGTGTTTCTTACTGCATCTCATTGCCCCAAGAAGCCCTCATCAGCACATGGCAGTGGCATCTGTGAGAGGAGGCAACAAAATTAGTTAACTCTCCGTCTTACTTTGACCTACTTTAAGCAGAGCTGAAGCAGAATAAAATGGTTTTTTCAGAAATAAAAGGAGAGGGTAAGCCACAAAACAGAGCTGCTACAGGTTTAAGAGAAAAAGAAACAGTTGACCAAGAAGTACCGGTAAATCAAATACATTAAAGTTAAATGGAATATTTTATAACTCTGCATTGCAGGTGACCATAGAAATAAATAACATCCATGATTTTTCAAAGGAGGTAGGTAATTTTGTGACTTATAATATTGGTGACTATGGGTACAAAGGTAAGGGGAAATCAGATCTCTTCCAGGAATATGTTAATATTTTCAGATCAGGAAGGAATTTCCCCCCTCAGGTACAGCACTGTACATTTAACCAATGGTCATTGGAGGTTTTTTTGTTTTGTTTTGGCTTTCCTCTGCAGCACCTATCAGAGGCAGAATACTGTAACTGATGGACCAATGAGCTGATCTGGTATGGCAAAACCCTGTGTTTCTATAACATTTAATGGCTCTTTCTAAATCTTCTAGAGCAGAATGATGGAGAGTGGTATGCTTAGTTAGAAATATTATATTACTAGATCTGTGTTTCAGTAAGTTCTCTGATTTGAATCAAAATTTTTGCAAACAAATTAACAGATATGCCAGTTTTATTTTGTTCCATCTCTCCTTCTTTTCTAGCATCAAGTCATTGGCAACAAATACACCTTGAAGGCATATAGCTTTTCTATTTTTGTATTTTATGAGTAATAAATTGAGTACCATAATGAAAAAAATGTGAAGAGTGATGAAAGGGCTGCAGAGAGAACAAATACTAGAATCATAGAATCATAGAACTGGAAGAGACCTTGAGAGGTTATCTAGTCCAGTCCCCTGCACTCAAGGCAGGATTAAGTATTATCTATACCAGGGGAGGGCAAACTATGGCCCGCGGGCCGGATCCAGCCCGTCAGGGCTTTCAATCCATCCTGCAAGATTGCCAGCCCCGTGGCGCAGCAGGGCTAAGGCAGGCTCCCTGCCTGCCCTGGTCCCGCGCCGCTCCCAGAAGCAGCCAACACGATGTCCCTGTGGCCCCTGATGGGGGGAGGGCAGAGGGCTCCATGCACTGCCCGGGCCTGCAGGTACCACCCTCCAGAGCTCCAATTGGCCGGGAACAGGGAACCGCTGCCAATGGGAGCTTCAGGAGTGGTACCCACAGGTGAGGGCACTGCGCGGCGGAGCTGCCTGCCCTGCCTCATCCCTAGGAGCCACTGCCAGACATGCTGGCCACTTCTGGGAGTGGCGTGGGGCTAGGGAAGGCAGGGAGCCTGCCTTAGCCCCACTGCACACAACTGCCACCCTGGAACCACTTGAGGTAAGCAGCGCCGGGCTGGAGCCTGCACCCCAAACACCTGCCCGGAGCCTCCTAACCCCCTGCCCTGAGCCCCCTCCTGCACCCCAACCCCCTGCCCTGACCCTCCTGCCGCACCCCTCCTGCACCCCAACCCCTGCCCTGAGCCCCCTTCGGCACCCCAACCCCCTGCCCTGAGCCCCCTGCTGCACCCCACACCCTTCCTGCACCCCAACCCCTGCCCTGAACCCCCAACCTCCTGCCTTGACCCCCCTGCTGCACCTCTCCTGCACCCCAACCCCCTGCCTGAGCCCCTTCTTGCACACTGCACCCCCCTCAAACCCCGCACTCCCTCATGCACCCCAACCCCCTGCCCCAGCCCTACATTCAGTTTGTCCACCCCTGATCTATACCATCCTTGACAGGTGTTTTTCCAACCTGCTCTTAAAAATCCCCGATGATGGAGATTCCACAACCTCCCTAGGCAATTCATTCCTACTAGTCCTCTCTCCTCTCCCTGCATATACCTAACGAACAATATGAGTCACAGAAAATAGGGAAAATCTATGACATCAAAAATTGAAGAATGATTATCTAAAGAGAGTCTTTCAGCTTCTTTACAGGTGGAAAAAGGGGTTGCCTGACAACATACCTATTGATAAGAGTGAAGACTCTTTGATTCACTTGGAAAATAGATAGCTGCCATGGTCATCTTTCACAGAACTTTCAGCATCATAGCAATTTTTTACCCCTCAACTGTTCATTCTGAACACATGCTTAATTCTGCATAGAGTAGATAATATCACTCTCATAACTTTTGGGCTGTGGTGCTTTTACTGGAAGGCACGGTGCTTGAAAAATAAAAAAGTTGATGTTATGTGCCTCTCCCCAAAGGAATGATGGCATACTCCTACTTAGACCGATCTCTGTTCTATTTAGAAATTTTCTATCACGTTCCTCTATTGCACGCCATTATTTTCAGCCATTGCAAGCCTGGGCAGAGCATAGACATACATATCTGGCCAATTTGAACACGGACAGCAGCACAATTGCCAGCTTTCACGCGGTAAATAAGCACCCCGACTTTCACAATAAGCCAAAAATCAAGCTAATCTCATTTCAAAACAAGGCCAAAACAAGCCAATCCCTAAGATCCCCAACACTCTATGTGACTAGATCCTCCCGGCATGCAGTCTGGGACTGTGGTGGGCCCACTGTGCACCCCAGACTCTCCCCCCCCCCTTGCCGCTGTTTGCCGGGAGACGAAAAAAAAAAAAAAAAAAAGCAACAAGCTACAAGCCAAACAAGCAAGAAGCTATAAGCCAAAAACTAGCCAACAAGCAACTCACAAATCAATTAAGCCAAAAACAAGCCCAATTTCTGCGTTTTTTTTTTTCCGTGGGTTTGGCATGTCCGGTCCATCAGCCTTTCTAACAAAAAGGCTTCCTCAAAATTCAACTCAATGATCCATTTTAAAATAGCATCTGAAAAAAATCACTCCAGGAAATCACACTTTTGATGAATAAGAGATGGGGAAGCCTCTTGTGTAATTCTAAAATTCAAGTCTTTCATTTACTCTTTAACCTATTTTGCTATTAATAAAATACTTACCGTACTTTCGATAGCTCTTAGTCAAACTTGAGTATTTCAGGCCAAATACAAATTTAGTGTAAGCTCATGCAATTTTATAGGTTTCCATAGAATTGTATCTGTTTACATCAGGAGCAAATTTAGACTTTTCTCTTTTGTCGGTACTACCTTTAGGCGTTGTGTCCACTCTGTACACAAGTATATAGCTTGTGCTGGACGTTTTGATACCTCTCAACTTCAATGTTTCAAAATTAACTAATTTTTACAAAAACTTCTAATAAAGCACCCTTTAAATAATAAGTTTTGAATTTATTTATTTGTTTGTTTATTTAAATTTCTTGTAAAATTATTTTTATAAGTATTTTACTGCTTCTTTGTAGATATTTAGAAGAGCTTTTTGCACAGGCTTGAGAACACCAACAACAAACATGATCAAGCACATCATACTTCTCTTCTCCCCTTCTTGCATATACTGCTGCCTGCCATCTTTCAAGTTGCAATTTCAGCTTTCATGTGACACAAAGAGCTGTCAAACGCACAAAGTAAATACATTTTTAATAGAGAAAAACAAACGTGTCTTTAATATTGCTGTTATCTCTCAGTTATAGTGATGTTCGGGTTTATTTGTAACCGTAATCGGTATACTTTTCAGGTGGAATCATGATTTTTCAAGTTGATTTTGTACATTTTAAAGCAAGTAGTTTGTTTTATTAATTTAGAAACCATAGGGAAGCACCATGAGTTTTTGTTTTTGTTTGGTATAAAATGAAATCTTGACTGTAAAGTCAATGGCAAAAGTCCCATTTACTTCAGCAGGCCAGGATTTCCCCACTGTTCTCCCTTTACCTATAAACTTCACTTACTTGTTCCCTTCCCACTTTCCAAACTTTATTCATTTTTCAGTAGTTTTCAACAAATTGGGAAGTAGCTGAATAGAATAAATTATTATACACATTGCTGTCTAGTCTAACCATTAGGAGTAATGAATAAAACCTCAGTAATCATGAACTACATAAAAGAACTGCAGATTGTAACTCACTGTACCAACATATTTTAGTGAAAATGTGAATGTGACACAGTAAAAAGGGGAGGTATTTTTAGAGATGGCAAATTTGCCATTATTGTTAATTTTTTCTCAGCCCCTTGCACCACCTCAGCCTTTAGGTGAAGTTAAAAACAATGTTATGAGCACAGAGACATAGCAAAATTAAGTTAGGGTTGGAGCCTCTGTCATGCAGCTTACTCATCATGTGTCTAGCTGTTTTGGAATGGCTGTATATTTTGTATACCCCTAATATCAAGTCAATTTTAGGCTTCTTATGGTACACCATATGTACATATGGATATATTTTTTAAAAGAAATACCATATGTTGGTATCCAGCCCATCAAAAGGTCTAGCACTAAGCTATAAATCTTGCATCATCGTGCATACAGTATACATTTATTAAACAACTTTAGAGAAAGATGCTGCATTTTTCTTCATGGTATTAATAGTATTTCATCTGTATACACATTGGTGATTAGATTTCTTTTTACTGGAAAATTCTTCAGTTAGCTATGAGACAAGCGAGCAAATATGCATCTAGTATCAGTTAGAGGATATAAAGGTGGTGCTAAGGCATCATGCTGAATGGGAGCCATGTAAATAGGCAACACACCAATGATATGTTAATATGTGGTAGCATTCTCTAAAATACTTCCAGTTCCATGTGCAGGGCTAGTTAAACAGGCAGAACTGTAGGGTCTCAATGAGTGGATGAGATGATGGTGTTTGGAGGAGGAATTTAGGTTTATTAGGTAATGGGGAAACTTTTGGGACAGGAGGAGCCTATACAGGAAGGATGGGCTCCACCTAAACCAAAACGGAACCAATATGGTGGTGTCCTAACCCAACCTGATATTCTCACCTCGAGGGGAAAGAGGGTGGGTGCTGCCTTGCCAGCTGTGTGGAGAAAGGCCTTCTAATGCCAGGGCTTGCACCTTATAAAGCCTTCTGCGCTTATGTTTCCAGAGGATGAGTCTGCCATGCCCTGACCACCACCCACCTTTTTGCAGCAGTTTCTGACCTACTTCCTCCCCCCACCATCAAGCCCTGCTACCTTCCTCCAGCAAGCCTGGACAACACCACCCTGCTTCAGGTGTGGTGCAGTCATTGCTGAGATGTTAAATGAATTCCTTGCATTGGGCTACACTGCAGAGGATATGAGGGAGATTCCAACAACTGTGCCATTCTTTTGAGGTGATGAACCTGTGCTACTGTCCCAGATTGGGGTATCAGTAGAGAAGGTTTTGGAACAAATTGATAAACTGAACAGTAATAAGTCACTAGGACCAGGTGGTATTCATCCAAGAGTTCTAAAGGAACTCAAATATGAAATTGCAGAACTACTGACTGTGGTATGTAACTGATCACTTAAATCAGTCTCTGTGCCAGATAACTGGAGGAGAGCTAATGTAATACTAATTTTAAAAAAAAAAAAAAGCTCCAGAGGCAATCCTGGCAATTACAGGCCAGTAAGCCTAACTTCAGATAAATTGGATGAAACTATAGTAAATCACAGAATTGTCTGACAATTAGATGAACACAGTATGTCTGGGAACAGTCAACATGGCTTTTATAAAAGGAAATCATGTCTCACCAATCTATTAGAATTCTTTGGGGTGGGGGGCAACAAACATGTGGACAAAGGTGATCCAGGGATATAGTGTACTTGAACTTTCAGAAAGCCTTTGACAAAGTCTATTACCAAAGGCTCTTAAACAAAGTAGGCAGTCATAGGATAAGAGAGAAGGTCCTCTCATGGATCAGTAATTGCTTAAAAGACAGGAAACAGAGGGTAGGAATAAATGGTCAGTTTTCACAGTGAAGAGATATAAATAGCAAGGTCCCCCAAGGACGTATACTGGGACCAGTGCCATTCTACATATTCATAAATGGTCTGGATAAACAAAAATGGGTAAACACTGACATGGCAAAATTTGCAGACAATTACTCAAGATACTTAAGTCCAAAGCTGATTGTGAAGTATTACAAAGGGATCTCACTAAACTGGATGACTAAGCAATAAAATGGCAGATGAAAATTAATGTTGTTAAATGCAAAGTAATGCACATTGGAAAACATCCCAACAATATATGCAAAATGATGGGTTCTGAATTAGCTGTTACCACTCAAGAGATTTAGTCATTGTGGATAGTTCTCTGAAAACATCTGTTCAATGTGCAATGGCACTCAAAAAAGCTAACAGAATGCTAGGAACCATTAGGAAAGGGATATATAATAAAACAGAAAATATCAATAATGCCGCTATATAAATTCATGGTATGCCCACACTTTGCATGCTGCATGAGTCTCCCCATCTCAAAAAAAAAAAAAAAAAAGATACATTAGAATTGGAAAAAGTACAGAGAAGGGCAACAAGAATGATCAGGGATATGGAATGGCTTCCATATGAGGAGAGACTAAAAGGACTGAGACTGTTCACCTCAGAAAAGAGACAGCTAAATGTGGCTATGATAAAGGTCTATAAAAACATGAATGATGTGGAGAAAGTGAATAAGGAAGTGTCATTTACCCCTTTACATAACACAAGAATCACAGGTCACTCAATGAAATTAATAGGCAACAGATTTAAAACAAGCACATGGAAGTAATTCTTTACACAACACATAGTCAACCTGTGGTACTTATTGCCAGGAGATGTTGTGAAGGCCAAACACATAACTGGATTAAAAAAAGAATTAGATAAGTTCATGGAGGATAGTTCCAACATTGACTATTAGCCACGGTGGTCAAGGGAAGCAAGCCTTGCTTTGGGTGTCCCTAAACCTCTGACTGCCAGAAGCTGGGACTGGATGACAGGGGATAGATCACTTGATAAATTGTCCCGTTCTGTTAATTTTGTCTGAAGCATCTGGCACTGGCCACTAACGGAAGACACTATACAGGGCTAGATGGACCATTGGTCTGACCCGCTATGGCCATTCTTATGTTCTTATACTGTTTTCATGTGTGGACATAGGTCAACACCATGGCTTTCTGGACCTATTTCCTGTATACAAAGGAAAATGAGATGAAAGTGGCATTTCTGCAAGAGGGAGATGAGCTCATCTAAAAACCTACCTGAAGTACTTACTTTAGATCAATCGTATATATAAATTATCTATAGACCATTATGAGTTAAGCCCAAAATGTTGAATAAGTAATCGTGTAGTTTGCTGGGATAATAAAGATTTACTAAATAGGAGCAATAATTCATCCCTGTTTTGAGTAGATATAAAAGAGGTGCTCGATGATGGTTAACAAGAAGTCCACCATGAAACAATTAGCTCAGAAGAAGTCTTTTACATTTAACTCAATTTATGGCAATGCTTTAATTGATGATAGGCTATTAGCCATCAGTTCTTGTCTTCTGGTAAATCTTTATACCAGTTTGACTCTAACAGTGGTTGATAGAACCATATGGGTAACAATGCCCTTGTTAGCACACTATTTTTTTTTTTTAAGATTTCTTTCTCCATTTTTTCATTATGATCTATTTTTATGGCAACATAGTTCATTGTTACTGTACTATAAGGCTGATGTTTAAATCAGTAAAAAAGAAATCCATCAGTGATGGATAACTACATTTACATGGCAGTATATTTCCAGTGAAAATACAGAGGCTTGTTAAATGCTTTATGTAATTCTGATGGTATGAGAGAAGTATGAGATACTGGTTAATCAAAAGCTCAGAAAAATATTACTTTTTATGAGGTTTTCATATTTTTGCTTCAGCAATAAATTGGAAACAAATGATGTGTCAAGACATAGCCATTTTTCTTTCCAACATACCCATCACTTACTTTGTCAGACCCAGTGCTGATGCTTCCTTTGCACACAAGGCAAAGTATATTTAATAAGCAATAGGTGGGGACCTTTAAAGCAATGTTCTTCAATCAAAATGCTGTTAAGGATCTAACAATGTAAATGCAAAAAAGAACCCAAGCTCCCTACCCCAAATCACATTTTCCCAGTTGGTGATTGATTACCACATAAGTAAAAGATCAGTTCTACATTAGTACAAAATGTAGCCAATTGTAGTTTTAGTTTTACGTAAGTAAATGTAGTGCACAGTCATTTAAAAGCTTTATAAAATTTACTGTGAAAATTCATGTATATGTGTGTTTTGTGCACTGTGCTAAATATTTCAATTTCACTTATTCTCTTCTTGTCACAATGTTATGGGGGAAGTTGTGGATGCAATTATGTAAAATTTACTTTTTGTTTTGATTGTAATAGATTTTTTTCACTGGAGCAAGAAATACTTGTAAAAGGAAAATTATTTAAATTGTTGCTCCTTTTTTTGTAAAGTAGTTTTTATTTATACTCAGTAAAATGGAGTCTTACCACAACATAAAAAAGAAAACAGGGTTACACAGGATAAGACTGTAAATGAATGAATAACACAGTGGCTTCATTATAGTCCTGTAAATCTCAGTGAGGGTCAGAATGTAGCACTTTCTTTTTTCTTCTTTTTTATAAAAATAAAACACCATAGGACAAATTCAGCCTCTATTGTGTATACATAACTGGGGAAAATGAGGCCAAGAAGGCGGCAACTCTTGTACTCACATCGCTTTTATTTAAAACTGGTGGAGTTCACACACAACTTTTGCAGTCCGTGGCAGGTCCTAAGATTGACCTCACTGCACATTAGGCAGTGGGGACCTTTGTTGTGCTTGGAAGAGAAGGTGTCTTATCCCTTTAGGGGTGGCTAAAGAGCAGAAAGTGTGTTGCCCATTTAAGGGTGGCTAGAGAGCTAGTGAGTAACCTACAACATTAAAGCAGTATATTTACTTAGGTGACTTTTTGTTTGCGGGCAGGGTGAATCTGGACAAGTGTAGTAGCCCATTGGACACCTTTCAGGCCTGGTCTGAAAAATTGGGGATAACTCTAACAGGAAAAAACAGAGGGGCCTTCCAGTACCCTGACCTACCTGGGGATTGAGCTAGACACACTGCCCGGTACATCTGAACTCCCTCAGGATAACCTTCAGAAGCTACTGGGCTTGATTAGGAGAGGAAAAGCAATCAAGAAAATTACATGCTGTGAGCTGCAATCTATTATTGGGCGTCTTTGCCTACTGGGTGGTAGCCTCAGGGTAGATATCTTGCAGCTGCCACCTCAGGCATATCACAACTTTGTAAGAGTTACTAGAGAGATAAAGGGGGATTGGGATGCGGGAACAGTTTCTGAGCCATTTTAATGAAGTGTCATTGTGGAGGGAGGAATGGATACTTGAGGCTGATTTAAAGATTCACTTGGATGCTTTGTGAGGTACAGGTTTTGGGGTGTTTTACCAAGACAGGTGGTGTGCCCAGAAATGGATACCTGGATACAAAAGGAATAGTGCAGGACGTAACATTTCTGGATTTTCCCCCCATTTTGGTTGCAGATTTGCAGTGATCATTTGAGGAATAGAAATAATAAAAAGATGTTTTTCTCTTGTGCAACAAGATGGTGGTGGTACATATTATCATTCACCAGACCTCCAGATCACACAGAGTTATGAGGTTGGTAAGAGCATTTGTACTACAGTGTTTAAGACCTAACATCTGTTCCCCTTCCACACATATGCCTGTGTTTGATAATGGCATAGCAGATGCATTGTTTTATTTTCAGATGGACAGATTTCAAGAGCTGGCACCAGGAGCCAGCAAGGAACATAAATGGATGCCACTAGTTCTAGGGAACCTAGGCATACGGTGGCTGTCAGTGTAGCAAAGAGTTCAATGGCTCCACAAATATTGTGGAGCTATAAAAGAAGTTTTAATGATTTTGTGCAATTTCAGGAAGGCCTGTCACTGATATGATTGATTACAGAGGATTGGGTGCTGCAGTACATGGGGTCATTAGCCACCTGGCAACTGGCATCATCAACCATCTCCACTCGCCTATTGGGCATTACATTTGTCAATAGGCTGAGTGGTACCCAGATCCTTGTAGTGGGTTTTTAGTTTGAAGGTTTCTAGGAGGGTTGTCTGGAACCACTGACCATAGGGAGCATACACTTTATCCTATCGCTGTCAATATGCTTAGGGATCTGATGTGGATCCCAAAGCCCATATGACATTGTGGACAAGAGGTGGTCTTGTTCAGGGCTGCATTCCTAGTAGCATTTTTGACTCTCTTGGGATCAATGAACTAGTACCTGGGTCCTGTTAGGATTCTTTCGGAAGGGCTTTGGAATTGAGGGATATACATTGGGAGGGGTGATTGGTGATATTAACCTTAAGGAGGTCAAAAGTAGATCAAAGAGGCCAGGGTGAAATCCCGTTATTTTACAGGAGGGTGACAAGTATGGGATCTACCTTATCAAGGCCATGAGGTCATACATGGTAATAAGATCATAGAGGGATGGGCCCCTCTTTATTCACAGTGGTGGGAGTCTATTACAAATGGGGACTGACAAGGTTGGGGCTTCCAGCACAGGAATTGGGTTCCCACTCATTCAAGATTGGAGCAGCACCAGCAGAAGCACAACTGGGTCTGGGGGCCGGGGCAATTGGATGCAGGTATTCTGAAGCATACAGAATACCTGTGAGACCATTGGTGGGGAATCAGTGTTTATGTTCCTCTGTGTTTGCATTCCAGATGCTTTCAGACAGGCCAGGCTGATGGTGGTATGGATCTGCAAGCACAGTATTGTTTCCTGGGAGCATAGGTGGGCTTCCAGGTTGTCTGGAGGTTCACAGTTGCATCTCAGTTGTGAAACAGTCCTTAGCTGGCATGGGAGGAGGGGCATGTTATGGGACCAGCTGATGCCCCTTTTGTACCCAGTAGTTGCCGCTGAGCAGACACTGAATACACTGTGGTTCACCTCGGGGAACACAACATGGGAATGGGTAAAGGGGGGGACTTACTTAGGCTAGATCCTGGAACTTTTCTCAGGAGTAAATATTATTTGGTTAGACTTGTCGCAACACAGGTTGTGGCAGGGAGCTGTGAAGCTCCCACAGGTTAACAAGTCTGGGAGATATGTGAACATGGAGGTGGCCAAATTAATAGGTAACTTAGGGGGTTGGTAATTTCTCATTCAGACATAGCATACAGGGCATCAAAGTTATTCAGGAAGGATGGGGTCCACCTCTCAGACTTGGGAGCTGATATGTTTTTGGCTAAAGAAGGCCTCACTAGATGTCTGGGAAGCCAGCTAGGTATGTGGGGGAGGCAGCCAAGCTAATTGCTGGTGTCTTCTTGTTGTGGAAGTCCAGTGCAGGTACTCCATAGGGAACAGATACAGTGATCAGATAAAATGGATTGGAAAGGATATAAAGGAGGTATTCTTTAAAGGAGTGGAAATAGGTGGGATTCGGAACTTCTTTGGCTGGTATGGCAGAGAGTCAACACACCCTTCCTTATAGCCCCCCTTAACCTTCATTTGAGGGAGGGGGTGAGGACCAGAATCGATAAGAGAACGGGATACCAGTAGATCCTGGAATATGGAATTACCTGCTCTCAACAATTTTATCTGCCAGGTACTCCCAGACATTTAGGAATAAAGTTACATCCTAATTAAACTACATCCAGAGTCTCCTGTCCATCTTCCTGCATAGCCAAACAACAGAAACTATGGTCAATACCTTTTACTGTATACTCCACACCCCACATTTCATGGAGACTATTTCTGCCCTAGGCCCTTATGTGAAGTGATACGATACATGTTTCCTAGGAGCCTTGACTCTGGTCTATACAACCTTATGAGACATCTTCAGAATCTCAAGGTCTTGCATGAGAAAATTTAGCCAAGCCTAATAATCTTGGAGGCAACTTGAGAGTTACACATTACAGGTGCACTTCTTCCACACTTCACTTGGGAAAATTAGGACACTTTCACTTCATGGTAATGACTTTTTGGCCACCATAATGGATGAGAAAATAGAATCTTGCTATGGATCATGAATGTGAGTATGAGGAACATACTCACCAATATAGGGTTTGGGGTTTAAATTAGCAAAATAGCACAGATGTATGCACACGATGCTGATTCCACAAATTGGTGTTGGACTAGAAATTTCAAACTTTCAAATAAGTCCAATAGGCAGGATAGAAATTGCCCTTCAAATTTCACTCCATTAGAGGAAATATTTTTTTAATGAGTCAGGTACATTCTAAACAAACACTTCTGGTTTAGGTTTAATTTCAAAGTGGGATAGCACATCTTCTCTCATATATCAAATTCATGTTGCCTTCCATCTTGGAGATTTCAGTTGGTGTAATTCTTCCAAATTTCAAAGTATTTTGATTTATCATCATAAGAAGATTGTTCAAAGCTGCAGATTTGACTCTTTCATTCTTGGTTGCCCCAGATTTTGTGTTTGGTATTAATGAACCTCTTTCTCTGGGGATTCACAATTGCATAATCTTATTTGCATGAACTCAAAAAAGGGGATCACTTTCTATGGGGTTTCAAAGTAATTAATTAATGGGCTCCTTCTCTGAAGAGTTGGAAGTTTAGGTGAAAATTTCACTCACCTGAAATTTTTGGGGGTTGTTTTGTTTTAAATCAAGTCAATTACACAACGTCCATAGCAGTCTCATCAATCTCTGCTATTTATCTAATCTCATTCATCTGACCTCATTGGGCTACATGGGCTATATAGGGTCTTGTGGAAAGATCTTGGGGTCAGTTGGTTCTATCAGGTGCCAACTTAACTTGGATTTGTAGGTAAACAACAGTGCCTCTTCCATGCCAACCACAGAATATTCTGAAAGTATGTTGTACCAGAACTGTGTGGTTTTTAAAAGGGTTGGCCAGTGACACAATTTTAAAATTGTGGAAGGTAAGATTTCTCATTGCTTTATACCCGATGATTTTATATGATGTATTTGACTGTGAGAAGTTCTTTGTTCCAGACAAAATGTCTTGTCAGAAAAGTATTTTGAAGGTGGATGAGGAGCATAAAAATGCACATTTTGAGTTTTTCTGTTTATAGATCTAATGATGAAAATGCTGTACACAAATTTTCTACAGCAGTAGACACTTTTTGTGTGCGTATCAATAATTACAAAAGGAATTAAAGGAACTTGAACACAGTGAAATCATTTCTTACTTTACACAAGTTTTGAGGCACCCTGTCATTAGAAATACATTTTGCATATAGCAATGTGATATTAGACTTTTTTCACTAACAACTTATCTGTTGGCTACCATTGGAAAGTCCAACTCCTGAAGAGAAGTCTTTGAAATACTGGCATTTTAATCTGGGATACCAAATATGTGACACTGCATTGGAGATCTTTTTCCTTCAGTAGGGCCTGATCCAGTTACTGCTGAAGTCAATGGGAATCTTTTCATTGACTTCAATGGGAGGTGGATCAGACTTATAACTGGTAGGTGATGTGAGAGCAAGTGATTAAGCATATTTACAAACTTTTATACGGACATATAGAAATCGCTGAAGAAAAACAACATTGCAGTTACTGGCTAACTTAAAATTGTGTTTAATTTATTATCTTTATTATATGTAGAATACTTAACCACCGATGGAATGTCTATAACAAATAATATTCGTTGTGAATTTAGCCCCTTAGTTCTGTCCAACAATTGTTCGTCTGTGAATGTATTCATTATTCACAAGTAAATTGAAATGTCAACCATAGATTACCTATGGTTGACATTTCAAGCTGTTCACGTGGACTATCCATTATTCCTTACATCTTGGTGTATGATTGTCACATGTTGATATTACAAGCTTGGTTGATAAAGGTAATAGGGTTTATATAATATACTTAGACTTCCGTAAGGCATTTGACTTGGTGCCGCATGACATTTTGATTAAAACACTAGAGCAATATAAAATTAACATAGCACACATTAAATGGCTAAGTCATAGATCTCAGTGTGTAATTGTAAACAGGGAATCATTGAACAGGTGTGTTTCTAGTGGATCCTGCAGGGATGGATTTTTGACACTATGCTATTGAATATTTTTATCATTGACCTGGAAGAAAACATAAAATCCTCACTAATAAAGTGTGCAAATGATCCTAAATTTGGGAGAGTGGTGTTCAGTAATGAAGAGGACAGGTCACTGACATAGCGTGATCTGGGTCACTTGGTAAGCTTCCCACAAGGAGACCATATGCATTTTCATACAGATATATGTAAATCTGTACCTTTAGGAAAAAAGAATAAGGCCATACTTTCAGGATGACGAACTCTATCCTGAGAAGCAGTGACTCTGAAATAGATTTGGGGATCATGGTGTATAATAAGCTGAACTTGAGCTCATAGTGCAACACTGTGGCTAAAAGGGCTAATGCCATCCTTGCATAAACAGGGGATTCTTGAGTAGGAATAGAGGTGTTATTTTACTTCTATATATGGCACTGGTGTGACAGCTGCTGGAATGATTAAAGGTTAAACAGGGTTCAAAAAAGAACTCGATAAGTTCATGGAGAATAGGTCCATCAATGGCTATTAGCCAGGATGGGCAGGGATACAAAACCATGCTCTGAAGCGTCCCTAGTCTCTGTTTGCCAGAAACTGGGAATGGACAACAGGGGATGGATCACTTGATGATAACCTGTTCATTCCCTCTGAAGCTCCTGGTATTGGTTATTGTCGGATGACAGGATACTGAGCTAGATAGACTACTGGTCTGATCCAGTATGACCATTCTTATGTTCTTAGAAAACATGCCTTATAGTAATAGACTAAAGAAACTCAGTCTATTTTGCTTAACAAAGAGAAGGTTAAGGGATGACTTGATTACAGTCTATAAATACCTACATGAGAAATGGGCTCTTCACTCTAGCAGAGAAAAGTATAATACCACTCAATGGCAGGAAGTTGATGCTAGACAAATTCAGACTGGAAATAACATGTAACTTTTTAAGGCCTGGTCTACACTAGGCTTTTATGTCGAATTTAGCGCCGTTATATCGAATTAACCCTGCACCCGTCCACACCAGGAAGCCATTTAGTTCGACATAGAGCTCTCTTTAAATCGATTTCTGTAATCCTCCCCAACGAGAGGAGTAGCGCTAAATTCGAAATGGCCATATCGAATTAGGCTAGGTGTGGATGGAAATCGACGCTAATAGCTCCGGGAGCTATCCCACAGTGCACCACTCTGTTGACGCTCTGGACAGCAGTCCGAGCTCGGATGCTCTGACCAGCCACACCCCGGGAAAATTTGAATTCCTTTTCCTGTCTGGGCAGTTTGAAGCGCAGTTTCTGTTTGGACACCGTGGCGAGCTCAGCAGCAGTGGCAGCAGTGGCAACGATGCAGAGCTCTCCAGCAGAGATGGCCGTGCAATCCAATAGAAAGAGGGCCCCAGCATGGACGGATCGGGAAGTCTTGGATCTCATCGCTGTGTGGGGAGATGAGTCCGTGCTTTCCGAGCTGCGCTCCAAAAGACGGAATGCAAAGACCTATGAGAAGATCTCTAAAGCCATGGCAGAGAGAGGCTACAGCCGGGATGCAACGCAGTGCCGCATGAAAATCAAGGAGCTGAGACAAGGCTACCAGAAGACCAAAGAGGCAAACGGACGCTCTGGATCCCAGCCCCACACATCCCGTTTCTACGAGGCACTGCATTCCATCCTAGGTGCGGCCGCCACCACTACCCCACCTCTGACCGTGGACTCTGAGGATGGGATATTGTCCGCGGCCGGTTCCTCCGACATGTTAGCGGACGGGGAAGATGAAGAAGGAGATGAGGAGGACGAGGCAGTCGACAGCGCTGGCACCGCTGATTTCCCCGACAGCCAGGAGCTCTTCATCACCCTGACAGAGATCCCCTACCAACCGTCCCCCGCCGTTACCCCAGACACAGATTCAGGGGAAGGGTCAAGCAGTAAGTGTTTTAAATATCTAAACATTTATTTACAACATAACTGGCATATTTAAAATATTAACAGTAGCTAAAGTGCTTTAAAACATGTAAACATTTATTTACAACAAAACAGGAAGATTTAAAATATTAACAGTGGGTAAAGTGCTTCAAAACATGTAAACAGGAAAGTCAAACAAAAGGGGAATCTGTGCAAAGTGTATCATGATTAGTCTGTCTTTGGGCGCCTCAATATGTAGTCCGAACCATTTTCAAAAAATTTCACAATGTCCGCTTCATGATTATAGTGCCCAAAACCCTGCAGTCATTTGTCCCTCCAAGGGCACCTAAGCCAAGAACTGGTCAATGTAACCGGGGATAGAGGCGAGATCCTCCGGGGAGAACTCCTCATACGCCTCCTGCAGGTGTTTTTCCAGCCTCATGAGCAGGTTCCTGGGCAGGGAGAGCTTATTAGGCCCCCCGTGGTAGGACACGTTTCCCTGCCACAACGCCAGCAGGTACTCCGGGATCATGGCCTTGCAGAGCATTGCAGCAAATGGACCCGGTTTCTGCAGGCTGTCCCGGAGCATCTTCTCCTTCTGGCTCTCCGAGACCTTCAGGAGGGTGATGTCTGGCATGACTCCCTGCTGTGAATTAGGTAGGGGAAAGTTAGTATTGGGACTGCTTGCCCGTCCCTTTACAGAACGGTAACCGCCGGTTTACAGCCACGCGGTTTACAGCCGCGAGGGGATGGGACAGGGACAGAGTTCATGCTTGCAGGATTGCTGCCAGCAGAGACTCGCATTGCTTTCTATGTGAAAGGAGGCCAGTGCCACTCTTAAAGTTTTAAGCGGCCACAAGTCTACGGCTTACCATGTTTGCCAGCTAGACAAAGTCCGGTGTCCAGCCCTGCTCCTCAGCTCGCCACAGCAAGACCGCAGGCACTGTAGAAGAGGGCCGAAAATTCGACCTTGTCCTCAGTGCGCGTGTGATAGGTGCTCTGCATGGTCTTGTTCACAGAGAAAGACTATGTTCTCTGTTCACAGATACAGTGCTCTGTCTCAGGAATTCACTCCCTTTTTCCAATTCCCACAGCCACATCTGCCCAGAGGCTAGCGCACATTAGGAGGAGGAAGAAGAGGACACGGGAAGACATGTTTGCTGAACTAATGGCATGCTCCCGAGCACAGGCAGCCCAGCAGACACAGTGGAGGGAGAACTTGTCCCAAATGCACCGGGCAAACATTGAACGGGAGGAGAGGTGGCGACAGGAGGACAGGCAGGCTACTCAAACGCTGCTTGGACTAATGAGGGAGCAAACGGACACGCTCCGCCGCCTTGTGGATGTTCTGCAGGACCGGAGGCAGGAGGAGAGAGCCCCGCTGCAGTCTCTCTGTAACTGCCCTGCCCCGCCACCAAGTCCCATACCCCCCTCACCCAAAGTCCAAACACGGAGGGGTGGAAGGGGCCGTGAAAAATTTCACTCCACCCCTGCGGACTGCTCTACCACTAGAAGGCTCTCATTCCCCAAAATTTGAAAAATCCTTTCCTACCCGCCTCACACAAGACCCCGTCCAAGTTTCACGCCCCCGTTCCATGTGCGGTTGTTAATAAAGAATACGTTTCTGTTCATTTCTGTTTCCATCCTCTTCTTTTGGAGGGGAGTCTGTCTGAAGGGGGGGGAAGGGGCTTGGTCATTGGACAGGACAGTCACCTTTAGCAGGGGGCAGGTGCAGCAGCAGGGCACATATACAGTGCAGTGACTAGTTATCCTGGTCAGTCTGGGAGGTGGTTTTCATGTTTTGTGTGTTGGGGGGGGGTGGTGTTGCTCTGTGACTTGGTGGCGGGGGAGGGCAGTTACAGATCTTATGCAGCGGTCCTTACCCTGCATCACAGAGCCGCGCAGCAGGGGATCTGTAACCCTCCTCCCCCTGCAAGACAGTCACATAGCCGACACATACACGCAGTCCCGGCCAGGAGGGCTGGCAGGCTCCGTTGAAACAACCAGTCCACCACCGCGGAGCCTGTCATTCCGGGAGTTTAGAAGCATCATTTGCATCACAACCCTAAACCCGCCCCCCGCCACAGTCTGCGTCCCAGGTTTAAAACATTCCCGCGAAAACAGTAATAAAGACAACGGTGTCCATTAACAAAACAGAACAGATTTTATTTTTTGGGAAGGGGGTGAAGGGGGTATGTAATTGGAGAGGATAGTCGACGACAACTGGGTAAAGAAACGGGGGCAAGTTCTGCTTCTGTGTCCACAAACTTAAAAGTCACTGGGTACCCTGCTCAGCCTTGAAACTGGCTTTCAAAGCCTCCCGGATGCACAGCGCGTCCCGCTGGGCTCTTCTAATCGCCCGGCTGTCTGGCTGGGCGTAATCAGCAGCCAGGCTATTTGCCTCAACCTCCCACCCCGCCATAAAGGTCTCCCCCTTGCTCTCACACAGATTGTGGAGCACACAGCAAGCTGCAATAACGATGGGGATATTGGTTTCACTGAGATCACAGCGAGTGAGTAAGCTTCTCCATCTCCCTTTGAGACAGCCAAAAGCACACTCCACCACCATTCTGCACTTGCTCAGCCGGTAGTTGAACAGTTCTTTTTCTGTGTCCAGGGCGCCAGTATAGGGCTTCATGAGCCAGGGCATTAGCGGGTAGTCTGGGTCCCCGAGGATCACTGTAGGCATCTCCACATCCCCAACAGTTATCTTGTGGTCCGGGAAGTAAATACCTTCCTGCAGCCGTCTAAACAGAC
The DNA here is from genome assembly GCF_002925995.2 of Terrapene triunguis. NCBI lineage: Eukaryota > Metazoa > Chordata > Testudines > Emydidae > Terrapene > Terrapene triunguis. Next base: position 47,599,594 of record NW_020664561.1, read on the forward strand.
CAGAGTTCCTGAACACGCGAGCGTCATGAACCTTGCCCGGCCATCCGACGTAGATGTTTGTAAACCGTCCCCGATGGTCCACCAGTGCTTGCAGCACCATTGAAAAGTAGCCCTTTCTATTGATGTACTGGCTGGCCTGGTGGCCCGGTCCCAGGATAGGGATGTGAGTCCCATCTATAGCCCCACCGCAGTTTGGGAATCCCATCGCGGCGAAGCCATCTATGATGGCCTGCGCGTTTCCCAGAGTCACTACCTTTGACAGCAGTACCTTGACGATTGCCTTGGCTACTTGCATGACAACAACCCCCACGGTAGATTTGCCCACGCCAAAGTGGTTCGCGACTGACCGGTAGCTGTCCGGCGTTGCAAGCTTCCAGAGGGCTATGGCCACTCGCTTCTGGACAGTCAGGGCTGCTCGCATGCGGGTGTCCTTGCGCTTCAGGGCAGGGGACAGCAAGTCACAAAGTTCCAGGAAAGTCCCCTTCCGCATGCGAAAGTTTCGCAGCCACTGGGATTCATCCCAGACCTGAAGCACTATGCGGTCCCACCAGTCCGTGCTTGTTTCCCGGGCCCAGAATCGCCGTTCAACAAAATCCACATGCCCCATTGCCACCGTGATGTCCTGGGCGCTGGGGCTCGTGGTTTCTGACAGCTCTGTGCTACTCTCCGACTTCAGGCCCTCACGGCGGTGCCGTAGCCTCCTCGCCTGATTTCTCTGCATCTGCCTCAGGGAAAGGTGTATGATAAGCTGCGAGGTGTTGAGAACGGCCACAACTGCAGCGATGGTCGCAGAGGGATCCATGATCACAGTGCTGTGGCGTCCGCGCTGTCACTGATCAAAAAGTGCGCGAACTGATTTCCTGCCGGCGCTTTCAGGGAGGGAGGCAGGGCGGTAGTGACTGACGGATGACGACAGTTACCCAAAAGCACCCTCGCCACATTTTTTTACCCAGAAGGCATTGGGGGCTCGACTCAGAATTCCAATGGGCAGCGGGGACTGCGGGAACTGTGGGATAGCTGCCCACAGTGCACTGCTTCCAATGTCGACGCTTTCCCTGGTAGTGTGGACTGACAAAGTCGAATTACTGTCCTTAGTGTAGACACACACGTTCGACTTTCTAATATCGATTGCACATATTCGATTTAACTAAAATCGAACTACTCTCGTAGTGTAGACATACCCTAACAGTGAGTAAGTAACCATTGGAATGATTTACCATGCATTGTGGTGGAGTCTCCATCACTGGCAATTTTTGAATCAAGATTGGATGCTTTTCTAAAAGATCTGCTGTAGGAAATCTTTTGAGGAAATTCTATGACCTGTGTTATACACAGGGCTGGCTCTACTGTTTTTGCCGCCCCAAGCAGCGCGCCAAATTGCCGCCATGGACGGCGGGGGCAGTCTGTGTGCCGTTAGGGCGGCATGCGCATTTCTGAGGCTGCGGCAATTCGGTGGCAGCTTATGTCTTCAGCCGGAAGACAGAAGCCGCTGAATTTCCCCCGCGGGCAGCTGAACATAGCAGCTGCCACCGAATTGCCGCCACCGCGGAAACGCGCGTGCCGCCCTAACGGCACACGGACTGCCCCTGCTGTCCGCAGCGGCAATTCGGCGCGTTGCTTGGAGCGGCAAAAACACACGGACTGCCGCCTCTTGCAGATTGCCGCCCCAAGCACCTGCTTGGAATGCTGGTGCCTGGAGCCGGCCCTGGTTATACAGGAGGTCAGACTCGATGATCACAGTGCTCCCTTCAGGCCTTGGAGTCTATGAAAACAGGAAAATAAGTACATCATATATTCCTCGTACAAATTTTCATACAAATACTTACTGTGCTAAATTTTGTGAAATGTTTAGGAACATGAACATTTTCATGACTCCCTGGATGCTGTCTGAACAATAGCAAACTGAGAGGTATATGTTATATAAACTGACAAATAATAGCAAACAGAATTTAGTGCAGTTTTTTTCTCCCATTCAGATATTTACAAATCACTGTTTGTGGTTGTCACCCAGCTCTAGTTAACTCGTTCAAGCCATAAAAAGGAAACATAATCAGCAATTTCTTATGTCATCTTGGTGATTGCTAGAAACTATCCAAGTTTAGTACAATCCGTGGGCATGTTAGGAAGACAAAGCAATAAGCTTTGCAGAGCAAAATCAAAGAAAGAAGTATCCTTGCACATACCCGCTTCAGTAACTACATGAGACCTCTTGGAGAGGTCATGAGATGTTTTGGGCTTCACTGCCAACAATATATTGGTGGCACCCAGCTGTACATCTCAGTCTCCAAATAGTGCCATCATAAAGATGTCACAATGCCTATAATAGATCATCTCTTGCATACAGGAGTGTGAGGTTCAGACTGAAGAAAACTGAAGTGATTCTAGTCAGAAGGGAGATGATAACAAAGAACTATCTGAAACACTGTGCCCCCCTTCCTCCCAGTGAAAGCATCCTCCCCCATATGCCTAGTGGTGAAAAACTTTGGGGTCCTGTTTAACTTATCATTATCCCTGGATGAAATGGAAGCATCCAAAGTAAATAATGCCCTATTCTATCTTCAACTTGCTGGGAAACTTTGCCCCTTCCTTTAAGCCAGGAATCTGCCCACAGTGATACATTAATCATTTCCAGACTCACTATAACTCACTCTATTAGGAGCTGAAATGGAAACAATTCAGAGGGTCCCAGCTTTTGTAGAACATGGCTGCCAGTCTCCTCAATAGGACAGGCTACTGTGAATGCATTCCCCTGTACTACAATTCATCTCTGGGCTTCCAGTGTGCTGTTGCCAGTTCAAGACCTCTTTCCAGGAATTGCTAAGACAGCTGTATCCATCTGGGACAGTGCATCTCACAAATTCCAGGATAAAACATGTGAGATCCAAAAATAAACTTATATGGATGATTAGCCTAATCAAGGATCTGACCAGTTTTAGGATATGCTCCAAGACAATTCTCTTTGATAAAACTTTCTCAGCATAACCAAAAGGATTTACACAAAAAAAAATGAAAAACAAAGAAAAAACCTCAACCCCAAGAAGTGTAAAAGAATCCAGGAAGTGCAGTAGGGTACCTCTACACAGATTTAATATACCTGGAGAGGGTTTTAGAAGTTACAGTGATGTGCACTACAGAAAACTGTAAAATAGGTTGTTTAATTGGACTGACATGTTTTGCTTTGCTTAAAAGAGTCTTTGTATTTGTATCAATAATGGGTGGATCTTTAGGTCTTTCCCATTTTCCTGTTGAAGAAGGGGTGCCCAGTTTTTTGGTTAATCGTCAGTTATAAGACTGTTTTACGTTGGTTTAGATCAGTGTTCAAGGCTATCATTGCAAGGGAAATGGCTAGAAGCTTACTTTAAAAAAAGAAAAAGTTGAGATGTTTCATATATATATTTCTGATTCAACCCTAAATAGATAGCGTGGGTGTGGGACAGTGGCCATGGGATTTCTGAGGTCTGAGTGTAGTCTCTTCTCAAATGCCAGGACTGTAGCAAACCAGGCATAAAAATCAAGTGTGTGTGTATAATATATATATATATAATGTAAGTAGTCTAAATGTATAATAGATTCACTCTTTTCAAAACTGTTGTTGGACTCTGGCTCCAAATGTAATTCACAAGGGGTCCTGCCTATCGATGGTAACAAATTACATTTAGATAGCATATTTTGTCACAAAGGAGCACCGAGTACTTTACAAACTGATTTGTAAATTTAAATCATTTCACCCGCTCCTGAAATGTGGCAACAGTTCAAAAGCTCACAGTAACACTATATACCTTAACAGTCCAGGGCAAGAGGTTAAGAATATAATAGGTAAAGAATATTTTATCCAATAGAAACTATTAAGGAATAGCATAAGGGGGAATTTAGATACAGACGGCAGAATACAAATACCGAACTTGGAATTTGGCTCTAAAGTTTATACAACTGTTTCTGCAATAATGCCATAGGATCTTTAATAACAATAAATAATAATGACCTCAGCTTTGTCTCTTCCAAACTCTTATTTGAATTGTGAATTATTTGTGAAAAATACTCAGATCTCTCTTCATTGTAACTCCAATGATTGCAATGAATTTCTCCTTACTAGCACTAGTATGAAATCAAAATTTAGTGCTATAATTAGTATTGCGAGTTTACTCACATTTGAAATAAGTTACTGTCAGGATTTGCTTGAATTCTGTAGGTCTTCATTCTCATTTTTTTTTAAATTGCTTTTGGAGACTAAAGGAAATTCCACTCCTTATTAAACAGCCCTGAGGAAAATAATGTCCCTCATGCCACAGTATATTGATGTGCAGTTCTGGAAATGATGTATTAATTTATTTAATGGTGTATATATAGTGCCTGCAAGCTTTAGCAAATATTAAAACAAACCATCCTGCAAACAAACTAAAAAGAGAAGCTTAGATAAACTTGATTTTTCTTAAGGTGCACACTTTGTTTCAGTTATTGAAACACAGTTATTGTGTCAAGTGTCAGAGAGGTAGCCGTGTTAGTCTGAATCTGTAAAAAGCAACAGAGGGTCCTGTGGCACCTTTAAGACTAACAGAAGTATTGGGAGCATAAGCTTTCGTGGGTAAGAACCTCACTTCTTCAGATGCAAGTAATGGAAATCTCCAGAGGCAGGTATAAATCAGTATGGAGATAACGAGGTTAGTTCAATCAGGGAGGGTGAGGTGCTCTGCTAGCAGTTGAGGTGTGAACACCAAGGGAGGAGAAACTGCTTCTGTAGTTGGATAGCCATTCACAATCTTTGTTTAATCCTGATCTGATGGTGTCAAATTTGCAAATGAACTGGAGCTCAGCAGTTTCTCTTTGGAGTCTGGTCCTGAAGTTTTTTTGCTGTAAGATGGCTACCTTTACGTCTGCTATTGTGTGGCCGGGGAGGCTGAAGTGTTCTCCTACAGGTTTTTGTATATTGCCATTCCTGATATCTGACTTGTGTCCATTTATCCTCTTGCGTAGTGACTGTCCAGTTTGGCCAATGTACATAGCAGAGGGGCATTGCTGGCACATGATGGCATATATAACATTGGTGGACGTGCAGGTGAATGAGCCGGTGATGTTGTAGCTGATCTGGTTAGGTCCTGTGATGGTGTTGCTGGTGTAGATATGTGGGCAGAGAAACCAACAGAACTCCACTGGCCATCACCTACAGTCCTCAGCTTAAACCTCTCCAACGCCTCATCAGTGATCTACAACCCATCCTGGACAATGATCCCTCACTTTCACAGACCTTGGGAGGCAGGCCAGTCCTCGCCCACAGACAACCCCCCAACCTTAAGCATATTCTCACCAGCAACCACGCACCGCACCATAACAACTCTAACTCAGGAACCAACCCATGCAACAAACCTTGATGCCAACTCTGCCCACATATCTACACCAGCAACACCATCACAGGACCTAACCAGATCAGCTACAACATCACCGGCTCATTCACCTGCACGTCCACCAATGTTATATATGCCATCATGTGCCAGCAATGCCCCTCTGCTATGTATATTGGCCAAACTGGACAGTCACTACGCAAGAGGATAAATGGACACAAGTCAGATATCAGGAATGGCAATATACAAAAACCTGTAGGAGAACACTTCAACCTCCCCGGCCACACAATAGCAGATGTAAAGGTAGCCATCTTACAGCAAAAAAACTTCAGGACCAGACTCCAAAGAGAAACTGCTGAGCTCCAGTTCATTTGCAAATTTGACACCATCAGATCAGGATTAAACAAAGACTGTGAATGGCTATCCAACTACAGAAGCAGTTTCTCCTCCCTTGGTGTTCACACCTCAACTGCTAGCAGAGCACCTCACCCTCCCTGATTGAACTAACCTCGTTATCTCCATACTGATTTATACCTGCCTCTGGAGATTTCCATTACATGCATCTGAAGAAGTGAGGTTCTTACCCACGAAAGTTTATGCTCCCAATACTTCTGTTAGTCTTAAAGGTGCCACAGGACCCTCTGTTGCTTTTTACAGTTATTGTGCAATTTTAATACGTTACTTAGGAGTACTGAATAGCAGTTCAAAGTAACCTCTCTGTTTACTGAGAGTCAAATCAGTCCCTCCTATGGAAAAAAGTGTGTAGGGAGTAGGGGGAAATAATTGTCAGAAATTTTTGAAGTTTACCCACTGATTTACCATCAATAGTCTGGGAGAAAGGAACTCTCAGACATGTGGGGAAGGAGAAGGCAGAGACTTACAGAACTTGTGTTTCCTTGTGAAAAATCATATTCCAACCTTGTGGATCCTTGAGTATCTACACACAGAGCCAGCCTCTCATTGCCAGCATAGCTGTTCTGAAAAGCTGTCATGTCATTGGCTCCCCTGCCATGCCTACATCCTATCTTCCTAGAGAGCAATATTAACTAGAGCTGGCTGAAAAGTTTTACTTTTTCAGTCTTCGTCTTGGTCAATTTCCTAAGCTACTGGTGTTAACTCCAGGAAATTCAAAACACTTTGGCATGCTGAAAATGCCATGTAAATGACCTGATTTTCCAGTGGAACTTCCTTTTTAAAATGATATAAACTGGAATGTCAGATTTCCAAATGCCCTTTCTCACATAATCACAGGGCTTGGTGTATGCTCCAGCCTGTAACCAATCTCTTTGGGAGTGACCCCTTTAGTGCACCGGGCTCCAAGGACCCACACAGTTCTGCAGGGGCAGGCCCAGGGCCTCCAAGACAATGAGATTGGCCCTTCGGAACCAGCAAAACTCTGTCTCTGTCCACGGCTCCCTGCGACAAATCCAGCCAAGCCAGGGTGCAATGCTCTCACTGAGTATTTGTGGCAACACAAGCAGCCTTCCCAAACAGGGTAACCATTTGTTAGTTATCTGGCATAGAAAATCTGAAAGTCTTTAGGTTAGCACAGAAAGGCAGATGTTAAGTCATAGTCCATCCCAGCCAACCTAGTGCCATGATGAGTCAGCCAAGCATAATGGACTGTATCTCTGGCTATCTTCCCCTGGCCCCCTCTTGTCTCCCCTGGTCTGGTCTCCTGAGTCCTCCCAAAAAGGCAACCCTTCTTTTAGTCCCCTGGAAACTTGCTCTTCCCTCATTTCACAAGTCCTGCCTGCTGGGGTTTCCTGCTGTTAGATGTTGACTGTTCAGTCCTTGGGGCATCTTTGTCTTGCTGGACCTTCTGTTGACTTAGGTCAATTTGAGCCAATCCTTTAATGACTCGATTCATCCACCTACACAGGGAGGTCACACACACACACACACACACACACACACCTCCTGTCTCCTGCACTGTTCCAGGAGCAGTTTTAATTCTTTCACACCCACTAGGTAGCAATACAGAGGGAAACTGAGGCGTGCCTAGAATTCATAAAAAATATTACAGAAAATTCCCACTTTGTCACACCCTCCAGCATCATCCTGTACAGGAAGTTATGGCTATTGCAGTCAGATAACTGTTACATCTCTAACCACAGGCAAAACCAGGATGAAATTACTGTCATAGCACAATTCTAGTGGCTCCCTACCAGACACCTAACATCATCCCCACTACGCAGTAACTCTGAAACTGGGAAAGTTACTATAATTTATTATATAAGCTTTACTAAGTGAAATAACTTGGTTGATTGGCACTGATCAACCATTACCATTTTTACCCCTATTTATATAGCAGAAGATCATCCAATCTGTGTAGGTTAAAACAAATGCATTGATAAATGCAAAACCATGTATAGAATGAGAAAGCATCTGTTTTGCTGTAGCATGAACTTAGACACCAATCCTTCAAGTGATCTTCCTGCACAGATCCTTGTGCTATTGGGTCATCCTATTGACATGAGTGGGATTCCATACAAGAATATTCCTTTTGAAGTATCAGTACCTTACTTTGCAAGTTTTAAGTAGAGTGTGGGGAACTGGGGGTGGGGGGACCAGTGGTCAATAATACTATTTGTGTCAGCTTACTGAATTTGTATATAAATACCTACAATTTTTCTCTTGAGTATAAATAATATCAGCTTAAAAGAATAGGAATAGAATTTTACAGACAATAGTGTTCTTAGAAACTGTATTTTTAATAATAAAATTCTAACAGTCTAGTAGTTTTCTAAAATATCTCTTAATCTGATAAACATGGTGCGTTCTAGAGAAGCAAGTTAGTCTTGTGCTTACGGCACTGGGAGATCTGGGTTCAGTTCCAGTCTCTGCTGAAGACTTCTGGTGTGACTTAGTCCTGCCACTGCTTGTGAAGTCAGCGGGGCTTCATGTGGAGCCAGTTGCAGGGATGGAGCCTTAACGTGTCTGTCCCTCATTTCTGAATCTGTAGAATTAAAGTGATAATGTTTTGTACTATGATAGACTCTAGAGGCCCCAACCGACATCAAGGCCGCATTGTACTAGGTACTATTGAAACTCATTACAGAATTCGAGACTCAGACTCTAAGCTCCTCAGCAGCAGTGGCATTTCAGAAAAACTGGGGGGGCAGGCACTGCTTAAATTGTGTCAGTATATAGAAGATATGTGATTATATTATATCCTGCAAAGATGTGGGGCAGAGCAGCAAAAAAGTGGGAAAAGACAATGGAGCATATAGATCTATGAAAATCTGGAGGGAGTAGGCAACTGCTCCCTTTGCCCCATAGTAAATGATGCCCCTGCTCAGATTTTCTATTATTATTATATTTACAGCACCTAGCTGCAGCACCTGATCTTGGTGGAGGCCTCTAGGTGCTACAGCTCTGCTGTTAATAATAATAAAATTACATAAAAGCAATGCAGAGAAATGTACTAAATCTAAATTATTAGTACAAAATCACTGTGTTCAATGAAAATAAACTGAACTCTAAACTTGGCTAGATATATCCCTATATAAGTTACTTGTATTAATTTCTGAGTAATTTATTAGAGTATCAATTTGCAGTAAAGGGAATAAGGCTTTCCTTAAATATGTGCACTAAGCACGTCATTAAATATGGACTATATAAATACATAGAACAGTTTTACCAATATTATAATCTAATCATATATAATAGCAAATTAATTTTAATTAGAAATGTAAAATCATGTATAATGAAAATACTGTACATTAGAGTACTCATATATATCCCAAATATCAGAATACTGTGAACGTACAGAATCAGTATGGTATAGCATATTTAAGCATTTATTTAAAGTAGTATATTATTTGATACACATATTTTATGTGTGTTAGCCCAGATACCTAAAGTTTTCAGGGGCCATCCAAAACTTTTAGATAAACATTTCATTTGAGCAGTTACCTTTCAAAATCTCATTGTTGTTGCTCTCTCGAAATCATGGTCAAGAGAATGCCGGCCTGCTTTGGAAAGCCCACGTGTTGAGTCCGTAATCCCAAACCACAGAGAAAATGCTGTCAAGTTTTTGAGAAGGATTAGCTTCCAGGTTTCTGATCTTTAGTTCAATGAATATTCTTTCTGCAAACTGGTCAGCCATCTTTGAAAGCCCAAAAAGATATAGCCTAGCTTTGTTTTAGGGCTTATCTTGTTTCAGTAAGATAACTATAGTGACTTAAAAGTCACATCATCTGAGAAATTCATCTTCATTATTTCACTGAGGAGTGTGATTAATTCCCATTATACTAAGGCAAGTTATGTGAGTTCAGAAATAATATATGCAGTTAAATACACATTTTTGTTATATCGGGCATGTGCTGCTTTGTTTGCTGTTACCCTGACAGCAAATTGCACCAGAGATTTCTTTATTAAAATTTTCAGATGGAGCATCAGTTATAAAATTAAACAAATGTATTGGATTCCAGAAGGTAAGACTTTGCAGTTGGAGCAATTCTATCAAAATAAATCAATTTTTGGCCTAATAATCTTGACAGCATCCTTTTAATTACAACAATAGTAACGTAATTATTTGCATTGCTCAATGATTAGACATATACACAGGGCTAGATTCATATGGGAGACTTAGATACCAAACTAGCCCTTTAGGCCCATATAGCCAACATTTAGACACCACCGGCATTCACAAAACCACCGTTCAACCACCTCCAATCCCTGCGCATCCCTAAAGTTTCCAAGGGCTTGTTTCACTCCCGTTCTACATTGGTTCAGCTGCGCCGATATCGTGCGTCTGGTGAAGACATGCTATGCTAACAGGAGAGCGCACTCTTGTCGCCATAATTACTCCGACTCAATGAGAGGCAGAAGCTATGTTGGCAGGAGAGCATCTCCTGCCGATGGTGGTGAGGACGTCTCTTTAAGTCAATCTAACTTACATCGCTCAGGGGATGACTTTTTCACACCCCTGAGCGACATAAGTTACAACAACTTAAGGGTTGTGTAGAGAAGCCCCAAGTGCCTACATTTCTGCTGGTAAAGTCCTCTAGGTGCTTAAATTTTTGCCAGTTGGCATGTGCAAAGCTGCCTGAGTCCTGACATCCCTGAGCAGCTTGGTGCCCAGCTCATTCCCTAGCCCTGGTGGGAGTCACAAAGGTGCTGTTTCCCTGTCTTTTACTTGAGGTACCGGATCCAGTAGGTGTTCTCTGAGCACTTCTAACCCCTCCCCCCCCCAGAAGACAGGAGGTGCCCCCTGACACCCAATAGCCAGAGCACGCGGGTAGGATGTGGAAGAGATGGGTTTAAATTCCCCCTCTGTGTGATGTGGAACAGAAATTTGAACCAAGGTCTCCTACCTTGAGGTAGAGTGCCCTAACCACTTGGCAATAGGGTATTCACAGGTACGCCTCTCTCCATCTTTCCACCTGAAAGTGTTCCACTTTTTATAAAGGATTCATTTGGCCAGAGTGAGAATTACTCTATAGTCTGGTGCTTAGGGCCCTCCCCTGGGAGGGTGGAGACCTGGATTCTAGACCTAAATTCCTTTGAGGGGCATGGCTTATGCCATACCTGTCTCCTTGACATTTCCTACTAGCTAGTTTAGGTAGCTTCCTGCTCAGCATACTGGCTTTTGTGAATCCCTATTTTGTGCTCCTAACTCTGCACATGCATTATATAGGGAGCTTGAGTGCCTAACTTGGGGTTGTGAATTTTAGGTAGGCACTGCAATACACAGCATTGCAGCACCCAAGTACCACTTGTAATCAAGCCCACCATCTTTTCAAATGTTTTATTAATGCACCAATAGTACTGTATATAATCTTTAGTTACTTTAAAAATGTTTAAAGGATATTTTCTATGGGTTATATTTAACCCTGTTGCAGAGGGCCAGACAAAATCTATGCACCACTTAATTCTAACTTCAGCTTTATTTGTGCTTCTCTGCATAGGGATGAATTTAACGGAAGTTCAAATCAATACAAATGTAAGGTTCTGGGGAATTTTTAAAGGTTTGCCAACCCCCGATTCTAACACGTACTAAGGTTGCCACCTCTTATGTACCAAAATATGTGGGATGATCCTGGGCCCAAAAAACTGGACAGTTGGCAGTGTGTACTGAGCTGTGACATCACAGGACTTTCAGCATTCCCAAGGCAGAGAAAGGATTTTCCGGATTCGTACAATATTTGCTGCTTGCCCAGTGATTTCAAAAAAGTCACATAACTATACACTAGAATGAAAGCAAACACTTGCCATTTAAATTCATAATTTATATCTGAAAAGAAGCTGTTTGGGAACTAGAAGACACAAGTGCATCTGGTCCTTGCTGTTAGTGTTTAGTTTTTCCAAACTTTATTACAAAAATATATGCCACACTTGCTATAGTAATGTTCCAAAGTACTAGATTTGTAATAGTATTTCTTCAGCGTATGAGAGCATTTATGATAAATTTCTAAAGTATATTTTTATTTTTAATATGGAACCAGGTTTCTCCTTTGGCTCAACAAAGCCTCATGTCTAATGTAACATTCTACTATGACTTTGCCTCTATGACATGGGCACAGTGAGCCCAATAGAAGGGCATTTCATTTTATTACAACATTATAAAGATTATTAATACTACTGTCACATACTGTCCAACAGCACTTTTCTGTCTGATTTTGTTATTTGTGTTTATATCTCAGTGAACTCTTTTCCCCCTAGCCCTCTATGATGATATATTACAAAGCTACATCTGATCCTTAAACATAATGAAAAGGGAGAAATCCCAAAAGGGGAACTCTGTGACTATGAGCCCTGTTATTATTTGTGTGTGCACTATTATTCAAAACATAGAAGACATTGTCTTTATGCCAAGGGACACAAAATATAAACTGGACAAAGAATACAGTTCAGACACAGAACATACCAGATGACTAAGGATTGGAAGGTCCAATCTCAAAGTAGTCTAGTTACTTTTTAAATGTTTCTTTTGGAAGATTATCATTGAAAGATTTTGCAGAAGACAAGTACTTTCAGGAGATATTTGACTGAAGACAGAGTAGAAGATGACAACTCTTCCAACATAGAAGAACCAAAAAGATCAGAGTGGAATGATACAAGGGGAGTTAATAAGACAGATGATTGGGTTGAATGAAGAGAGCAGAAGGGGTAATAGGATGAAATGGGAGTGAAGACATAGTAAAGGCAAGAGAGGAGCTGTGCAGCTGTTGAAGAGAACCTTGAACATAACAAGGAGGGGGAAAGACAGGGAAGACATTTGAATAAGGAGTGACATGATCCAAGTAGCAGGGAAGGAAGATGATTTCAGCAGTTGTATTTTAGATGGAAGAGAATTGAGTAAGGTGAGATGGCCAAATAGGAGGTTAAAGCAGACAAAGTGAGAAATAACCAGGGAATACACAAGGGTTTTGGCAATAGTGAAGGAAGGGATGCAATATAGTAAAGAAACATCAGGATGAGGTGACAGACTCAATACGAGGGAGCAGAGAGGAATCAAATGTGAAGTGAGTTTGCAAGCCTGGAGGATGGAGAGGACACTGGGATTATTAAGAGCCCTGGAGAAGGGAGGAAGATAAGGGAAATGTGAGTTCAGTTTTCACTACATTGAGTTTGAGATGGCTGAGGTAATATTTAAGATGAGCTATCAGAGAGCCAGTTGGAGATTCAAGACTCAACATAGTAAGATCCAGATTTGGCAGTTGCCAGGGTAGAGAAGCTGTGAGGATAGATAAGGTAACCGTTGGATAAAATGGAAAGGAAAAATAGGAGGGGAGTACAGAAAGCAAAAAGGGAGAAACGGAACCACTGAAACAGCCACTAAATGAACAACAGGAGAAGGAGTATAGAAAAACAAAGAGCATACAGTTATGAAAACTTGAGGAGAAATAATGATTGTATCAGTGAGTTTGGGGGCAGTTAGGAAAGGGAAGCCAGGGAGAGATTTGGGCTTTTTGTTTTGCTTTTTTGTCCCAGGTGCATAAGAGATCTAGGAAGCAGGGCAGAGTCAGGTCAGGGTGCAAAGTGGGAACAAGGCCCGTGGAATTTGGACTAAACAAATCCATGGCTCTTGTCTCATGTAGAGGAGGACACATTAGCCCATAGATTCCACTAGTGACCACAGAGATTTACAGAGGAGACATCACCACCTCTTAACCTTCTCTTAGATAAACTACATAGATTGAACTTCTTCAGCCTGCAAGACAAGTTTTCAATGTTTTGAATAATTTGTGTCTCTTTTTTTACCCTTTGAAATGTGTCAGCATCCTTTCTAAAATGTGGACACCAGAACTTGATATAGTATTCCAGTTATACACAGAGTGAGCAACCAGCCTCCATCCATCAGACTGCTCTCTCTGATACATTGATTGATTCATGGGCCAGGGCAGACCGGGTCTGGCCATGACCCAGATCTCCCACCCCACTTTAGGCATTCTGTTCCCCAGAGGAAGCAGTCGGGCACAGTCCCAGAACTCTGCAGACTTTTAGAATGAGAGGGACTGTTATTATGAGATGCCCTTGTTCATCAACACAAATTAAAAATTTACTTTATTTGTGTTTTGGGGGGTCATCAGTTATCATGGATAGGATTTGCATAAGTGTTTTTTCAGGAGGAATTTGAATGGAGAGGGTAGTTTGTGGAGAAGGACATAAAGGATAAGAGTGGGAGAAAGAAACAAAGGAAGCAAAGTGACTGGAGTCTCAGGTAGGGCACAGGTACAAAAAAGGGGATTAGTAAGAAATGAGAACAAAAACATACAGTAAGGGTGGAGTTGTGTAGACTTTTTTAAAATAAACACAAGAAGCTAGAATTTGATATGGAAGGCAAGAGGAAGCCAGTGAAGATGTTAACTATAGCAAGCCAAGGCTAAAATACACCATTATACATTTATATTCTCATTTTATTTGTATAAATTTAACACAGTTTTACCATTTTATTTGTCACTGGTGTGGTGTTTAAAAATAGATCTTCAAAATATATAAATATGTAGAAAGAAACAATAAAAAGACTGGGAGCTAAGGTTCTAATTTTCCTTTCATTTAATACAATTTTCACACAGTATTACTCCACTGACTTCACTTGAGTCACCCCTGACTTATACCAGTGTAATGGAAGAATTATACCATACATTTAAAAAAGAGTTACTAGCCATTAATTATATTAATCAAATTTATGAAAAGAAAGACCACTTTGTCTTAAAAAGTGATGTTACCGCTTTGCACGATTTTGTAGATTTTGTCACGCATAGCCTGGTTAGGACATTGAAAAATATGATTGATAATTTAAGGATACCAATCTGATTATGCTAAGTAGGTCTAACAGTATCTATTTCAGAGTAGTTTTGAACAGTTCTATAATTGTAGCAAGGAGAGAAATAACTATTGTTAAATGAACTTTTGAATACAAAACACATAGACCTTTAATTTAAAACAATTTTCAAAGTGTTTTCAAATGGGGAAGCTAATACTATCAGTCCTAATTTGCATCATTCAGATATCAAGTCAGGAGTTTCATGTTTGATTGTTAATGATTCTGTTTATTATCTTTATTTATTTTGAAAGACTTTATACAACGTTGTAGTGATTTACTCTTATTTATAAATGTGATTAGATTTCTCTTTCTTTAGGCTATTTTGATAAAATTTGGTAGAAAAATGTAGGCAAGCCTTATTCCCGTAAAATTAAAATATTTTCATATTTCTATATTTCTGCAAAACCAACACAAAATGTAAATACACTAACTAAAATGGCACAAATTGGTGTTATAATTAAAAACTAATAATTGATGTTACTTATAGTGCAGGCTATCTATTGTAATTCTAGAATTAGATAAATGATATAAAAATACTCTTGTCATGGAATAAGACAGTCCTCATGAAAAAGGATTTTTAATTAATTATTTATGTAGAGCCCTGCGTGGATACAAATTTATACCCGCGGATGTGGATATCTGTGGATATAAACCACAGGGCTCTCTCAGGAACCGCAGCGGCAAAAGGAGCAGAACGTGGGACCGCTACTCCCAGGAGCCAGCGCCTCGCACCAGCAGCTCCTCTGTCGCAGCTGTACCGTCCCCAGCCCCGCCCACTGGGGGTGGGCACTAGACTCACCAGAAGTTGTGTTCAAGTGGTGCGCATGCCCCCAGACAGGAGATGCAGACAGCTGCGTGGAAGGGATGGGGGCAGGGCTGGGGGTGGGAGCAGTATAGCCTCGCCAGAGGAGCTGCCAACGCGAGGCACTGGTTCCTGGGAGCAGCGGCAACCTCATTCCGCTCCTTTTACTGCTGCAGTTCCAGGGAGAGCCCTGTGGTTCCACGGATACCGATTGATATCGGTAGATATCCGCATCCATGGATATGAATTTGTATCCACACAGGGATCTATTTATTGGCAGCATTTCTCTCTCTTGATAGAAATTGTCTTCTATTCTGAATTTTTGTTGGACCTTAATTTAAATATGAATTACAAAAACAATTTCTGGAAATTTTAGATACGGATACTTTTGCTGCTTTTTATCCAGTCTTATGATCATTCTAGTCAGATCGCTGAAGTCTGTCAAATGTATTAATTATAACTAAAGGCCCTAATTCTCTGTGTCTAATCACAATGGGCAATTAACGTATTAATAGGAGATTTTTAAAACTTGTTATTTCTGCATAATATTTCCCTTGGTATATTGTACCCATCTGATCTGAAAGCGATGTAACACATTTAATTGGGTGAAATTCTGGTCCCATTGAAGTTAGTTTCAAAACTCCCATTGACTTCAATTAGGGTCAGAATTTCCCTCATTCTGCCTAACAGCTGTTAA
The DNA here is from genome assembly GCF_002925995.2 of Terrapene triunguis. Taxonomy (NCBI): domain Eukaryota; kingdom Metazoa; phylum Chordata; order Testudines; family Emydidae; genus Terrapene; species Terrapene triunguis. Next base: position 47,615,706 of record NW_020664561.1, read on the forward strand.
AATACTGAAAGTCTCAGAAAAGGGTTGAAAAAGGAGGAGACCAAGAACTAACATGTTAGGTACAGTACATGGATTCATGAACTGAGTAAAAAGCAGAAATGTAATCTATAGGAATGTACTGAAACTTAATAAATTAGCTCATGATGACCTCTGCAGAGTGGTTCAAAATGAAAGGTGCTTTATAAATGACTGGAATGTTTATTACGAAGATACATTTTAAAAATACATTAGTTTTATTATTGTCAGATCATTTGGGTCAATGTACAGGCTATCTGTAGTGTACACAGCAACTTACTATAGAAAGTGAAAACTATGTTCATAGTTTTTATAGTCTTATCAAATCAAACTATAATACATGTTAGGTTTGCCTCCTGTCAAGGTTTTCCCAGGATAAGACCCTTTTTGTGGTAGCTGTCCCAGGAAATCTGTGAGATTGCTGTGCTGTTTGCTATACACTATGTGCAGGCTCAGAATAGCTCTCAGAAAATAAAACAAGGTCTGTGCCAGAGTTGGTGTAGTGTTTCACTGCACCACAGTGATGCTTACTCTCTAATTTAGGTAGAAAGCAGGTATCTGAAGGGAGGTTGGCTGAAGAAAGTGGTCTACTGACACCACCAATACAGAGAGCATTCGGGTATTCTCTTGCTGTCCGTTCAGACTTGTTTGGTTTTTAGGAATACACACATTCTTACGCTCGTTTCTACCAAAGTGAAGGCTGAATCACAGCAGAGACCTGGTCTTTCTGTGATGTGTTGCTTTACTATTAGTGTGTAGTACACTTCCTGCTGTTGCTGCCTAAAGGGACTTGAGCTGTTACCGTTCCGATTTTAAACAATATTTTATACCTTTTGAACAGAAAAATTAAGTAGAGTTGCATCAAGCTGGGCAGCAAAGCTTTGAATTTTGGTGAACAAACGTTTGCAAGCTCTCATGATCTCTGCTGTTTGCCTGTTCGCAGCAAAGAGTGCATAAACATTTGTGCACCTAAGCTGCCAGAAAAATGTTTGGCAGTCTAAAGTGAGGACTCACTTGAGCTATTGAAACCAGTTACACTGAACCCATTCATTATTGCTTAATTATAAAACTGTATTCACAAAAGAAATCTTATTGGGTACTGACAATTCTACATTATGATGAAAATTGACACACTTTCTCATATTAAAAAATCAAAAAACCTACAATATTCTACAGGAAATTCATAGAACACTCTAATAGCACAATTGTAAGCTGTAATATTTTATGCCATTACGGTAGAATATTGTATTTTTTCTTCAAAGTTTATGCCTCATAGTTTTGGCTTTAAATACAGTTGGTTTGAGAAACTTCTACCAATAATTTTCCATCAGAAAATGCAATTCTGTTGAAATCCAATTGCTTCATGACATTGTGTAGATTTTGCCAAAATTTTGTTTTGGAGGGGGAAAAAAATGTCCAACGAAGTCAGAATGGCCTAATGTTGGAACAAAATGTTTTGATATTTCATTTTGAAATAACTTTTAATTTAGAATGTTTTATTTTATTTTATATAATATAATAGACGTTAAAGTCAAATATTTTGTTGAAACAAATCATTTAAATCCAAAACAAAAAAAATTGGGAAATTTTTCTTCATAGGGAAGTTCAGAATTTTGGGATTTTGTTCAGATTCTAAACTAAACCAAATTTCGAAATCTCCAAATCCTTCATGAAACAGTGTTTCTATCCTCCCCACATCTCTACTCGCCAGTATTCTCTTGTTGATATTAGACAGTATCATAAGCCTTATAAATATCCTAAAATACTTCTTCTCACTACAGTGCTCTGTTGTTTTAGTGTTTAAATATTTCTGTCAGAATTATATTACATACTAAAATGCTATAGATGTTTACAATTTATTTTATATTAATATCATAAATAAGATAGGCCAGGTATAGCCATCTGCCCCTAAACCAGCCATCATTAACTGGCTGCAAGGAGTACAAGGAATTGCACAGAAGTGGTTCTTGGAGAGACATATGAAGGGAAGGAAGAGCTTATGGATCAGTTTATAGTTTGCTTTCCAGGCATAAGGAGCAGCATACAAGATGCTGCAGATGCATCTGTGTAAGATGCTGACAAACAGGTGAACAGACATCACTGGCAGAGCAGAGGAAGTACAGGGCAATGTGATAAGTGCAGACAAGTGGATTGTGGCACCACTGTGAAGGCCTTAAACATGAGGAGGAGAAGAAGCTTGAACTTGATGCAGTGAAGAGGAACAAGTGGAGGAACTGGGGGGGAGCAGTGATGTCATCAGAGCAAGAGGAAAGGAAGATATATTTTGTACAGACTGTAGGAAGGTCAGAAATGGTGGTAACAATAACTGAGATGGGTGATGGGAGCAGAAAGAAAAGGATGGATGTTAGAAATGTTATGAAGAAAAAAGTGGCAATATTTGCTCACAGCCTGGATGTGTGGGGTACGAGAAAGAAAGTCAAAGATTAGTCATGGTTATGGACCTATGTGACAAGGAGGTTGGTGATGGTGTTCACAGTGACAGAGAATGGGGGAAGTGATGGGATGTAGGATTGGGTGGAAGAAAGCAATTGGAAGTGGAAACTATGAGCAGATAGGATCGCCTAGAAAAAGAATATAAAGGAAGATGGGGGGCAGCAAAGATGGAGCTTTCTAGGACCTCTGCCAACAGTGGAAAGGAGAGAAGGAAAGCATAACTGAAGGGGTGAATAGACGGGGGGAAAGAGAATCAGGAGCGGGTGGAATAACAAAAGCCAAGGAAAGAGAAGATTTCAAGGAGGAGTGAGAGCAACAGAGAGGTCAAGGAGGATGAGTATGGGATTTGGCCATCAGAAAACTTGGTGAGAGCTTTGGTGGAATAGAGCATGCAAAAGCAAGTTGTAGTTAGAAGAGAGGAACTTGTGGAAGTAGTTGTAAATGATGTGTATGAGTTTAGAGATAAAAGAAGAGAGATGGGAAATAGCTGTAGGAGTAGGTGGGGTCAAAAGTGGGGTGTTTGAACATGGCAGAGAACATGACATGATTTTATTTTGAGAGGAGCAAGCCAGAAGAGTGTGAACTTAAGGGGAGTAAAATGGAGGGAGTGAAATTTTGGGGGTGAAGGAGCTTAGTAGCAGTGAGGAAAATGGATCAAGGGATCATGTGGATACAATACAAGAGGAGAGCAGATGACAACCGTAGCAGGGGAGACGAGAAAAAGGAGGAGATGGTGTTGGAAGGATATAGGAGGTGGGAGATCACATCATTTTCTTGATAAAGAAAATTCTGTTTACCCATACAGTTGTATGTGACTAAGGGAGTTCTTATATCCTATTGGATAAATAAAGGTAAAGTTTGAATTGCAGTTGCTCCTATGCAGTGATTTATGTAGCACAAAAAGCAGCTGAGTTCTACTGTATAGTCTTTCCTATTCATATATAATGATGCCAAATATAAATTATTTTCAATAGTTTTGCTACAATATTGAAGGGACACTGTGAAGTAATTTAAGCCTTAAGAAGGCAAATTTTCAACTCAGCATCTCAAACTGCAGGTGCAATTCTGTTAGCACAATTTTTTTTTCAGTCATGATTTCATTCTTTTGCTTGAAAATTGAATAGTTATTTGATTGGGTAGTTACCTGATTCTTCTATGCAGATAAAGTTTCCCTGATAAAATCAATGTTCCTATGTCTCGGGGAAAAATTGTTGCTGCAATTGTGGAAGCCATTTTTGAAAATGTTTCATGGGCCAGATTTTTTGCTGGCGTAAATGAGCATCACTACATTGAACTTTCATTGGCTGGAGATCTGCCGATATGTCTTTAGAAGGTTATGTTCTGGGACTGATACTGCAAGATGCTTAGTGTCCTCAATTTCCATTGAGATCAATGTTCGCATATTTCCCTCTCCCATATTTGTACTAGTGTTTGTATCTCTCAGTCAAAGTAAAATAAATCACTATACTTAACAGCCGATTGTGTGGATGGGCCAGATTTTCCATTCCTCCTTTTCTGCAATGAGCAAAGGAAAGGTGGGGGAGGGTAAGGCAAGGTGTCTATAAGACCTATTTGCATGTCCCTAATTCTGGCCCTGATTCCCAATGTAATGTGGAACAGCACCAGAGAAGCTATCAATTGTACTGGTTTGTAACAGTCCTATGTTGATTATTATGCCAACACATTAAAGCTAGAGGACAGTCCCCGATGATAGGTAAAGCTCTAGCTACATCCCCTATGATAGGTACAGCGATGTGGGTTGGTGACATCTTTATGCCATCCAAGTACCCCTGGAGCAACGGAGTATTCTGTGGCAGCTAAACATGCCCCACAAATAGCCATTAGTCAAGCCCTCCTCTCCCAAAAAAAATGTTTATATGTGCATGTACCACAAAAATGAGAACAGCTTTGAAGGAAAGGTTAAGGCTACTGTAAATAGTAATAGTTATTTAACCTGGAAAATATTCAACTGTGCAAAGTATATATTTACATCAGTCAGCTGCATACATTTACTTGAGAGAATAACTGATTCATTTGAGTTTATTCCACTCTTCCAAGTAACTTTCTATGAACATATTTTTATTCTGTTTTATTTTAAAGATAGAGACAAGGAACTTAAATTTAGAAAGCTATTCATAAATAGCTTTAGGGTGACTAAAGCCAGAACATTTGCTAAATTACTAAGGGTATTCTTCTGTCAGTTGTACCTATATACTTAAGATGTTATGGTTCCCTACCTTGGGGCCTTGGGAACTGGCTTATCATACATTCCATGTACATGAGAGTACATGCATCATGGCAAGAATTAAGAGTATGCCTTTGAATTTTTTGTCTTTTGCCAATTCATTTTATAATGTGAACCATATCTAACTTTGTGGGGGGGGGGAGATATATTTAATAATGATCCTTTGGGCTTTTTTCATGACAAATGAGCATATTTTATCTCATTTTTAGACTATGTAGGTCACAGCTGTCCAGTTTTTTCTTTGGTACAGAACTGTCTTTTGCAGAGTGTATTAGAGTAATGGATTAGTTTCAGGAATCTACATGGAGAATCTGATTAATAAAATTATCCTTTTATGTGGAAATAATTCTTTTGTATGTTTCTAATCTTGAAAATGCTTGGTAATGAATGTGTGGGGTTTGGGGGTCATTAAATGAACTGGGAAAAGTGTGGATTATTTTTGAAAGTTAGGTTGTGGCACATTCTGAAATATGTTTTTATTTCTGTGGAAATGTACAAGCCTATTTCAAACAGCGAGGGAGAGTAATGTACTTACCTGTGATGGGAAATTGAAAAGCCTGAGATTTTCCTTTCAACTGACTCCTGTCCTCCCTGCCATCCCACACATTGGCAGCGTTTCTCTCTGCCAGTCGAAATAATGCACTGCAAATATAGTTAATTTGCTTTAGTGACAAAATGTGTATCCCTCACTTTAAGTGAATTTAGAGGATGGGGAAGTCCAAGAATTCAAAAGCTCTTTCTTCTTTGCAGTCTCTCTGGCTTGGACCTATTTCTTAGCTTTCCTTGCTTTTATGATTGTAGTACCTATGGCAGTGAAAGTCTCAGAGGTTGTCCTGAGGGCTCAAGGCTTCCTGGAGTCTGAACTTGATCAGTTTTGAGTAATATCAAGTTCGTATAGCTAATAGAGACTCACCAGTAATCTCTAGGAATGGGTGTGAGGGTACTAACTGTACTTTTGGTGAGGGATGTTGGGAATTTACTAAAGATGTTAATTGGGTGCTCTAGCATAATATCATATCGCAAGAGAGAGCATCTGCTTGGAATTGTACAAGGGAAAAGATACCCATCTCCACAATCTTGGAATAAGTTGTATACTATGCATTTCAATAGGAATAAAAATATTGTTTTATAAGGGCTCTCTTTTACAAATGGGATCAGGTTTATAAATGTATAGGTGATCTATGACAAGGTACCTGTGAATACTCCCCATCTGCACCTTGACTTATTCCAGTTTTTAATATGCTTTTAGGACTGTATCTCATGAAAATTAGCCTTTGTAATGGGTGAATCACAGAAACTGTACAGGGCTTCTTTGCTATGTGGCCACAGACACTGAGCTTCTGATTTGAAAGAGAGAGTCCTTCCTTTCCTCAGCCACCTCCACCTATAACAGAGACTATGTGTGTCATGAGTATCATCATCTTATCCTTGGATCAGACTATCAAACTCTATCCAGTGTAAATATGGTTATGGGACAACCTAACTTGGTGATTGGATACTCGCTTGGTTGACTGCAAAAATGTTTGAAGGAGCAGAGAAGAATGGCTAATAGTTTAATTTTTCTCAGTTAATGAGAGAAATGATCGATTGTGTTGAAGACTCCACCCTCATGGCCTACAACAAATTGTGAAAAGAAAAAGGAAAACTTCAGCTGCCACTCTGTAGTGATCTGGGACAGAAGGCTCCCATCCACCCCACTTTGGTGTTCATAGATGTCCTATCTCCTAGAACTGGAAGGGACCTTGAAAGGTCATCAAGTCCAGCCCCCTGCCTTCACTAGCAGGACCAAGTACTGATTTTGCCCCAGATCCCTAAGTGGCCCCCTCAAGGATTGAACTCACAACCCTGGGTTTAGCAGGCCAATGCTCAAACCACTGAGCTATCCCTCCCCCCAACCACACTTTGGCCAATTCCTGTCCTGGTCCATTCTTGTGGCCGGTTTCCCATAGGCGGGTTAGCTACAGGAGGAAGGGGAGAGGCAGGCTCAGCATAGGGTGCTGTGTAGGTAAGGTTTCCAGGGTGTCCAGTTTTTGACCAAAACACCTGTTCAAAAAGGGACCCTGGTGGCTCTGGTCAGCACTGCTGACCAGACGGTTAAAAGTCCAGTCGGTGGTGCAGCTGGGCTAAGGCAGGCTCCCTGCCTATCGTGACTCCTCGCAGCTCCCAGAAGCAGCGGCATGTCCCTCCTCCAGCTCCTATGCATAGGGGCAGTCAGAGAGCGCTGCATGCTGCACTCACCCCAAGTCCCAGCTCTGCAGCTCTCACTGGCCAGATACTGCAGTCAATGGGAACTGCGGGGTGGCGCCTGCGGACAGGGCAGCATGCAGACCCGCCTGGCCGCACCTCCACATAGGAGCTGGAGGGAGGAGGGGGGTAAGCACCACCCAGAACCTGCACCCCTGGCCCCCTCCCAACCCCCTGCCCCAGCCCTGATCCCTCTCCTGCCGTCCGAATCCCTCAATCCCAACCCAGAGCCTCCTCCTGCACCCTGATACTCTCATCCCCAGCCCTACCCCACAGCCCCAGCTGGAGCCCTCACCCACCAACCCTCTTCCCCAGCCCAGAACCCCCTCCCGCACCCTGAACCCTTCATTTCTGGCCCCACCCAAAATCCGCATCCCCAGCCCAGAGCCCATACCCCTTCCCACCCCCCAACCCCCTGCCTCAGACCAGAGCCCCCTCCCATACTCTGAACCCTTCGGCTCCACCGCCCAACCTGGAGCCCCCTCCTGCACCCCAAACCCCTCATCCCAGGCCCCATCACAGAGCCAGCACCCCCAGTCAGAGCCCTCACCCCTCTCTCATCCCAACCCAGTGCCTCAGCCCAGAGCCTTCTCCCGCACCCTGAAGTTTTCATTTCTTGCCCCACCCCAGAGCCTGTACCACAAGCCAGAGCCCTCACCCCCTCCTGCACCCCAACCCCCTGAGCCAGCCCAGTAAAATGAGCAAGTGACTGAGGGTGGGGAGAGTGAGTGACAGAGGGAAGGGGGGACAGAGTGGGCAAGCCTCAGAAGGGGTGGTGCAGGCCGGGCCTTGGAGGAGGGGCGGGTCAAGGGCAAGGGTGTTCGGTTTTGTGCGAGTAGAAAGTTGGCAATCCTATGTGTAGGACTTTTACATTAAATTTTCTTCATTAAGTCAATTCCACAACTCCCTCCATGAAAACACAGCCAACTAGTTGTGGGAAGCTTGTTGCCTCTTAACAGTGCATATCAACTCAACACAGTAGTTTAGGATGTGAACTGAAGAATAATACATCTCTACCTCGGGAGCCAAAAAATCTTACCGCGTTATAGGTGAAACCACATTATATTGAACTTGCTTTGATCTACCGGAGTGCTCAGCCCCGCCCCCCCCAGACACTGCTTTACCGCGTTATATCCGAATTTGTGTTATATCGGGTCGCGTTATATCGAGGTAAAGATGTACTATATCCAATTGAAACTGCAGGGGAAGTTTAGATAGGCTTCAACCATAGGCGCCGACTCCGTGGGTGCTCCGGGGCTGGAGCATCCACGGTGAAAAATTAGTGGGTGCTCTGCACCCACCGGTAACCAAACTCCCCCCTCTTTGCCTCCCCCCCCCCAGCACACCACATCCCCGTTCCTCCCTCTCCCTCCCAACGCTTCCTGCCCCCCCGCCTCCTAACAGCTGTTTGGCGGCACTTAGGACTTTCCAGGAGGGAGGGAGAGGAGCGGGGACACATAGTGCTCAGGGGAGGAGGTGGAGAATGTGCAGGGCAGGGGCAGGGACTTGTGGGAAGGGGGTGGAATGGGGCGGGGACTTTGGGGAAGGGGTGGGGCAAGGGTGGTGCAGGGGCAGGAAGAGGCGGGCCAGGGGCGGGGGCGGTCAAGCACCCATTGGGCAGAGGGAAAGTCGGCGCCTAAGGGCTTCAACCATTCCTGGACATATACATTCTGAATTTTGAGGGGTGTACAAACTCCAGATCCAGATCTAAATTTTGCAAATTGCTCATATCTTTATAATGGGCAGAACAAAAAATTCAAATCCAAATATCTCTGAATTTAGGGATATTTGAAATCCAAGTCAGGATCCAAATTTTGCCACTTCTGCAAATCTCTACTCTAGCTGTTTCCCAAACTGGACACCTATGCTAACATTTTTTTTAGTACTGTGGGGTTTGCCTTTGCAGTCTCCTCTCCAAACAGTGGCCAGTACCCAATTCATAGAATCATAGAAGATTAGGGTTGGAAGAGACCTCAGGAGGTCATCTAGTCCAACTCCCTGCTCAAAGCAGTACCAACATCAACTAAATCATCCCAGCCAGGGCTTTGTCAAACCGGGCCTTAAAAACCTCTAAGAATGGAGATTCCACTACCTCCCTAGGTAACCCAGTCCAGTGCTTCACCACCCTCCTAGTGAAATAGTGTTTCCTAATATCCAACCTAGACCTCCCCCACTGCAACTTGAGACCATTGCTCTTTGTTCTGACGTCTGCCACCACTGAGAACAGCCGAGCTCCATCCCTTTGAAACCCCCCTTCAGGTAGTTGAAGGCTGCTATCAAATCCCCCCTCACTCTTCTGTTCTGCGGACTAAACAAGCCCAGTTCCCTCAGCCTCTCCTTGTAAGTCATGTGCCCTAGCCCCCTGATCATTTTCGTTGCCCTCCGCTGGACTCTTTCCAGTTTGTCCACATCCCTTCTGTAGTGGGGGGCCCAAATCTGAATGCAGTACTCCAGGTGTGGCCTCACCAGTGCTGAATAGAGGGGAATAATCACTTCCCTCGATCTGCTGGCAATGCTCCTATTAATGCAATTTTGCTTGGCTTGTCAGAGAGATGATGAAATGACAACTTGAAACTGAATAGACTTGGATCTGCAGATATTCACAGTGACATATGGTTTTTTTAATACTGAAAACTAACCTACCTACAATAAGAACAAGGAGTGGCACCTTAGAGACTAGCAAATGTATTTGGGCATAAGCTTTTGTGGGCTAAAACCCACATCATCAGATGCATGCAGTGGAAAATACAGTAGGGGAAAAATTAGTATGGGGAAATAATTGGTCCTATGACACCATCATACATTGGCCAAACCAGACAGTCTCTACGCAAAAGAATAAATGGACACAAATCAGACGTCAAGAATTATAACATTAAAAACCAGTCGAAGAATACTTCAACCTCCCTGGACACTCAATTACAGACCTAAAAGTCACAATTCTTCAACAAAAAAACTTCAAAAACAGACTCCAACGAGAAACTGCAGAACTGGAATTAATTTGCAAACTGGACACCATTAAATTAGGCTTGAATAAAGACTGGGAGTGGATGGGTCATTACACAAACCAAAAATTATTTCCCCATGCTAATTTTTCCCCTACTGTTACTCACACC
>NW_020664561.1:47625786-47630739 GCF_002925995.2 Terrapene triunguis
GCTACAACTCTGAAACCTGCTACCTACAATATTTATTTTAAAAATAAAGGCATAAAATTCTGTTCCCATAAAACTGGACGGAAAATTTCTTCCTCTTTCCATTTGTGATGGGGTATGTGAATCCTACACTGGGATAGAAGTGGTTAAGGAGCAGTTTTAGGCCCAAGTGCCCCTGCCCCATCACACCTGCAGAGCCTGCTCCAGCTGGAGAAGGAATTTAGATAGCTCAGAAAGGAGAGGATAGCAGATAGGGTAGAAGAATGGACCTATCCTGAGAGTTCCTGAGTAAGGGTTCAGCAGGAGTCCTTGCTGCATGGAGTGGGGCTGCAAGTGGTAGCTCCCCCAGGATTTGGAGGGGGGACTAGCTTGTCTTTAAGGGTTAACGAACCGTTTACTTTATCTTTTCTTTGATTGTTTGTGAGACTGTGACCACAACCCTGGAGTTGGAAAGTAAATGGTAGGAAGTGGCTGAGGGAGGCAGCTTTGGAGCTCTCCTAGGGGCTTAATATTGCTGCCAGTCATAGGGCCCTGGGTTGAAGCCTGGTAAAGAGAAAGGGCTGAGCTCCCATACCAGCCAGCCACAAGTGTGGCATAAGCTCCCCACACCTTGAGATAAGACATTAAGAGCTGAAGTAAGGGTGTGAGGTCTTTGGGAACCCAGAGTTGGGCAAAAAGCTCCTTTTGGGGGAACATTGGACTTCTGTACTTTGCTGGGCACTGTTACCCCGGAAAGGAGTAGACTTCAGGGTGACCTGGCGAGAGGCCGAGTTACTGTCTACTGTAAGAGAGGCAGCCACCATGTCTGAGTGACCAACGGCAGGGAACGCTAGGGACAGGGGAGAGTTGTGACACAGGGACCTAACCACTAGGCAGTACCACCGATAAGCCCCAGGCCCATCACACCATTTAGCAGTAAGTACATTTTGATGACATGTAACTTGTTTAATGAACAAAAGTGATATGTGCAGAAGAATTTAAAGTATTTCAAATGTGGTTACAACCTGTATTACTTCATGGATCCCCCCCATCACCACCACTAAGACCATTTTAGTTGCCCAAACTCATTTGTATTCACTTAGGGCGCACTGTGCTGTTTGTGGGGTTTTATTTATTTATATTTTACTAGTACTATGTTGTGCACACATGGGGGCAGCTTTTGGTTGACTATGTCCATATGCACATGGCAAAATAACTGGGGCTAGCAGTCAGAATGTTTGGTGGAAGTTGGACACATAGGTCCTAGGCTCAGAGAGACCCACTCTGAAGCCCTCCACATTGTGGAAGAGTATAAACAAAGTGGGCCATCAGTGAGATGGGCATAGTCCTTATGCATGTACATGTGTGCAACTCTCTTGATCTAGCAATGATCGCTAAACATGATTCTTGTCAGAGTTAAGCAGCAAGAGTAAGGGTTGCACATTTGGAGCCTTGGATTTTGATTTTGGGGGGGGGGTCTTCCACTATTATACTGCACTTAAATTGTAAGTCTCCACAGAGAAAATCAGCTACTGAAATAATCCTAGTGATGTAAGTAATTAATAAACTAGAAATGTATGCAGTGTTGTTGTAGCTGTGTTGGTCCCAGGATATTAGAGAGACAAGGTGGGTGAGGTAATATCTTCTATTGGACCAACTTATGTTGGTGACATAGACAAGCTTCTGAACTTACATAGAGCTCTTTCTTCAGGTCTGGAAAATGTCCTTAGACCCGAAGAAGAGCTCTGTGTAAGCTTGTCTCTCTCAGCAGCAGAAGTTGGTCCAATAAAATATATTACCTCACCCACCTTGTCTCTCTTAACTAGAAATGTCTATTAAACTTCCATCTTATTTCTGGAGTTGTATAGACTGAGAAGTAGTGCTTTTCGTATGCAGTGCAGTTTTGAAAAGTGCTGAAGCGTATTTTTTCAAAGATGTTATTCTGTATATGGTATCTGTAGGCCAGATTCAATAAATTCTCCATCCACTCTCTCTATTCTGAAAGCCTGTACAAGGCTGCAAAATTGATTTGTGTGCATTTTTGCAACCTTACACAGGCTCTTGTGGCAAAGAAGCTGGACTGTGTTATTTTTATTGATTCTTGTCCTGTGTAATTTTTATAGATCTATTTGACCAAACTTACCCTGGTACGTATTGTTAAAATAATTTTGAATGGTGCAATTCAAAACATCAAAACCAAACGGTGGCTACTATTCAAAATTTAATAGTTAATCATACCCTACGTTTGTAATTGAGGCTCGTAGGGTAGATGTAGCCCAACTAGCTTACGAACATGCTTCTATAAACCAAGGATATTTGTACCCCAGGTCTTGAGTAAAAGAACATGTTGTTGCCTTGATGTACCATACACCAGCATTCACTGCATTACTTCCTTTTTCAGCTGTTTATGGTGTAGTTCAGGCTTTCATGTTCAGTTCACACTATGCCTAGCAACAGCTATGAAGAATTATCAGGCTCTGTTTTCCCTCCGAGCTGCTGCTAGCAATGTCACATGGCTTCCCCGACCTTTGTTTCTCTCCAGCCTTTGTTTCCCTCTTTTCCTCCCAAAACAGGTTCCCTCACGACTGCCTGCCCTAATCGGTTGCTTTTATTGTTTTAGCATGGAACTGCCTTACTCCAAACTCTACAGAGAGGGCAGATGCCTGGGAACTTGGACATTACCGTTTTTAGGAATTCTACTTACCTTCTCCATACAGCTTTTTTTTAGAATTAAATGGTTAATAATTGTACAGTAATTTGAAATGTAAATCCTTATATCTGTAGTAATTTACTTTTATTATTATTTATTTATTTATTATTTGATTTTCATGGTAAACTATGGTCTTAGACAGCCAGACACACATTCTGTCTGAATTCTCAATATTTATAGTCTCTAGCTGATGCAGAATTCAACATCTGCAAAGAATGGTACACAGTATATAGCAGATGCTGAGTCATTCAAGCAACTTTTCAGTGAGTAAATGCCTGTGATAAAAGAATGTTTACAAAATATAATTGTACAACACAGCCCCAGCTGCTGCTATTATGGTTACCACTGTTTACAACATAGAAATGTAAAACTGATTTTATTTTTTTATTTTTTGTCCCTCTCCTTTCAAGGAAACATAGCAGCTACCCATCAAAGGCAACTTGGTTTCATTGTCTCTGATGTATGCAGTTTGTGGGGTGGCACTGTCCAAGTCATTTTTAAAATACATTGAGGGGATAATCATAAACTATTCTTGAATCAGCTGTTCTTGGTTGAACTGGGTAAATGGCCGAGAAGAATTTATGGGCCAGATCATGGATTTGTGGTGCATGTAGTCACAAGCAAGAGGGGAACTATGAGGTACTGTGGCATTCCAGTTTGGCTCTCTTGAAACCCACTAGTACAGAATTTATATGGGTTCTCTGTGTACTGAGCAGTGGAATAAAATTAAAGGCCATGTTTAAAACCAGAGGTGTGGTCCATTGTTTTACCCTAAATACCCGCTCCCCTAATCTACTTCCATCCTTTTTGGAAGGAAATGTGAAGGGTGGCAGCGTTTGACCCCATATGTTTACAGCTATTTTACTACTGTGCGCATCGGGTCAGATTTTAGTTTTAACTAAGACACTTGTGTGTGATTTGGGAAGAGGGATTGGTGCAAAGGGTTAAGCTGCATCAGGACCTTTGAGAGCCAGCAACCCTTACGTGCAAGTGTGCAGGTCAGAGCAGGGGCAGCTCTAGGCACCAGCAAAGCAAGCACCTGCTTGGGGCAGCCCGTTTGCAGGAGCGGCAACCGGCAGGGATCCAGCCTGGGAGCTGAGAACCAACAGGGGGACCTGGGAGCTGTAGTTCCTTGGTTAGCTCCCTGCCTATAGAGCCAGCCCTGGAGCAGGGAAAGAACTACATTTCCCAGCATTCCCTTGGCTGCTATCAACAGGAAAGGGAGGGGGAGGGAGTATGGTAGCTGAAACCTCATGCTGCAGCTTGCTGTGAATGGAGAGCTCACTGCTAGAGCAGGGTGGCACTGTGAATGGGGAACAAGTGTGCCCAAGGAGTAGAAGGCTTTCTCCCAGATATCCCCTTCAGAAGACATCCCCAGACTGGATTAGGGATACTGGTGTGACCTCACCTTGCAGCCCCCAAAGATGGAATTGTGTGGACTAAATGGACAGTGCCCCTCTCTATCTGAAGCCTAGCAAGGGAGGTATGTGGATCCCACTAGAATTTAAAATGAAAAGTAAGGGAGGGGAGGCTCTGGACCTGGACAGCTTTAGATACAGTACCAGGCACATAGGAGGATTTCCACTTCTGAGCCATGGAAGCAGAAATTGACTTTTCCTTTCCAGATTTAGCTAATATTCAGAAAGGGAATCTAGCACCTGCCTTCCAGATTTGAACACCTCAAAATTCAGGAGTGCTCAAGCTCAGTTTGGGCAGCTGTTACTTCATTTCTCCCAAATCAAATATACTGATCCACTGTAACTTGCTGTAGAAAAAGTAGGATAAAATTGAGCAAGAAATGCTTCCCAGTGGTTATTAGGACTGGAATTGCTATTTTCAACAGCCATTGCCTTTTTGTTTGTTTGTTTAAAAGGAAGACAGTGATATTGCATTGGCAAATTCCCCATAGAAAGAAAGAGTGGAACAAAAGAATAATAAAGGCACCTCAACTTTTCCTCATTTATGTAGGACAGTCTTATAATATGCATCCAGATATCCTCCAGTCACACAAGCTGAAAATTGTTCCACTTTACTGCGGTTCTGTAACCATATGGGAACCAATCCTGTCTGTGTTCTGTGCACATCTAAAATTCCTGCTGAATGACCTGCCGTGGGAGCGAGTTACCAGTGACCCAGGGCTGCAGCAGAAGGAGGGTGCAGGTGGGGGGGGAGAGAGAACCCAGGGCTGGGGCGGCAGAAGGTGTGTGTGGGGGGCAATGGTGGGGAGGAATTAGGGAGCCCAGAGCTGGGGCGGCAGGGGGTGTGGG
>NW_020664561.1:47630839-47711852 GCF_002925995.2 Terrapene triunguis
CGGGGGGGGGGGGGGGGGGCAGCCAAATTTTTTTTTGCTTGGGGCGGCAAAAAACCTAGAGCCGGCCCTGGGTCAGAGCCATTGGCCCACCCTTCTGCTGAAACCTTTTGGAGGTGTGGGGGTGACACTGCTGCTTGCTCTAGTGCAGGGAATGCAAGGGACTACAGTTGTGGCTGACACCTACACTGAATTTAGAAGGCTCCTTGCATCCATCTCAAGTATTATGCACCCACAGAGGTCCAGTCACAATCTGTCCCATAATACACATAGAAGAGTGTTAATAACCTGGACTTCACTAATTGCCAAACCCAATAATCCATATTTAAAAAAATGAGTCTCCCTTCTTAGCAAATATTAAATAGTGTTGCAGTGAAGTTCCATATTTAGTAACTTATATAGATCACTATAGTATATTTAACAGTACTGTATACAACCATGTGAAATACTGCAAACTGCAGTTATCAGAAAAGGAACTTAAAGCATTTTTGGACAGTGTATTCTTGCTGTTTAACAATTGTTTATTCACTCACTGTTTCATAAAGGTTGTAATAATTAATGAGATTCTAATGTAATGTAAGGTTTCCTTAGCCTTTCTTCTTCAAAAGTAATGGTTAAGATATCAGGAATTTTTAACTAATATGATCCAACTATTTTGAGTGTTTCTGTACCTTAATAAGATTTAGGGAATAAACTAAATACTCAAGATCTTCTGAACATTTTCAGGTTTTTTTTGTCATTATGAAGGTTTTTGCTATTACAATGTTAGTAAAGGAGGTGCCCAGTAAAGACAATAGATATTGTCCCCAGGAGAGAGGAAATCTGTTTTTCTTCATAAATATTTTTATTAAAAAAACTGAAATCTCATAATTATATTTTTTCCTGTAATACAAGCATATGCTTGCATTATGGAACAGTTTTGTTTGAAAACTGCATTTTTGGTACAAAAATGTAGCCATTGCTAAAGTTTCATCAAATTTACTAGAAGATGCAGTGGTACCAAGGTGCCAGAATATATCACTTTTTGCATGTTTAACATTGAGAATGTGGCTGTACTCTGAAAAATGTTTGTAGAAATAGCACTGTGGTGTTCCCTGTTGTTATCTTTCAATGACTTCCATACTAAAGGTACTTAGTTAATACATAAAAAGACACTTCACAAGTGAAAGCTCAGCCTGGATTCCAAAACTCAACTTTGGTTCTTGTCTTGCTGTGCATCATCACCAGTAATAAAGATTCTGCAGGCCAAATGTTATCCTCCCATTTACCCTTGTAAAACTCCATTGTGTTCAAGTTATGCCCTCACTGAAGTTTTCAGTTACACTGCTGAAGCCTTATTATATTCCGATTAGTCCTATAAATTGAATTTAGTGAACAATTCTGCTTAAGATATACAGAAAGGAAAAAGAAATGCAGCTCACTCTCTCGGCTATATTGGCATTGCAGGACCAACAGACGTAAAAAGCAATAAAAACTTACTTTACTCACTAATGTGAGGAGACATAACTCTAGATACACACAGGCAGCAGATGGAATGAATAGGAAAGTACTATTTTTGCATAATCATTTTTCAGAGAACAATAGCATTTTAATTTAATGTCCATTATGGACTAACATGAGCATGTCCGAATTTTGCCTAAACAAGAGCTACACTGGCAGATTGCCAGGAATCTGAGAGCGATTCCAAATTTTCATAAACTGGAGCAGATTGCAGTTGTCCTAGTGTTTAATATGGAGCATCCTGATCCATGAGCTGTACCTTTGTATAAATGATGGAATAGCGGTGGTCACAAGTAAGCAATTCTGAACAAGGATTTGTTTGCAAAATACCATGAAAACCAATGTAGCTAAAAAATTATAGATATAAAAAAAATCCCAACAGTTTGGACTTCAAGACATATGTCTGACATCTGAGGACTAAAGGAAATGAATCACTCTTTTTCAATCTAATGCAAAATTCTTTTTTTTTAAAGTTTCTCATTGTTCCATTTCAGTTTCTCCGAAGATATCTCGTATTTCAACTGACATTGTTGTGAATGAAGGAAGCAATGTTACACTTACTTGCTTGGCCACTGGGAAACCAGAGCCTTCCATTTCTTGGAGACACATCTCTCCATCAGGTAAGCACAAAACCTTTTTTAACCCAGAGTTTCTCTCTTTCAGGAAATCCATCGCCATTCATGCCTTTATAGATTAGGAAGCGACACCACTAGTTTTGTGTGCCCAGTTTAGGACAATTGGACCAGATTTTCAGAGAAGGTGAGCACTCACAAACTCTAGCTGAAGTCAGTGAGGGTTGTGGGTGCTCAGCACCTGTTAGACTCAGGCCCTTAAACATAGGGTTAGACACACAAATTGAGATACCAAAAATTCAACTTCACTTTTGAAAATCTGGGCCTAAGTGACTTGTCTAAGGACACAGAAGAGATTCATTGTCAGAGACAGGATGAGAGTTCCTGGTTCGCAGGTTATGCTCATTTCAACTGACCATAGTAATCTATCAAACATCTCAAAAAACAAAGGAATCTTTCAGACACAGTTCTCTATACCTAAAAAGGAAAGATGAAATTTACAGCATTCTGATTTAATATTTTTTAATATTTCACTACCACTGAGCATTGTGATTATGCTGTTATACAGAATAGTTTATCAAAATGGTTTTAAATTAACTTATACATGAAAAATTGCAAACAAACATGATATCTAAAGAAATAATTGTGATTCTGATTCCACATATAGAATTCTTTTTATATTTTAAAGTAATTTTTGTATGTGACTGACAGAGTTAAACTGTTTTTAGTATGATAGAAAAAAATATTCTTCAGGGGCCTCTGTATATTCCCACTGATGGCAAGAGCACCTTATTGCAAGTTGTGTTCATAGAGAAGTGCTCAGGTACACTGTAGCTCCTTCAAGCTTTCAGTGCCTGGGGCTGTATAAGGGAGTTCCACTCCTCAGCTGTTTCAGTGCCTGTCTATCTCTGTTGCTGACTGCTGAAGGAACTTCACTTCCGTGTTTCAGAGCTTTGGCTCTGACAGTCCTCTGTGTTTTATGTCTAGCAGGATTGCCGTCCACTGCCAAATGGAAGTGGTACACAGCATTGGTGCTGGATCTGGAATGTTTTTATGTGGATATTTTTATTTATTTTAAACATAAAGGGTCTGTTCTACTCTCTCACTTGTTTCAAAGAACTTTTCTGAAATCCATTGAGTTGTTTGGGAGTATGTTGTCACTGAATTACTGTCTCCCATTACTGGAGTATAAGACTGATTTGATGATTGTTCTGTAACTAAAATATTATATTTCCCTTTATTTACTTCCACATTAATTATTTAGTTTGAAAGGTTGCTGGAGAGATCACGTTACTTGGCATTACTTTCTGGTTGCTTAGTCAGATGTTTGGATACTTTTAATTTAGAATGAATGACTGAATGTGTTCTATATTGACCAGAGTAATGGCAATTAATTACTCTATGTGGTGGAACACAGCATAGTGTGCCTAAAAGTGAGTCTGAACAATAGTTTGCTTTACAAAACAAGATTTGAAAAAGTTACTATTGGCCTTTAAAACAATGACAATGAAATCTGTTTCAAGTGACCACTGATAAACTAGAAAAAAATCAGTTGCATCGTAAAGATGGTTTATAACTAAATGTCAATCAAAATAGTATCAGGAACCTTGGAGAGACTTTAGAACGGTAGCTTTATATATGAAGTTGCTTATAAGAGGCACTCCTTAGGGTTCCCTGAAAAAATGAATTACATTAGCTGAACCCTAGTGCCAACTTGCTAATGTCTTATAAGTGCTTCTAATTGATATTTTTTATTTTAGATGCAATCCCTGTGCAACCCCATTGGCTCAGCTGTTTATCTTTTCAGGAGAGGAGCAGTGCTTTGGTTGTGTTTTAATTAAAACTTGTCACAGAGATTTTAATTTTACATTCTAGGTCAACTTCTTTATTGCCATTTGAGTTTTGGTTAACCTTGCCTGCTTAAGAGGAATCAGGAGCGAACGATGTTCAGAAAAAAGAATTCCTTAGAATAGGCAAGGTTAACCAAGCCTCAAATGGCAATAAAGAAGTGGACTAATTACGGCTTATTGCAATGTAACTTGCATGCTCTCTGAAATTCATTTAACTGGATAAAATGTATTTTCTAAACTACCAATAGTCAAATACAGACAAAAGCTCTGAAAAAATAATAATAAATATGTAACTATATAGTCTATACAGTATAATAATACTAAATATGTATCAGTAAATAATATTGTTAGAGCTACCTCCCTCCAGTTACAGCGCATTTCTGTTTGCAACCAAAATTTGGGTCACAAGCTTGTGTGGAGCCAGAGACTGAGAGGGCAGCAGAACCAGTGCACTCAGTCCACGGGGGAGGGAATATGTTGGGTTGCTTGTGAAAGACTCTTGCTTGTCTTTCTAAAAGGTATGTTCTAGCTCATCTAGAAGTTATGGACTTGATGAAATTTTATGGCTTGTGTGACACAGAAGGTCAGCCTAGAAATCATTATAGTCCCTTTTGGCCACGCAATCTATAAGTCTTTTAGCCAAGTAGTGTTAATGGTTTCTTGAAGGGGAAGCATCCAGACCATTCTTGTTCATTGCATATTATCCACAAGATATTGCTCCCTTGTTAGGTTAGGTTAGTTGTCATGCTGTTGCTTGGACAGCATAGAGGACACCAAATTCATTATGTGCCTCCATGATGTTCTGTTCTGAGCCAAATTTGATGTGTTACGGGATTGGATGCCTGTAAGGCACAGGTGTCTGTTAACGCTTCTCCAGCCATCATGTTTTAGATCTTCCAGGGGGTCTTTTCCATTCTGCTTTTATTGGGTCAAAGTCAAAGACGACTCTCTCAGGGAAGTTGGAACACATTTGGAGCAGATGACCTTAGAACCTTAGAGAGCGTTGAGTGCCAGTTGATGTTTTCAGTCATTTTGGAATGCTTCATTTGAATGGTGTCCAACTTCTTTTCAATCTTGACAGTGTGGTGCCTGTCCCATAGGTCAGAATGCTTGTCACTGAAACATTAAAGCTCTTTAGCAGCAAAGCGTCATATTGCTATTTACCAGTGTGTTTGATTTGTGAAAGTAGGTACTGATAACATATGCAGTGCAGGTTTCAGGTCCTTACTTGCCGCTACTCATGTTATTGACAACAGAGCCGAGGTAGGTGAAATCACCAATAGTCATGACTGTGTGGTCACCCACGAAGATGCTAGAGTCCTCAGTGTGTTTGCAATTGCCACCTGGAAGAATTTTGGTTTTACATCAACTAAGTTTTGGGCTGACTTTTGCCACTGAGCTTTCCTAGGCTTTAAGTGTCATAACCAGCTCATCCATTGATTCAACAACTAGCGCTACATCGTTGGCAAAATTGAAGTTAGTACGGTTTTTAACATCAAGGTATATACCTAAAATGCATTTACTTGGTCTTAGAGAGACAAAATGGGTGAGGTAATATCTTTTATTGGACCAACTTCTGTTGGTGAAAGAGACAGAAGTTGGTCCAATAAAAGACATTACCTCACTCACTTTGTCTCTCTAATATCCTGGGACTGACACAGCTACAACAACCCTTTACTTAGTCTTATCAAGTACGTATTCTCTGATGCCATTAAAGAGTTCTGGGGTGGCATGCCTGACCTAATTAGTAAGAAGGTAGTTCTTTTCCCATTTACAAGAATGCAGTTTGAGGAGTCATCATATTAAAGAGAGAACGTTCTACAGAGTTTGTCAGGGAGGCATGTGAGTTTCAAGATCACTCAAAGTGATTCCCTGTCAATAAAGTCAAACGTGGCCTTGATACCCACAAATGCAATGTGAATGGGGTGCTTGAATTCTCATACCTTCTTGATAAGCTGGTGCACTGTGAAGATTTGCTTCATCATGGAACTACCAGGAGTGAAGCCAGCTTGAACTGATCTTCTCTTTCTTCTTAAGATATCAGTGGTTCAGGCCAACTAGATGGAAGAAAAACTTTCCCTAGGATGGCTAGAAGAGTAATGCTGTGATAGTAAAAGCAGCCTTTTTGCTGCCAGTAATGCCTTTTTGTCATTTGGACAGGTTCTCCAGATTACATTGAACAGTGTCTGCAGCCACAAAAGAATAGGTGGTCCAGTGCATTTTAACAGTTCTGCCAGAATTCCACATATTCCTGTCACCATATGTCCCTTAAGCTCCCTTGGGACTAAATGAAAACTAGAATACTTCTTCAAATGATTTTCCACTGTTGAAGTGCATGTGCCCTATCTGTGCAAAATGGGATGTTTTTTGAATAGTACTGTCCATTAGGGCGACACTTGTGCCCTGGCCACTTACTCTTCCTGTAGTCAAGAATATAAGGGGTGGAGCAGCTGTAACCTCCATTCAGTTCCATGCAGCAGATGGCTGAGACAGAACCCTGCTCTGCATAAGATGGCTGATGCTGATGCTGTTCTACAGTTGTCTTTGTCCATTTGCATATATTAAAAACCAAAACAAAACAAAACCTCTTAGACTTAGATTACTGATTTTCCTGCATAGGGGTTTAACCCCTCCCCCCCCCCACGCATGCACCACCTTGTAGATGGATCTGCCCTGTACAATAATTCAAAATGGCCAGCAGCAATTCCCTGTGGTTTAAGTTTGCCCCTCTTGTGATGAGGCAATACCTGTGAATGATGGCTATGCTCAATGCCTATTGTGCCTGGGAGAGGGATGTACTCCAGAGAATGGTTAGATTTGCAAGTCCTTCTCTGAAAGGACCCAGAAAGTGATGGAGGCAAAACTGAAACTTTTTCTCCTAGAAAAGTCCATGCAAGCAATATCAAACCCTGGCAGACCCTCCAAAAAGCTCCAGCTACTGGGTCCACCTCAAACATCAAGTGTCCTGGTGAGCCAAGATACCACCCCAGGTTCCCAGAAAACCTCTCATGAGCCCCACTCATCAGGCATCTCAGTGATGACTTCAAACAGGGGCCACAAGGAGTCCTGCTCTGATGTGTCTGCACCAAAACCCAAACTGGCACAATGGTCTCTACACACAACAAGGACTGTGCTGCCTCCAGTAGCAATAATAGGTGCTGACTACTATATCAAAGCCTCAAGCACTGTCTGTCTCTGCACCTGAAGCTCCAGCACAGTTTCTCCGTACCAAGAACCACTGCTTCAACTCCCACCACTGCCTTGGTACTGACCAAATTCTTACCCAAACTAGTTTGAGAGCTCTCTTCAGTGGCACCAATGCACTCCACAGCAACCTGAGACCTTTCATTCTGACCAGTTCTGGACTCATCTCTCACTAAAAGGCGGCAGGAGGTTATCTCTAAACCATTCCTGGCACTGATGCTACACAGAGCACACTGGATAGAAGTGTGTATTTCTTTATCTCCCCAGAAGAGGAGAAACAAAGCAGACCTTCCTCACAAGAATATTCCCTTTCACTGTCTTGGGTAGCTCAATGTGAGTCTTCTGGAGATTTGAGAGAGGAATCCTTGAAGGATACCAGACCATGCAGGACCCATAGGGAACCCCTTACCTGCTGCCCACCCATGTGTCCCTGTTCTCACTACCCTAATTAACCATGGTCATACTGATTTCCCTGGGTAATCAGTCCATGTGCTATGAAACCTGCATTTTCAACTGCACCCCACACAATGAATACAGAGGTCCCATTTTCTTAAGCTCCTCTCGTGTCCCATCCTCTACTGATGGAGAGTTAGGAGGAATATAATGGTGATGATTGCTCTTCTGATCCACAGCATCAGCTATCTGTAACCATCTCATCTTCCTCCCCAGTTGTAGTCATTATTCCTCCTCCATGGCTTCTATGGATAAGACAAAAGTCTTTCAGGACTTGCTAAAAAGAATGGTGGAGATACTGGATATCCCACTAGAGCCCATACAAGAGAAGCTCGGGATATTCTGCAACCTTCTACTTTTAGTGTCTAGCTATGGCCATCAGTTATGGACTGCTTGAACCTGCCAAAGTGATCTGGCATATTTCTAGCTCAATTCTAGCAATTTCTAAAAGAGCTGACAGAAGATACCAAGAAGATGCCAAGTATCCACTAAGAGTTTTGAGTATTTTTTATCAGTACCTGGTACCCTGATTATTCAAGCAGCTCAGGAAAAATCAAGGCAACAAGGTCAGCATAAATCTATTCTTTAGGAGAAAGATCCAAAGAATCTTTCGGAGGAAAATATATTCTTCAGTGAGCCTCCAGATGAGAGTAATGTGCTATCAAGCGCTACTCTCAAAATACAACTTCCTCCTTGGGACAGACTTTTTAGTGAGGCTTCTGAAGCAGAAGCATCAGCATAAGAAATGAAGATCTCTCATGGCCTAAGTCCCAAAGAGAAAACACCAGAGACTAGAGTCTTTCTACAGACAGATGACAACATCCCTATTATCAGCAACAGTGGTCCTCCAAGTCCCCGAGCAGGAGACAGTAATTTCATTGGTGGCAGCCCTTTCTGTCGTCTTTGCTGCCCCACATTCTGGGGCTTCTAGCAAGAACCGTTTTGAGGTGCATGTTTGGAGCCTGACTAGACCACCTTTGGATCCTCTTCCTTTCAACCCATCCAGTGGCAACTGCTTTCTTCCTCCAGGAGACATGGACTGGGATAACCTCAGACTGGTGGGTCCTCAAAATAGTCAGCATAGGGTACCCCACCCTAGTTTCAAGCTGTGGCAACCCATCCCACCTTCTCCATCCCTTTTCAATGATCTTTGTCATGAGACACCGTTGAAGCATTTGGTAGATTCCCTTATACAGCTGGGAGCAGTGGAATAAGTATCCCCAGAGTTCAGGAGCAAAGGATTTTATTCCCACTATTTCCTAGTCCTAAAGAAGAAAATGGGGTGGACACCCATCCTCAACCGTAGATATCTCAAGGCCTTCATCCATTGTTTCAAATTCCGGATGGTTACCCTAGTCTCCATAATCCCTTCCTTGGATCTTGTGGTTGGTTCGTGGCTCTCAGCTTACAGAACACATACTGCCATCTTTCAGTATACCGAGTTCACATGAAGTACCTGAGATTCGTAGCTGGCAAATCTCACTGTCAGTACAGAGTCCTACACTTTGGCCCTATAAGTCTTCACCAAAGTTCTGGCAGTCATTGCTGAGTAACTGAGGATACAAGGAATACAGGTGTACCCCTAATTTGACGATTGGCTGATATGGGGAAAATCCCCCCAGCAAATGTACAACTCCCTTCAAAAAACATTAAACCTCTTTCTATTCTTATTGTAGAAAACATCTGTGGCAACAGGTAATTCCCAATAAGCTGAAACATCTCTCAATGAGTCATTTTTATCAATCAATGAAGACATTTTTAATAACATGTATCCCTTATAAATCACAAGTAGTCTTTTTCTGGACATCTGGACAATTCTCCATGGGTCAACAGGGTCAGGGTAAAAATATTATATACATTCCACCATTTAGTCACACACTATATTTAACCTAACTACAAAGTCCCTGGAAGCACAAAAACTAGAATTATAGCTACAACACACTTTGTTCAAAGAATCATGGGGTTTTATATACAAAGAATTATGGGAATACAAAGAATCGTGGAGAGTCTGGTTCATTTGCTAACAGAAGGAAACCTTTAATCAGACTGGTATACAAGACCAAATGGAAGAGATTTTTCTGTCTGGATAGTTCAGCAAAAATTTTCACCATTGACAACTTCAATTTCTGCAATTCTGGAATAACTACTTTCCCTGAAACAATTGGGATTGTCCCTCAGTTCTATAAGGGTGCACTTGGAAGCGATCTCTGCTAGTCACCCTCCCATTCAAGGCCACATGATCTTCGCTTATCCACCTCTGGTGACGTTTCTAAAAGGGCTCACCCATGTTTTCCCACCGGTCAGGGAACTCCTTCCTTCTTGCAATCTTAACCTGGTTTTGACTGGACTGATGGGTTTCCTATTTAAGCCTATGACTATGTGCTCTGCTTATCACCTGTCTATGAAAACCACCTTGCTGGTAACCACCTTGCTGGTAGCCAAAACTAGGAAAATAGGGGAGATTCAGGCCCTCATGATGGGCCCTCCTTACATGTTCTTTTGTAAGGACAGTCACCCTTAGATGTCATCTGAGGTTTCTGCCCAAGGTAACCAATGACTTTCACATCAATCAGTCTGTTCACTCCTGTTTTTTCTCCCTAAACTGATTCTGCCACAAGTGAAATGAAACTCCACACACTGAAATAATGAGAGCCTGGTATTTTTATTTAGAGAGGACCAAGCTGGCCAGGTGCACACCTAAACTCTTTGTGGCTTTTGCTGAGAGGGTTAAGGGACAGCCCTTGGAGGGGCAATCGTCTCAGAGGCTGTCCAAGTGGGTCTCAGATTGTCTTGTTATGATATAGCTAAAAAGGATGACCCTGGACAAATTAGGGCTCATTCTACTAAGACTGCAGCAGCTTCTGCAGCTTGTCTGGGTAGCATCCTCACATCAGAAATGGTTAAGGCAGCAACATGGAGTTCTAGACACACATTTACCACTCACTATTTCCTGGTTCCAGCATCCAGCTCAGATGCTAGTTTCAGTAAGATGGTCCTGCAATCTCTATTCAAATAGGACTCCTCTTGCCCAGGTCTGGTGAATTGGCATGTGATTGTTGGACACCAGCAGTGGAATCTGTGTGGACAATCACTCAGAGAAAGAAAAGTTACTTACCCAACAGTAAGTATGGTTCTTTGAGATGTGCTTTCCAAAGATTCCACAACCCACCCTCCATCCTCGTTAGCCAGAGTCCTATTCCAATGGGATTCTAATTAACAAAGGAACTGACTGCAGGTTGCACCCTGCCCTTTATAACCTTAGCCATGGGAAGCGAGAGGATGGCTGGGACACTGCTATTCAAAAGAATCTAATCTCAGGCACCTGGGGCATATGTATACCAAGAGTGGAATCTGTGTGGACAGAGTATCTCAAAAAACCCACACTTACTGTAGAGTAAGTAACTGAGCTTAATTAACTTGCATTTATGTGACTATTGTCTAGGATAATAAAGAAAGACGCTCAATCATAATATGGCTAATTTACTTTGGTTTCCAGCTGCATTTAACCCCACTTCTTACAAGGAGCAAACACTGATAAATCTCTCTTGGCAGAGAACTGAAATAGAGTTTGACTGTATTGTAGCTGATTTACTATTGTCATGGCTCTGTTTTCTCTGGGATAAGGATAGAGGATTTAGGACTGGTCTGTGGGAAAGGAGGAAGGCCCAGAAACTCTGTGAAATAACTCCATGACAATACAGAAACAAGCAGCCCTGGAAACCCAACAGTTTATATTCTGTCTGGTAGTCTGTCGTGTAAATTGTTGAAGTAATTTTCTTTTGAGGTAACAATGTAGCTGTACTGTATTGGAGCACGTATTTTGGAATAGAAACAGTTACAAACAGCACTAAAAATCAATTAAAATGTGCAAGGTATGCCTCGATTTATTAGGAAAAAAAGGATACTTGCAAACACTAGTTTTCTCTATAGTGTTTGCATCCTAATTTCTGCAAATTGAGTTTATCTAGAGCTAAGGTTCATTTGCCCTTCATATTTTTCATCAGTTCTCTCCTAGAACTCCCACTGACAATAGTGAGGCTTACATACATGCATCAGAACAAGAATACAGTGCTAAATAATAAAGAATTATATTTAAAAGATTCTGGAATTGTTTGTCAAAGCTGCTACTAAAAGATAAGATACTGAAATCTCTGTATACAAATGATTCAATGTAGCCTAATTCAGAAAAGTTATCATGGTTTGCATCAATGCAGCCTCTACTTGGATGAGATCTGATACAATTTTTTGAACAAGAGATAAAATAAAACTTTAATGTGAATGAAAATAAAATATATTTAAAGATGATTTTTAACTTAGTACATAAATTATTGGCCTGTAATCTTTATGGTGAATGTTTAACTTAGTCATTATGTAAATGAATGCATTATATAAATATTCATTATACAAACCCATTATGTAAATCCACAGAATCTACACACACAGTGTAACGCCAAAAGGAATGTGAAACTGTAGTTTGTAATCTGAAATTCTCGTATTGTTGAAATGTCATTTGATTAAATAGTAGGTATTTATTTTGTTCTGACATTGAAGAGCAAAGTTTAACATCCATAGTTTAAGAATGAAACCAGAATCTTAAAGAATTAAGGTCTGTCTGAAACATAATGCTAGTTTTAAACACTTGCATACACACCATACTTGTTATATTACCATCTTTGGAAAGCAAGCACTGCAAATGTTACCAAGAGGAGTTGTATACGGAAAGTGGACCCCCATCTAAATACCACAAGGCAGTAATTTTGCAAGGCGCTGATCCACTCCATTGATTTGGTTCATGCCCCAAGTGAGCAAGGGAAGGAGATGACCTGCAGTTCCTCCTCTTCTTTCAACAAGTTGCTTTGGCAGCTATTTGTTTTACACATGCACAAGGCTTTCAGATATGCTTCTCTTTTCTCACTCTTTTGGGGTGGGGGGGACGGAGAAGGTAAAATAAGAGGATTGTGACTGGTGGTGAATCAAAAAGAGATGGATGAAGCTGGCAGTTGCAAATCTGTCTAGGTCCTTTGCTGTTACTGAAAAATGCATGATGCGCTGAATGAGCAGGTGTCCTATGGAAAACATAGTCTGTGATCATGTTATTAAAGACTCTATTAAAGTTTATACAAGCGCCCTTTATTCTGGCATTTCCTAACTTTTGAGTGCTTGACTTCGCAAACTGAATGTTCTTTGAACGTACTTTTTAGATGTACTTCCTAGGTTTTTAAAAAGCAAATTGAAAAAACAGAGTAGACCCTGTTGGAACCATATTCACACCCTCATAGTTCATCAGTAGAATTAAAACATTTAGATGCAGGGGCGGCTCTATGTATTTTGCCGCCCCAAGCACGGCAGTGAGGCAGCCTTCGGCGGCACGCCTGCAGGAGGTCCGCCAGTCTCGCGCCTTCGGCGTACCCGCTGCCGAATTGCCGCCGAAGCCACAGGATCAGCGGACCTCCCGCAGGTGTGCCACCGAAGGCAGCCTGACTGCCTCCCTCACGGCGACTGGCAGGCCGCCCCCCATGGCTTGCCGCCCCAGGCACGCGCTTGCTGTGCTGGTGCCTGGAGCCACCCCTGTTTAGATGAATAGCACAGACATCTGCCACTTGAGCTAACTAGTAGTAGTAGGTTGTCATCCTCTATGTGACCCATCCACTAGAAGGAGATGAGGTACACATTTTGCCAGTGGGCTTCACAGCTATTTGAGTTTCCTCTAGTGGTTACCTACCCTTCTGCCTCTGGCCCCTCCAGCTTGTGTTGTTTCAGTCCCAGTCTCCCTTCTGCCCCTCCTCATCTCAGGTTCCTCATCTCAGTCACCCCACCTCCCTCTGACTCTTTGTCCTGTTCCCCAGCTCTTTCTCACAGTTTCAACAGCACCTTCTCCCGGTCTCTCTTTTCCCCATCCCCTTTGGCCGTGCTCCTCACCCTTCTGAACTCAGATCAGGCTACTACCTCTCTCTCTCCTCACTGCCTGCAGGAGTAAGCATTGAGAGAACAGGAAAGAACAGAAAAAGAACAGGAAAGACAGCATCCCTCCTCCCAGTCCCAAAGCCTGGCAACACAGCAGCTCCTGTCTAACAGGATCCCCTCGCCAAATTTCAAGTCTCTGTGCCAAAGCAAGGAGGCACTAAAGAGAAAGAAATAACTTATTCTGAGAAACAGATGAACCATTTTTGCTGATGTTTAAAAAATAAAATAAAATATAATATAAAAATAAAATAAATCAGCCATTGACAGACAAACAGCATGGGAAATTTAAGCTCAAAGGCTTAAAGTCTGTCAAAGTTATAAGCAACAGAAAACAGGGTCTTACAATGGAAAGTGTTGAGCAACCTTAACAACAGGCACCACTACCTGAATCATCTACAGTATAGCTCGAGGTAACAGCAGAATAATAAACACCTGCAAAACAGAATATTCACAGCCAGTTCACTCTCTATTGCCTGTAATACACTAAGTATTTGCAGTTCAATAATATTGGCAGTCTGATGTTTTGGAGGTAGTTTTTTTTTCCATTTTCATGCTGTGACTTCCCTCCCCTTATTAGCAAACTCCAGTCTCTCTTCATGCCCCCTTCTCCTCCTGTGTGTGTGGGCGCACACACCATGATTGAACTGAATCCAATACTAGCCCTATTGTTTCTGGACAGTGCTAAAGCTCTGAAGATGTATTACACTAATGTATCATCATAACACTGGTCGTTCTGACGATATATTAGTGTAATACATCTTCAGAGCGCACAAATGATGGAACTGTCTAGGACGAATGAGTCTAGGAGTTGATTCAATTCAATTACAGGACAAAAGGCATTGCTAGTAACTGAATGCAGAAAGAGAGAATGTTTCCTGCAAAAATCTCACTGGAGCAGATTACTACAAAAATCTTGACATTTCATGGGGAAAAAGTCAGCTTGTTTGCTTTTAGTTTCAGCTAAAAATAACTACCCTGAAATATTAACAAGAAGTTTTAAAATTAGCACTAACTATGTTAAAAGTTAAAATGTTAAAATACCTTGTTCCATATGTATTTAGTTATTATAGGGTAATTTTTTTTTCAAAAGTTTAATGAATATTTCCGCACGACACAGAAACAGTAAACATCCTGTTTAAAAAGTAAGAACTATGTGCGATGGACTTTTTTTACAATGAAAATTGATTTTTTTTTATTTTAAATCAAATAGGATCAGATTTCCAAGGACTTGTATAATGTGTGAATTAATGTTTTAAGATGCTCAAACTCTTTTCCTTTAACTCAAAAGTGGCTTTATCTTTAAACTATACTTTGCAATTGTAGCACTCATACCTAGTGAATTATATAGACCCAAGAGTCGATAGAGCATGTGCATGTACACACCAATACAATAGGTGTTAGTGTACCTAAACTTCAGTTAATATAATCACAATCCCAAACAATATATTCAATACAGCATTTCTTAGTCTATAACAAGCTGATAACTTCCACACTACTCTATAGCTGCTGTCATTAACAGTACAGAGCTAATACTAATCTCAACTGTGTAAAATATCTAGACATAGACGCAGCTTTTCCTAGCTTTATCATTCAAAGTCGAATTAAAGATATTTCAAGTACTATGGAAATGGTCCCATCTGAAAAGCCTCTCTGTTGGATCGTTGTTAAGGTCCCACTTGAATTGCTTTGTCCTAGGTATCTTAAATCTTGGGATTATTTGTTTCCTGGTTCATCAGTCTGAATTCCTGAGGCCAGCTGCCAGTCATCTGTCTAGTACTCCAAGTGATCACAAGGCACTTCCCTTGCTTCTTTTTAAAGCCTTTACTGCTAGTCAAGAATAACTCTGCCGACAGCACAGCTGTTACTTAGAATGATATGCATTTGCCATCTATGAAATTTCCCCATGACACCCCATGTAATCACCTGGCTAGTGGGATGTGTACTGCCTTTTTCTGGATGGAATCAGAATTCTTCGACTACACCATAGCCCCTGTAGTGCTAACTGAGATATTCCTTTAACTCAAGTGTTAGAGGCCTATTCCTTTGGAGCAGGAGGATCCGAGTTCCATTGTCACTAAAGCTGTGAAGTTCTGAGTAGCTATGATGTGCACCCTATTGGCAACTGTAAAGATCCTAGATGGACATGGATATATATATATTTTTTACTGTATTATTCTATAGCATAAACTAGTTTCTTTGCTTAGGAAAAATAATGTAAAACAGTTCAGTGATTTAATTTGATAAGTAGTGGCAATGACATGCCTCCCTTATGCCATCATTTTTTCATCTTGTGGGCAATTGTTTGACTGTGGCATTAGCACTGTACTCAACTTTCAGGTGAAACATCTGTTCCTTGCAACTAAATTGGAATGGCCTACCCACAATCCAGGAAAGTTTCAGTAGCAAATCATGCAGGAAGGATCAACAATGAGTAGGCCAGGATTAACCATGAGCTGGGAGGTTTCATATGTTCCTAAATAGGCCAGTCTGAAGGAAGCACATCTGAGCATGTAAATGTCTCAATCTTCAGTTTCAAATCTGCTGCAAGGTGCTGGACCTGCATGGTCAAGTGATGGCTTCCTGGAAGACGACCACTTTCATAACCCCTTTGTGAAAGTCAATATTACAATGGGGAAGTGGAGAGCCTAGGCCTTTTTGCAGACAATTATCCTTGACAAATTTATGTACATAAAACCTATATGGTAGTGTGATGGGCATACTAGAAATGAATAGAAAAGAGAAGCCTAATATACAGTGGTTCATTTTGTACTTTAAATATTTATGCCATTAATATTTTATAGGGACTCTATTCTACTCTATATAAGTTCTTACACTATGGTATCTGAATAACTTCCAGTAGTGCATAAGTCCCATGTCACATCTGTCACATGTTTAGTTATCTCATCCTGTCCCCAGGGGAGAAGTATGTGCAGTGGAATGTCTTGCTTTGACAGGGTTTTAGTTGTTCATTTTTTTAAATATACATGTCACTGTGTATTTCTAAGAGAGACAAGGTAGGTGAAGTAATATCATTTATTAGATCAACTTCTGTTTGTTTATTGGACCAACACAGCTACAACAACACTGAAAACAACTATGTATTTATGTTAGAGAAGGCAAGGTCAAAGACATGTTCCTTGCACTTGAAGGAGAAGTGGTGAGTGTGACAGATACTGCAACCCTAATGCAGCATCTTTGAGGACTATATTGTACTTTATATTTGAAACATGAAAATCTCAAAAAGCCCTTATATTCAGATGGGCCAGATAGCATGAGCTGTAGAATATTTATAGCCCATATTTTCACCCACACAAATGATGATGTGTATTTGTGTGTTCCTGACTTATTAAATGGGTTTCCTGGGGAATCCCAGGGGGAGAGGGGGCGGAGGGGGTTAATGCAGATCCTCTGGAGATGGGTTAGTGGTTGTCCCTCCCCCTCTGGCTCAGTAGGAGGCCACTTTGCCTCACTACGTCACTGGGGCACCACCAATTATCAGGGAATTAGTGAATCAAGTCCCAGGGCCTGAAGCCCCTTTGGTGAGGTAGACGAGAGCAGCAAAAGAGTCTAGGTAGCTCTGACCCTTAGGCAGGGCAGAGCAGCAAAGCAGCCTTGGTAGCTCTGACCCTCAGGCAGAGCAACAAACTGTCTAGGGAGCACAGGCCTTCAGACAGGAGAGAGCACCAAACAGTCTAGGGAGCTTGGATCCTTAGGCAGGGCGGGGCTATATGCAGTCTTTTGCCTGATGTCCTGACTCAGGCAGATGGCAAACAAATGTAGGCCTCTTGGTGTAAGGTGGGTAGGTGGCCACCACAAGGGTGGGGCAGCCACAGGGGTAGGGGGACCTGGGCCCACCCTACTCCACCGGGTCCCAGCCCAGGGCCCTGACAGTGGTGGAGGGCTCCACCACTAGGTCAGCGGGTATCCCACCGCAACATGCTAACTTGGGTTCTGACTGCAAAACTGGACCAATGTCTACTTCCTACCCTAGGCTGGAGAAGGGTGTCATAGGTTTCACCCCCACTCTGGACTTTAGAGTACAGATATGGGGACCTGCATGTGAACCCCTAAGCTCAATTAATAGCTTAGATCTGGTCTGCTGCCACCACTCCCAAGTACTAATTCCCTTCCCTGGGTAGCCTTGAGAGACTTCTTCACCAATTCCCTGGTGAACACAGATCCAAACCCCTTGGATCTTAAAACAAGGAGAAATTAACCATCCCCCCTCCTTTCTCCCACGAACTCCTGGTGGATCCAGGAAAAATCAATCAGGTTATTAAAAAAAGGCTTTTAATTAAAGAAAAGAAAGGTAAAAGAAAACCCTCTGGGAGAGATTAGCATACCAGCTACTCTCACAGACAACAGATTCAAAACACAGAGGATGTTCTCCTGGGCAAAAACTTAGTACACAAAAGAATACCCAATTTGATTATTCCCTAATTGCACAAGACAAGTTACAAAAGAAAATAAACATAAACCTATTTATTCCCTTCACTAATACTCACTACTTGATAAGAGGCTGAATTCTGGAGCTTTCCCACTCCGGTCAAAAGTGAAACTAACTCAGACAAAGGGAACTTCCCTCCTTCCGTTTGAACCATCTTGTCCTCCCATTGGTTCCTCTGGTCAGGTGTCAGCTAGGCTAGGTGAACTTCTTAATCCTTTACAGGTAAAAGAGGCATTAACCCTTAACTATCTGTTTATGACAAGGGGTTACGTAGTTCTGGGGTCTCATTGGGGTATTCGGCCGCTGGCAATCCTGGTTGCTTCTCTCCGCCTCCTCTGGAGTCAAGGTGCTTGTTGCTTGGTAGCAGGGCCTGGGGCCTTGCAGCAGGCTTGGGACATCCATCTCCTTCCCTGGCTCAGGCTCAACTGAGCTAGAGACCCCACCTCTTAAACTTCCTGTCCTGCCCACCAGGAATCTGAGAGAGTGGCCCCTCCCCGTCTGGCTCAGTGGGAGACCACTCCACCTCACTACATCCTCCAACACTTGTTATGTAAAAACCCAGCCTTTCAAGCTTGACCTTGTCGGGGAGATACTGGTTTTATCTGTTTATCTGTTTTCAAGAGCCTAGGAGACAAAGCAAGATTTCTGGTATAAAAAGCTGAGTTTAAACAGACTCTTGATTCTTCTGATTCAGCAAACAGACAGGACCTTAGGTCCTAGGGTGGCCCTAACCCCTGCAGAAGGGTTGGAAAGACTTTGTCCTACCGGACTGCTCATGCGGAAGATGGGAAATTCCTGTTATGTTTAGTGAGGATTTAAATCCTTTTATTGTTTTTATGTTTTTCCTCTGTGATGCTTTTGCTCTCATAATAAATGTACTTTGCTTTGGAAGGGCTATGTGGTCATTGGTAAAACACTAATTGTCTTTGGAGAGAAAGCCAAACACAGGTGTTGGCTGTTAGGCAGACTGGCTTGCTGGGGATATCACAGTGTATGTATGGCACTGAGCTGCATGCAGCCTTAAAACCACATGGCTCCCTCTCCAGAGACAGGTGATGTTTAGAAGCAGGTCTGGCTTTAGGCCGATTCCCCTGATTCCCCGGAATCGGGCCCCGCAGCTAAGAGGGCCCTGCGCCTTAGTCTCACCTGGTGGCGGTCTGCTCCGGTGGCATTTCGGCGGCGGGGGGGGGTCCGCTCCGGGGTCTTTGGCGGCATTTCGGCGGCAGCGGGTCCTTCGGTGCCGTGGAAGACGCGGAGCAGACCCCCCGCCGCCGAAGTGCTGCTGAAGACCCGGACCGCCACTGGGTATTCGAATCGGGCCCCGCGGGTACTAAAGCCGTCCCTGATTAGAAGCCTGAGATATGACTGGACGTTCCTGTAGTGGAATACGGAGGCAGAATACAGATTCAATTACCCTGAAACTGTGACAGTGAGGTTTGTGATTGTCCTTAGTTCCTGGGGGAGTTTATCACAGAGTCTCAGACTGGTCACTGAGAAAGTTCTGTCTCGCGCACAGATGTGCTTTACCCTTATTACAGAGGGTTCCTTTGTGCCAGAGGAGCATATCTGTCAACCACAGCGTTCATCGCAGAGCTTTAGACAGAGTTTTAGATATTCTGGGTTCAGGCCCTGAAGCACCTGAATAAGGACTGAGAACTTTAACTTGATTTGATAGTCTATAGGAAGCCAGTGTAGAGAACAGGTTAAATCTGATCACAATAACCTGTGTTGTTGAGGAGACACACTGAAGCATCTTTACTAATTGGAGTTTCCTAAGTGCCAACGGTTTCATGCTCTAGTCCATCTTATTGTAAAATTACTATTCTGGAGTCAAGTTTAGCAATCTGTAAAGTCAGCAGATGTCACTAAATCAATGCTCTTTAATATGAAACACATCTGTAGCAGTTTCCCACCAACTCAAGAGGAAAAAGGAGATATGAACCTAGTAAAGGAAATAGACTTCCACCTATACATAGTTTTCTTTATCAATTTAAAGGCAGCAGTGCAATTAATAGCTTCCAGTGGTTGCTGTCTTTCAACCTTCCCTTTATTTTTGGATTTAAGGAAAGAAAATGTATAGTACTGAATCCTCAAAAATTCATCTATCCTTCAGAAAGGAAATGTCTTTTGATTTCAGTTTAAAAAAATGTTTTTCAATGGACTTTACGCTGCAATGGATGAAATCCACTGTAGAATAGATTAAATCTGAGGATTCAGGACTGAAAATCACTTTCAGTATCAAACAGTCCTTTACATATGGAGTCACTGATATTAAACTCTGTGATTAATGGGCTGCCAATTAAACGGTCTCATAAAAATGTCATCATTATGAGAACTGTTCAAATGGTTTTGTATCCCTTTAGGAACAATTAACAGTAATTCAGGAAATGTTCACGTCACCTG
Organism: Terrapene triunguis; assembly: GCF_002925995.2. Lineage (NCBI taxonomy): Eukaryota > Metazoa > Chordata > Testudines > Emydidae > Terrapene > Terrapene triunguis. The sequence goes on from NW_020664561.1 coordinate 47,651,230, forward strand.
TAAATTTTGAAACCCAATGAAAAATTCTGCCTGTTAATGTGGAGTTGTTATGAGTAGTGAGGGAGATTCAGACTAAGATATTCAAATACTTTGGTCTGCTATGTAGTGAGGACACGGTGATAGTCTTAGTAAAATATGCATATTCTGAGGAAAGCTATACAAAACTGGTGATCTTTTTTTAGAAAAAGATGTATAAGAATATTTAATTTTTTGTTTCAGGTGATTTTGTGTCCCCTTTTCAGCAGAAATGGGCAAAATGATTATCTTTGCATAAAAATCACATGAAAATTAGAATTTTAAAACCATCATTCATTCAGATTAGGCTTTGTCTCCTCAGAGATGGACTAATTATCACCTGAGAAGTAGTGTGTATTTTAGTCAAAGTTTTGTAAAATACGGTGGATTTTTCATTGAAATTTCTAGTTCATAACCAAACACAAAGCAAGTACAAACTACAAATAGTTTTGCATTAATTTGTGTAAGTTCTTGACCCTGTCTAGTTCTGAGCAATGTGATCTTCTGGAGAGCAGTGCCTGAATTGGAGGGTAGGGGTGAAGTGGTGGATGATCTCCAAAATATAATGTGATGCTGCAACTTTTTCTTTGCTTAAATTATTTTACCTTTTCCCCCCTAGTAGTAAGAACTGGAGAGTATAGTGTAGCCATCTATTAACTTCTTCCCCTTTCATTTTGAGTGCTGGATATCAGTATAGAAAAGGAGAGTAAATGAGTACACTGAGGGGGGACTTTACTTCTCATAAAATGGATGAGGTGAGTTTTGTGCGTAAAACGGTTAATGAGATTGTGGTTAAGTGTTTGAGTACTCTCTGTTGGTAACATATCCTCAACTTTAGAATGCAGTAATAGCCTTGCCTTAATAGGCTACATACAAAAATCTTGGGAGAGAAAACTGGAGGAATCAGTGTGTTTATTGAAGTCCAATATTTTTATTGTGGATAAAGTAAAACAATAGCCATGAATGGCAGGATGGAGAAGGATATCACTTTTGTATACCAAAAGCTACCCAAATGAAGGAAAAGTTACCAGATGTAGCCAGAATCAGAACTGCGGGATTTAAATGTTCAAACACAAAGGAATGCAAAAAAATAAAACTATACAGACTTAAAATGAGATACAAATGCACACGTTAACAAAGGGTTAATCATTGAAATGAAGAAATTGTATTAGCATCAGTCACGGATAATTAGCACCCTGCTAAAAGTCCATAAATCCTCACATAAGGGCTCTGAACTATGTTGAAGTTAGCCCTAATTATGTTGTTATTGTTGTTTTATAAATTCTTTTCTTCTCCAAACTGAGAAGTATACATTTTCATATTTGACTATTTGGCCTTGAAGACTAGAGATAGAAAATCTTCTTCTACAATGAAATGTTTCATATATTTCAGCTCTTCCAAACAGAATTCTGAATTTCATAATGTAACAAGAATTTCTCCCTGTTAAAGGCTAGTGCTTTGACTAAATCTGTGAGAACATATTCTGAATCAAGAACCCTGAATGAAGAAAAAAACATGTAATTCTCTCCCAGATAATCTATCTGTCGATTGAACACTGGTATTTGTGTCTGTGCTGCCAATACACCAATCTCTTCCATTCAGTACAAAGATTTCCAGAAACAGATCCCCAAAAGTCAAAGGGAGTAATCTGGTAGACATGCTGCCCACAGATAACCATCAAATCTTTTGGTTTAAATGCTTTTTTTTCCTTCCAAAAGGTAGCAACTGATCCATAGCATCTTCACTGTAAGTATTAAAATGTAGATAGTTGTACTTATATCAAGATTCTACCTCTAAGGCAGCAAAATCAATACTCTAATGCATTTTAGCATATGAGACAGTCATGTGTTCTTTGTTGCAATGAGTGTTAAGGGGAAATTCAAACTTACTTCCAAAAATGGTAACTTTATGGGGCTCAGATATATAGATTAGCATGACAGGTAGTTCTGCTCATTGATTAAAAGGAAGTGTAACTTCGGAAAGTGGCGGAGGATAGGGAATTAAACTTGACCTCTTCACTTTTAAAACCAATCTGTACTCTGGTGAGTCAAAACTAACCATTAATAAGCTGCAGCAAATGGGAAGGTTGTGCAGGTAGAAAAATATAAATGATTCCTAAGAGTAATTTTCTCTCTCTCTCTCTCTCTCTCGAACACAGCATCAAAGAAAAAAAAAAGATTTTCTTCCCAATAAGGTGATGTTTGAGGATTACATATTCATGTTAAAGGAACACTGCAATGTTGTTTAGTCTAAAAATGCTGTACGGTAACTGACAGGTTTATGCTGGCATTAACGTTACTTAGTGCTCTCACGTCATCAAAGCTACATTGCTTTGATGATTGACAGTAATACAGCAATTTAATATCTTCAAAAGATTTGTCGCTCTAATGATGCATTTGTGTAATGATGTATTGCTATTATATGTTATAAGGCTGCTCTGAAACACAAACCCTTAATATGAACACTCAGATGTGCTCTGCATGTTTTATCCCAAGAACTGTGTAAAAACATAGCTAAAAAGGAATATTTCTGAGAGAAAGTAATAAACACTAAAAGCCACTGCTAGCCTATATAATGTCTACGATCTTCCTTGATTTTTTGTCGAACGAAAACAGTCATTACATTGGTAAAGACCTATCTTGATTGTTCTGTTCATGAACTAATTGAAAAATATATACATAGTTCATTGTAAGAGTCTAGAAGTGAAATTCTGGGCCTATTTGAAGTCAGTCAGAGTTTCGCCATTGACTTAGTAGGGCCAGGATTTCATCTCAGAACTCTAATTCCCACTTTCTCTCTCTAGTTCATCTATGAGATACTACAGAGCCTAATAATGAGAAAATTAAATTGTCTTCTGAAACCCTTTTTCAGAGACTAGTAATTCAATTTCTTCTCTCTTTCCTATGGCTATGCCTTTATTTAACTGGGTATACAGTAATCACAATATGTCTTAACTCATTGTCTTTGCTCACGGGTAGATGTGCGTATATATATAAAATCTTTTCTTCTATTGGATGGTTGTTGGAATTCTCCAGATGCAAAACAAGATGTTTTTGATATTGAAGGTAAAATGTAATAGACATTAGTGACAAAATTAATACAAATTCCTGGATTCATGAGAAAATGTTGTATATACATGCATATATGTCTGGCTTTTCAAAGAATTATGAAATTCATTTTCCTATTTTCAAAATGTATAAGCAAATGAGTTATAATGATGTACTGTGAATATATTACCACAAACTTTATATGTGATAATGACATATATTACCTCAAACTTCATATGTGACATAGAATCATAGAATATTAGGGTTGGAAGAGACCTCAGGAGGTCATCTAGTTCAACCCCTTGCTCAAAGCAGGACCAACATCAACTAAATCATACCAGCCAGGGCTTTCTCAAGCCTGGCCTTTAAAACCTCAAAGGAAGGAGATTCCACCACCTCCCTAGGTAACCCATTCCAGGGCTTCACCACGCTCATAGTGAAATAGTTTTTCCTAATATCCAACCTAGACCTCCCGCACTGTGACTTGAGACCATTGCTCCTTGTTCTGTCATCTGCCACCACTGAGAACAGCAAAGCTCCATCCTCTTTGGAACCCCCCTTCAGGTACTTGAAGGCTGCTATCAAATCCCCCCTCACTCTTCTCTTCTGCAGACTAAACAAGCCCAGTTCCCTCAGCCTCTCCTCATAAGTCATGTACCCCAGCCCCCTAATAATTTTATTGCCTCCGCTGTTCTCTCTCCAATTTGTCCACATCCTTTCTGTAGTGGGAGGGCCAAAACTGGACACAGTATTCCAGATGAGGTCTCATCAGTGCCGAATAATAATTTCCCTCGATCTGCTGGCAATGCTCTTACCAATGCAGCCCAATATGCCATTAGCCTTCTTGGCTACAAGGGCACATTGTTGATTCATTAATCAACTCACTTAGGAACTTATTTTCAAAAGTGTTCGCTCAGTAAGGGTGCCTCAAATGTAGGCTTTATTTTCAAAGATGTCAAGCACCTGCAACTCCAAAGAGCATACATAATGGTTTTGAATCTGACCATTTTGCCAATATCTGTGTTCTGATTCATTTAAATAATGAAAATTTAACAGTGGGAATTTTGAGTATGCTGCAAGTTTCCTCTTCAGTGGCCTTGAATCATATCCCAGTGCCTTTCTCTGAGACACAGTGAAGCGAAAGCACATCGCAGTTTGCCTGCTGACTATTGCATTCTTGGAAGAAAATGATGGGACATAATGAAGTTAGGACTTAAAGTAGTCCTTTTACTCTTGATGAAGCATATGTAATTCCTCTAATATTTTCTGCAATTATGTGTGATAATATTTTGTACTTCTATAGCACCTTCCATCCAAGGAGTTCAGAGGACTTTGCATACGTTAATTATAACTTGCAACTCCTCAGATTACATTTCCATTTTACAGGTGATTAAACTGAGGCACAGAGAGGCTAAGAGGCATATTTTCAAAAGTGCTCTCTAACTTTGATTGGCAAACACTAGACATCCATCACATTTGAAAATAAAGCAATAAGTGTGCAAAATTTAGCACATGAAATTAGAGATGACTTTTTAAAATTTAGGATTAAGTGATTTAGTCTGTCACACAGGAAGATTGTGGCCAAACCAGGAATACAGCCCAGATTTCCTCATCCCTAATCCTCTGCTTTAGCCACTGAACCAGCCTACCTTTTACTGTGTGTCCACATAAAGCAGACAGTACCTTTCAGTGAATCCTCATTAGGATAACTCCTTTATACTGTATAAAAGATACTAAGAATCTATGATTTAGGACCTGTAATCTATTTTTTAAGGATTAGTGGTATAGCCTGTGTAGCTCTGAACTTTTTCTCCAGTTATTTTCAGTTACAAAAATCTGCTGTTACATGATTGCTAATGTTCTGAAAAGATAGTTGTACCAGGGAATTTTAATAGGTCAGTATAGCATCCCCACATGTACAGAATGGATTTACAAAGGAAGTGCTGACAGACACTTAACAATTGCACTACTGGTACACCCCTCTAATAAGAATCAAATAAGCATGCCCAAGTTTTCTTTTAAAAAAGAACTTTTTTTGTTTTTATGTAAAATATAAACACATAACAAAACAAAGCATAAAAATGCATGTGCAAGATGGAAATATCATATAAATAACAAAATTCGACATTCATCATTCATCATTTATAAAAGATGCAAAACAAACAAACAAACAAAAAACCACCCCTAAACCTGTAGGCGTCATGCAGGGCATCAATTATTAAAGTGACTACATAGATAAATAAGTGAGAATATAACCTTTGAGTATCAGGGACTAATATATACTAACTTGCAAAAGTATGTAATAGTTTAATGTGTGACCAGGCCCCTCATATTTTTTCCAAGCATTTCTGTTACACGGTGTAATTTTTCTATCAATGCAGTAGCAGAGAGCTCCCTAAACTAATCTATGTATGAGGGAGAAATTGCAGATTTCCATTTTCTCAAAATAACTCTTTTTGGCCACTAACATACTTAATGCAATCCATTTCTGAGTGCTAACTGGTAATACCAACTCGTTCAGCACCCCTAAAATACACAAGCTTGGAGAAGGAAAGAAAGCAACACTTAAAGTTTTTGAGAGGGCATTGAATATGGCGTTCCAAAATACACGCATTTTTGACAGGTATAGAGGATGTGTGAAAGGTTGTCACGTGGCTGTTTGCATCTCCATGTGAGTTACCAATCTAGCCTTAAACAAATGTTCCGGAGTACAGTAGTACCTGTTTAGTATCTTGTTCTGGAAGAATCACAAGGATAAGGAACTTGAAGTATCTTTCACATTAAGCCAGATATCCTCCCAGCTTTCTGTTGTGATAATTAGGCTAAGTAATTTTTCCCTTTTTTGTTTTTTGTTTTTTTGTTGAGACTGAGATTTAGGGGGCAATAGAAAGCATAAAGCCACTGATAAGTAATTCATACAAAGAGACTTTTGTTTCCATATTTCTTAACATGTTCCCCTAGAGGTGAGAACACTGAAACAAAGCAGTTGTCTCCTATTCTTAGATGAATCCTTGAGCATAGCTGCTGAAAGAAGGAACTGTGAGACAGTGGTAGCTGATATTTGTTCAACATGTAATCAAAGAAGGCCAGTCTATCATCTTGTAATATAATCCTTTTTCTATCCAAATTGTCTTAAGTGTGGAGTTGGCCTTGATTGTGAGGCACAGGTTATCCCAGAGTCATACAAGAAGAGAATTAGTAAGATCAGATGCTGTAATCATCTTAACATTTTACAAGATGGCCCATGTAGATGCGAATATTGAATTTTCCCGTAAGGGTAGGGGAAGCCTTTTAAGTTACTTGATTCCCTTTATTCTTTTATATATGGCATAGCTAAGCTATTTTCAATATCAAACCAGGCTGGTGTGTACACAGAGCTACTGAAGGGATGCTAGATTAATATAAATGCAAATCTGGCAACCCCATGTAACCTCTAGTTCAGGGGTCGGCAACGTTTGGCACGCGGCTCGCCAGGGTAAGCACCCTGGCGGGCCGGGCCAGTTTATTTACCTGCTGACGTGGCAGGTTCGGCCGATTGCGGCCCCCACTGGCCGCGGATCGCCATCCCGGGCCAATGAGGGCAGCAGGAAGTGGTGCGGGCGAGGGATGTGCTGGTCGCGGCTTCCCGCCGCCCCCATTGGCCCAGGACGGCGAACCGCGGCCAGTGGGGGCCGCGATCGGCCGAACCTGCCACGTCAGCAGGTAGATAAACTAGCCCGGCCCGCCAGGGTGCTTACCCTGGCGAGCCGCGTGCCATACGTTGCTGACCTCTCCTCTAGTTGCTCTAGATTTTTTAAGGATCTTGTGTGACAAGCAAGACTATTCTTTATGCCACATGAATTGCATGATAAGCCTATTTATTCAAGCAAAAAACAAGAAAGAGACCTGGAAAGGTAATAGGTTAATGATATAAATTAATCTAGGGCAGATATTCGTTTTGGCTATTTCTATTCTCCCCAGTATGGATAGAGGGAGGAGATGCCATCTATATACATCCTTGGAAATTTCTTTTAATATAGAACCCATATTTATAGAAACAATATTGGGAATATTAGGACAAATTTCCTAAATAAGTTATTTCCTTGCATATTTGAAGTGGAAAATGCTGAACCTGAGAAGGATCTGGTCTTTTGGATATATCCAATGCTTGTGACTTATTCCACTTAAAGTGAAAATCCAAGATCTTTCCAAAAATATCAACTACATTCAATAATGATGTGATTCATGAGGATGGGTTCTTCAATAGTATAAAAATGTCATCAGCATGTAAACTGATTTTGTATTCTTTCCCGTTTAAAGTCAAACCTTCAGTGGCTAGTGCTGATGAATGTACATTGCCAGTGGTTCAAGAGAAACATTAAAAAGGAGGGGCAAGAGGGGAAAGCCCCGTTGTATCCCTCTTTGTTGTATCTAGCTGAAATGGAGAAATAATTGTTTTAGCTGATAATAAACAATGTGAGAGTTGTATAATACATTGACCCCATTCAGGAATATTGGTCCAAATCCATTTGTTAGGACAGCCATTAGATAAGGCCTTTCAACCCTATCAAAGGCTTTCTCTGCATCTAGAGATGAAGCTATGGAGGGAACATCTGACATCTGAGCTTGCTGGATCAAGTGAGTGATTTTCAGAACCCGATGTTCCTTTAATGAAACCAACCTGATCTGTGTGTATAATTGATGGGATAATGGTGTTCAGTCATGTCACTAAAATTTTTGCAATTATTTTGCAATCTGTGTTCAATATTGACACTGGGTGAAAGTTGCCACAGTTGCAACACTCTTTATTCTTCTTTAATATTAAAATAATTAAATCAGTTCTCATGTGATGAGACATGGTTCCTTTTTGGAATGTTTCAGTGAAGACCTTTGAAAGAATATTAGATAGCTGATTATAAAATGTTCTGTAGAAATTTGCTGGAAAGCCATCCATCCTAGGGACCTTGCCAGAATTCATATTTGTATAGTCTGTTTGATCTCTTGTGTTGTGATCGCTTTGTCCATGAACAACACTTGTTCTGAAGATAGGGTATTAAAAGGCAGGCCTTCAATGAAAGGGTCAAATTTATTAGAGTCAAATTGGTTGTCTGATTTATATCAATCTTTATTGAACTGTTTAAATTGATTATTTATATCTACTGGTTTAAGGATGGCTCCCCCCATCCCCATCTTCTTGTAATAAGGAAGAAATGCTGTCATGGGCCTGTTCCATCTTAAGTCTCTGGGCAAGAAGTTTACCTGCTTTATCTCCCCATTCATAATATCTTTCTTAGATCCTGTTGAGTGCCAATTCAACTTGGCTGGATAAGCATTCATTATATTTATATTTGTCATTGAATAGAGAACATAGGATGTTTTCATTATTTTGGTCAGTTATGTGCATTCTCTGCAACTCATCTATTTCCTTGTCCAGAGAGTCTAGTATTGAGTCTTTCATTCTTCTTTTGGGAGGCATGCTTTTTGCATTCACCCTTACGGTAGCTCTCAGAGCTTCCCAGAAGATGATATCTGAGGTAATTGAGTGCTTTTTGTGTGTGTGTGTGGAGTTAGAGATGACTGAATTGACTATGGGACAAAACTTTGCATCTTTTAATAACAATGTGTTCAGCTTCCACCTTGAAGATTTCAATGACGTGTAACCAGTTTCTAAGGTAAATATAATGGGAGCATGATCTGAAATTGATATATTATAATACTGATAATTATCAGTAGCTGCTTCTAGGCATGCTGGAATTAGTTCTGAAGACACAAGAAAAAAGTCAGTTCTGGAGTAAGATAAATGTACTGTAGAGAAATATGTATAGTCATGCTTCTTGCGGTGTTTCAGTCTTCATATATATTTTAAATCAAATTCATTCATTAATATAGTAGAACCTCAGAGTTATGAACTGACCAGTCAACCACACACCTCATTTAGAACTGGAAGTACACAATCAGGCAGCAGCCGGGGGGTGGGGAGGGGAGGGGAGGGGAAACAAATACAGTACAGTACTGTGTTAAATGTAAACTACTAAAAAAAAAAAAAAGGGAAAGTTTAAAAAAAATATTGACAAGGTAAGGAAACTGTTTCTGTGATTGTTTCATTTAAATTAAGATGGTTAAAAGCAGCATTTTCTTCTGCATAGTAAAGTTTTGAAGCTGTTGAGTCAATGTTCAGTTGTAAACTTTTGAAAGAATAACCAAAACATTTTGTTCAGAGTTATGAACATTTCAGAGTTACGAACAACCTCCATTCCCAAGGCATTCGTAACTCGGAGGTTCTACTGTAATGAGGGTTGGCCTATTGTGCTTTGAGAGATTGGTCTCAAGTAATTGGATTTGTCCAGATATCTGTCTACTATAGTATTCCAATCGCCTCTCAGTAATGCAGGAATGTCTTTTTTTTTTATTAGAAAGAATGTCTGCAATGTCTTTGAAAAATTCAGAATTACCTCCACTTGGTTTGTAAATGCTTCCTAGAATTAACTTGTTTAAGTTGAAACAGCCTTCAGAAAGAATGTATCTTCTCTCAGGATCAGACCAAGACTGTATATATTGAGAAGTTATTCTTTTATGAAATAAGATGTATGTGCCTCTGCTCTTAGAATTTAATGATGGATGAAACTCAACATCTATCTACATCATCTTGATTCCTTTGACATCTATTTATGCTAGATGAGTTTCCTGCAATAAAGCTACTTGGAACTTTTTTGATCTGAGGTGTTTCAGGATTTTAGTTCTTTTGGAAGGTTGATTAAGTCCCCTCATATTCCAGGAACATACTCCAAGAAAATTAATGCAAAGTTTTAAATTGTATATTAAGACATATAACCTTATTCTAAAGATACATATTTCCCCATTAATATTGTAAAATCTCTAGGATATGGTCTGTATTATACATATTAGATACTGATTAGTTTTGAATGAATTTATGCCTTCAGTTGAGCCTCTAAGGGAGTCGGGTATACAAAAAGATCTATAGTTAAATAATATCATGTGTCTTCCAAAGTATATTTGTAACAGAACACAAAAAATTAACAGACAAGCCAGTGTGGGCATGTTCAGATCCTGATGGCTTCAGTTCCATCTTCCCCTCCCTGTATTATCTACTAATAGTTTAAACATTTCTACATGCAAATATATTTGAAGTCAAATATTACCCCGTAAATACCATTGGGTATTCAAAAACATGTATAATATATTTCTACCTACAGAAGTTTTTATGTATACATACATAAACATATATAGATATACACAGGCTCATCACTTGTAAATTTATAGTTGATTTGGTAAATCAAATATAAACTAGTACCAAATCTAAATATGAAAAATACAACAATATAAAAAATTCATGTTCATAGTATGTCAAATGCCCATAGTATGCACAAATTGAATAACTAATACTATTTAAGGTTTAGGTTATACTCTACTTTACATGTCAGGAATATTTACTGTTCCAAGGGGTGTGTGCTTACCATAACATGACCCATCAGAGGCAGAGCTCTTCAAGAGATTCTGTCTAGTTAGCAGTATAAATTGTGAAGCTAAGTGCAGATAATCCTTCAGTCAGTAGATGGTGCTGTAAATCCCAGCTTAGTGTTAAACTGTTGCTTTATGCATTGCAGTGCTATTCAGTTGTTGTTATTGTTCAGTCCCAAAGGAGATCAAAGAAAAGTTCAACCTAGCTGGTTATCTTCTAGGAGTGGGAAGATTATGTAAGTGAATATTACCATATCTACATAGAATCGTAGGAAAACAAACTGATTTTTAAACTTGTTGAGGTATGCTTTTATGATGGCCAAACCTGGCCTCAGTCTGAGTCTCTGAAGTATCTGGAAAGCTTCAGAGGAGGTTTTGCCAAATGCCCTCTGGAGTCTTCTAAATCCATAGCGAAGGTGGATGGGTACTTGATGCTATGTCTGACATTGGTCCCCCTCAGAATATGCATTATGCCATTGAATGCAGCCCTCTTTTTGTTAAGTTCAGCTGAGAAGTGAGGAAAAGGAGAAATTTTGTGGTTTCAGTTTTTCTGACAACATTCATTAACATTACTTTAACGTTGAACTTCAGCAGTTTGAAGATGATGGGTCTGGGCTTAGACTCCTGCCTTCTATTACCAGGTATTCAATGAGCTCTTTCAATGTCTAATGGGGGAATTTGGGGGGTCCAATTTAAGTATGTCAGGGATCAGCTTCTGAAGAAAGCTGATAATATCCTTCTCCTCTAGACCCTCAGCAATGCCCCAGAGATGAAGGTTCTTTCTTCGAGATCTGTTTTCTAAGTCATCTTGTTTTTCTTCCCGTTTGTCTAATCTAATCTTGAAGGAGGCAGTTTCAATGGCAGGTTTTTTTAGCTTATTTTCCAAGTGAGACATTCAGGATTTTACATGTTTAGAGAGTCCATGAATATCTTTTGAGGTTGAATCTAGTCAGCCTGTGAGGAATTTTTCAGTGCTGTAATATCTGGGCTAGGTTCTGCTGTAGCCTTGCAAACTCTCCCTTAAGCTGCTTAGGTGATTCAAACTTAGGTCTTTTGTTGCCTCTCATTTTTTATTGGAATTCATATTCAACAGTTTGAAGTTTATCCAGGGGTTTAATTTAAACTTTTATGTCAGAAACTTATTGCCAGTTTGTTAGGAAAGTAATTATTAGAGATTAATTAATAGGCGGGAGTGAGGCGGTCTGGGACTAGGCAGCCATCTTCCACATGGGTACCATGCAACCCTAACCCAAGTTTTCTACATAGTAGTTGTGATGAGTTAGAGCAGTAGCAATTTGTTATTCAGCACCCTTTCTCCCTAACAGTACCAAGAAGCAGTCTTTTGTCAATACTTATTTACACATTCACTTTCCCTGCAGATATTGTTTCTGTTGATAATTTTCAACTGGACTGATGACTGCTTACCAGATCTGGGAACTAATGTTGTTTGTGTGGTAGCAGAGTTGTGCCGAATACATAAACCTGTCACTTCTGTCAATATGGAGTGGCAGTGATATTGACCTCTGCTGAGGCTGAGTATTATCACATTCAGATTGCAAAGTAAATGCCACAAGCGCAGTTACAATCAAGGAATGGTTAAGAAGGCTAGAGATAGGAGAGAGGAAGTTGGGGAATTTCCTTATGTTTATGCATTTAAAGAAACAACCTTGGGTTTCTAGTGAGGAGTGCTAGTTAGTGGCCAGTGAGTCTAATCCTGAATATCTATTTTATGGATTTGCAAGACACTACACTTCACTTATTGTCTTCTTTCCAAATTGATGTTGGTAATCAGAATTGAAAAAGGCATTAATTACCCCCAAGATTAGACAAAACCTGTCTCCAAATTTCATGATTGATCCAATCCCCAGAGAAATTTAGGTTGGAGAGTTTTTAATCTCATAATTTTAAAAGGATTTTTGACATACAGTATTGTATACTTTTGTAGTGTTTTATGCATTGTTTTCTCAGTGTTATAAACAGATTGTGTGCTTTCCTATTGACAGCTTCCCATGTAATTGTTATCTCATAAATTTAGCTATCACAGACTTAGCCTACTTTTGTGTAGATAATTACAAGGTGGGATGACTTACCTAAACTGAGTAGTGTGATTATTTTTAGTATGCACGGGTAGAGTGTATGGAAAGTTATTTCCAGGGAAGCAGTGTGGTCTAGTGGTTAGAGTAGATGATCAAGACACTTGGGTTGAAATCCTGATCCCACTGACATCATTAGAAAAACTCCACTAATGTCAGTGAGACAAGGATTTCAGCTTTGATTTCTGTTCCCATATCCACCACTTACTTGCTTTGTAACTGTGAGCAAGTCACTTCACCTCTCTGTATCTCAGTTTCCTTTGTAAAATTGGAATAATACTCACCCAGCTTTTGTCAGTTGATTTCCTTCATGTTGCAACATGATCTTTAAACAAAAAGCGAGTGGCCCCTATACAATGTGCTTTTAGATGCAGGATTATCATACAAACTTGGGAAAATAAAGAGTCTTTCACAAACTGGAGTAGATCCTTTTGGATGAATAGAAAAATACTAACATTCCATATATGATTCACTGGAGCATTGCCCTCTGAGATGTGAAATTTGATAGGGTCTTCTCTGTGTAACTGAATAAATTCCATAAGTTCCTGGAGAACTGGAAGCCTTTCACTGAACCCTTTTTGGACTTTGTACCCAGTGCTTCCCATAATATTTTGTAACGTACACCTCTGATCCCATTGAAACTTTTTTCATCCCTGTCACTCAGTTCTTGCTTTAAGTGCTCCTAGAGCTAAGGATTAGGATTGTGAACAGTCCTCTGTAGGAGATACATTATCACATTTTAAATCTTTTATGATGTAACTTCCCGCAAAGAGGAGTGAGGGTGGATTGTGTATCCTTCTCTTTTTGTGAGGGTGACAGAGTGCTGTAAGCAGTTACAAATAGAGCCCTTTGCAGGCCAGCACCCTGGTCACTTAGGATATGTCTACACAGGGATTACAAACTTGTTTTTGGCCCAGGTCAGCTGACTCAAGCTCTGGGGCTGAAAAATTGCTTAAAAGTGGAGAGGAATTGCTGAACGTGGCTATCCTGCAAGGGTAGAGGGTCTGAAAGCTTGGGATCCAGCCTGAGCCTGAATGTCTACATGGCAATTTTTAGCCCCTCAGCTCAACCCCTGTGTGCCTGAGTCAGCTGACCCAGGCTAACTGCGGCTGCGCCTCAGGCCTTCTAACGCTGTGTAGACGTACCCTTAGATCACCCAGGACACCGAGTGCAGTTAGAATAGGAAGGAGTTAAGTAGCTTGATTGAGTTGGGAAGGGTAGAATGAATCACTTACATCTGTAGAGAGCCTGATGAGCTAAGGAGGTAATTAGCTCACCAACTGGAGAACCCACGTTTAAAAACAAGCTGTATAAAAGGCTGACCAGGGAGCAGAGGTGGGCCTCCATCTAGCTGCTGTTGCACTGTGTTGCACTGGAAATAAAGGAAGAAACAATCGTAAACATATTTTTATACGTTACTCCAGTGAACTCTGTGAGACGTATGATTACCAGGAGGGTTTGGAGGCGCTGACGGGGATGTCTGTTCACAGTGTGGTGTTGGTTATTGATATCCTGCTGTGTCTATGTGGATTGTTGATTGTTTGGGTTGGATGAGGTTGTCCCATATGACATGTCTTCTACTTTCACTTCTCTAATATAGGGTAAAATTCTTCTAAACACAGAGAACCTGCATAAAGCACTCGCATCACCCCTTTTACAGAAAGCCAGTCTAGCCCTTGTGGGAAGAGAAGCTAATATATGCTTAACTATCTAGATCCAATTACCCCAGAGCCCACAGAGAGGGCATAAAGGAGCTGTGGCTGCTCCTCCAGCCACTAAACTGGAATAGAATCCATAGAGAGTCTGTGATGCAGCCCTGTCACCTGTGGATTTCGTACTCCACCACAAGCCACAATGAGATTTTACAATTTCCGAAATGCAACCTTATATGCCAAATGTATGCACTTTGAAAGATTAATCTGCAAAGTGTTCCTTGGTTTATTCACTGAAATAGTTTTCTTAAGCCAAAATTAGTGTCTGTGATACAGTGTTCTCATACAGTGCCTCAACAGCATACACCGTACAGCACATTCAAGTAGGTGATAGTACATACAAGCAAATATATGTTTTATGCAGTATAGAACAACAACATATGTTTCTGTTCATAGTGATATTAAATAAAATTTTCCAATAAATTGATTCAACCTGGCAACAGTGGCACATAACAGCAGCAAACCATATGACGAGTAACAGCTGGTTCTTTTGTGGAAGATTACTTTTCATAATTTATCTCTTATGAACAACATGGGGAAAAACCATCCTGTTGCAATTTACTGTATCCTATAAATTATTTCACTAGATTTTATTACTGTTCAGTTCAATTCATATTTTTTCCATTGCAGTTTTATCATTCCTACTTTTTGGAACTGGTGTTTTCCGTCTTTTTTTCTCCTGTGAAAGAGTTGGAGTATCTGGGACCTGTTAGTGAGTAATAGCTTGATAAGTATAGAAACTCCTGTGTAGAGAACCTGCATGAGGCCTATATACCAATTACATCCTCAAAATAAGGGTTAAGTGGAACTTAAGCAATGAACAGGCCTTGTACTCATCCTCTACATGGAGTGAATTTCTAACACAACTAACTATTTGAAGATTTTACCATTGCTCTGTACATTGTTTGCAAGGTTCTTAACAGTTGACCAAATCTTATCTGTGTTGTCACAGTGTGGATAGCAACTTCCAGCAATTCCTCCCCCTTTTTAAGCATGTATATTCCAAGGTGTGATTTATTATAACCACTGTTGTGCATTTTAGTAAGGTTTCATTAATGTTTTTCAATTTATTTTATGTTCTGTTGTGAATGTTTATAACTTTGTGCAGAATTTAAAGGTATTTTATTTGTTCTTTAGTCTATTGAGAACTGCTCAAAGGACAGAAAAATGAACTTTCCTTCTAAGGATCTCAAAGTGCTTACAATAAACCTGGAAACACTTCTGTGCAGTGTTGGGGAAATTGAGGTTCAGAGAGTTGTGGCAACTTGCTCAAGGTCACAACTTAGGTCTGCAACAGTACTGTCAGCTGACCCATGCTTCCTGACAGCCAGTTCGTCCTTTGAGCCATAAACTGTCCTTCTTCAGAATAAATAACTCATTCATAACTGCTTCCACAACAAGTGATGTATACGCATATCTGAGTTGTTTTCTGAACTTATTTTGTATCAAATAAATATGTGGCCATTACTGTTAATTATGATACCATTTTTGCTTACTATGTAATGGGCCGACCCAGATGTCTTTGCTCAGTTTTGACTTAGCTCTTACTAAATCCGTTTTTCACAGGGATCAAAGGGATTTTGCCTGAAGGAAGATTGAATAAAGAATTTAGCACAATATAAACACTCCTCAGTAGAGAGATATTGGCTATTCCATTGCTCAGTTATCTTTTTATTTGTTCTAGTTCTTGATTTTTGAAAGCAGGCATCTACGATAGTGTATACAGATTTCTGGATGAGCTAGAATATACTGGATGTCTACGTTAATAAAATATTTTGATTCAGAAGCTTTAGTCAAAATGATTTTTTCCCATTAAAAATATATAAAATGTGTCAGTTTCCCAGTCAAAGCAGCATGTTATATTTTATAAAAGTCAATATATACGGAACCATATTGGTGAATTTCATCTACAGTGCTAGAAGCTTGTTAGATCTATGCTCATTTTGCAATTGAGTTTATCTGATGTATGTTGAGATTAGGAAACTCTAATCAATTATAAAGAACATGTGTATACCCCTTCCTGGGAAGTAGTTGTTAAAGTATCACTTGTTAAACTTTCTCTTTCCTTAGAATTGTTTTCTGTACGTAGGAGAACAACGGCTATAATAATTGCCCAGTTTTATTTGGAATAATTTTGTCAGCAATATCCAGAAGAAAATCATGAGTTTGTTGTTATACCTGAATGATGCTTCATGCACCTCCATTTAAACTTTCTCTAAGTTATTCTCTCTCGCTCTCTTTTCATTTCAGCAAAACCATTTGAAAATGGACAATATCTGGACATCTATGGAATTACAAGAGACCAGGCTGGGGAATATGAATGCAGTGCAGAAAATGATGCCTCAGTCCCAGACGTGAAAAAAGTAAAAGTCACAGTAAACTGTAAGTCCTATTACTTTTTAATCACTAAATCCAGTGGAGAGGAAAAAAACAGCCGAGAAGAAAACAGCCTAGTGTAGTATAGTGGCAACAAGCTGCTGAAATAGTAGCCCTTTACTATTAAAGTAGCGAAACCTGCTGGACACTCACGGTATGAGTTAGTCCCACAAAAGGGAGACATTGTGGAATAAAGGTTGAAATGTTCTATGTGTCCTCCAACCCTTCTGCATAATGGAGGATGGGAATGGTTGACATTTCACATTTCTTGCTTTTGTGGACATAAGTCAGACTCTTGGGTGGTGATATTTTTTCAAACTGGAGATTGAACTGTGTAATTCTCATTATTACTAATGGGACTGGAATCCCTGTATTTGTACATTGAAGGCTATATTCTTTTCTCAGAGTTCTTTTGCCACAGTGTTCTGTGGTTTAATTTTGTGCAGTTGTACAGTAATGTAGGAAGAAGAGATCATTTAAACTGGTCTATCTCAGTGGAAGTCTATTAAATAGCAGGTCTTATTATGATATAACCCCAGTACAAATACAGTACATGAGAAGCTCTGCTAGAATGCAATTATTTCATTAACATCTTAGTGGAGATGTCTGATATCAGTGGAAGTGCATAAGACTGGCTGTTAGATTACTTTATAGTCTATCAAGTTGGTCCTTACATGGGCTTTTTTGTCAATGCTTTGCTACTTTACAGTTTAAGTCAACATAAGTTATGTCACTCAAGGATGTGAATTAGCCACCCCCTTGAGCAACATACCTTATGCTGATTTAAATGCCAGTGTGGACAGCGCTATGTCAGAGGGAGAGCTTTTCCTGCCAAAATATCTACTACTACTTGTGGGGGCTGGAGTAATTAAGCCAACAGGAGAGCTCTCTCCTGTTAGTTTAGAGCAGTTACACTACTCTTTTGATTTTAAATATTACACTAATTATATGCTAGTAAAACTATGTAACTTTAAGGGGAGGAAATGAGAATAAATTCTTCAGGTGAAACTACAAGGGAAATTTTAGGTAGGCTAAATGCAATTACTCAGATTGTAATTTGGCCAGATCACCAGGATTAACACGTCTCTTCTCTTGAAAATTGCCTTGGGATCTTAAATAATTACAAGTTGCAAGGACTTTGGTTTGTGTCTCCTTCAAACGTTAGTGTCTCTAACAGCGCAGTGCTTTTAGCACCATGCTATGAAATTAGTTCTGTAATGATTCAGAGAGAGGAGTATGGCTGGCAGAATTGCTTACACTACTAAATGCATTACTTGGGTTTTCCTTGGAGATATCCTATCAGAACACTGACCAGGCCTGACCTTGTTTATTTTATGAAATGGTATGGCTGTAGGCCATTATGTGCTGGGATGTAGTAGATCAATGCAGTTGCCTTTTACCCGTAGAGGCTTAGTTGATTGCTTTATTCTTATCATTACAGTCAAGATTCTGCCTCACTTAATCACATGGATTAGTACTTACAATGATCTCAGCGAGTAAGGGAAGCAGAATCAGCACCTTAGTAGGTTTTTTACATGTCCCTAAATCACCAGAGGGTTTGGCGCAATTGACCATAATTGGCAATCTCTAGGCCTCAGAGAGGTCCAGGGTTGAAATACATAGAAACGTTGCAGATCAGGTTTACATTGGTAAAACTGTAATATGAGCAGAACTGCTTCAGGAAGCTAACACTGAGTCTGTATTCAGAGTAGCAGCCGTGTTAGTCTGTATCCGCAAAAAGAACAGGAGTACTTGTGGCACCTTAGAGACTAACAAATTTATTAGAGCATAAGCTTTCGTGGGCTACCACCCACTTCTTCGGATGAGTCTGTACTTTGAGTTTCCTGTGTCCCTTGTTTCCATGAACATTTTGCTGAATGCACCCCAAATTTTGGAAAGTAAAAATAATTGTTTTAAAAATCTAAAATTAGTGTTAGTTTTATGGATATCTATAATAGTTTTATACATGTAAGTGTACAGCATTGTTATTCTTCAACGTTTTGTTGTAATGTAGTGTATTACAGTACAACTGCAAATCCTTACAATATTGGTCCTTTATCATTACAGTAGTCTAATTAGCTTCACATCAATAAAGGTTTGTAGAGTGGGGCCCTTATTTTGTGGAGTGACTTTCTTGCAACCTGTGTCCCAGAATGTTATACTCAGCAGGTGCACTGCCCTACATCCCATGTACCCAAGGGGACATTTTCTGCTGGTTAAGAGGCATCTCCAGCCCCAAGACCCCTTGTACCTGTGCAGCAGTCACTGTTAGTCACATTCACACTTTCTCCTTGTTAATAGTACCTGGCAGCATTGTAGCGGTGCCCTCTCAGCCATCCTCGCCAGCAGCTGCAGGGTGGCATTTTTGGCAAATAAACTTTGATTCCTCACAGCTCTCCTCTTTCTTCCACCTCCTCTTCAAGAGCTGCTCAGGTAAAGGCAGAATTTTGCACCTAGAGGGAAGGAGGGAGCTGAGGTACAGAAGAGGGAACTGGTGAGGCCGAAAGAGTTGTTTTAGCGAGGTGCTCAGTAATAAATACTTTAATCCCTGTAAACTGTTATTCTGTCATGGAGCTCAGTGACACAAATTCCTCCAGTTTGACTTTGCAACTTGATGGGGGTTATAGCCTTATCAAGTACATCATTCCTTATACTGAGAGCCCTAATAGCTTCTCCAGTCTAATTCTTAGTCACATATACACTTCCTTAATAATGAATTATACAAATATTACTTTACACTTTAGCTACTTTTAAATATAAATATATAAAAATATAAATGTAATTTTTATTTATGGCTACAAACTAATTGTGTCTAGGATTAAATGCTGGCAATTTTTATTTCTGCATGAACCTTTTTTTGCTAGAGAAAAATGAAATAAAACATTTGGAACAATCAAGTATCTGTCTTAATTTTTCCAGAAAGCAGCCAAATTGATTTTCTCCTGTTTCAAGTAATTTAGAAGAAAATTAATGTCAGCGCTGAGAACCTGCAGTATGTGCAGGGCCGGCTCTGGCTTTTTTGCCGCCCCAAGCAAAAAACAAACAAACAAAACAAAACTGCGGGGGGGGGGGGAGGGGGGGGCAGAGGAGAAAAAAAAAAAAAACCCTGCAGGGTGGCCGGAGCCAGGGTGGAGGGGGACTCCCTGTGCTGCAGACGTGCAGCGGAGTGCGCGCCCGGTCTAGCGGGGGAGGGAGGGAGCGGGGGGAGAGAGAGAAGGGGGGCAGTCAGGGCTTCAGCGGGGCACTCACAACGCGGCCCCTCCCGCTGCGCTGCCTGCCGGGAGGGCTCTGCGCTGCTCCGGTCGGCTGAGAGGGAAGGATGCGGGCTGCCCTGCCGAGTTTGCTGCAGGGCGCTCCCCTCCTCCGCACCACTGCCCCCTACAGGGCGGCCGGAGCGGCAAACCAAAAAGAAAAGGAAAAAAAAAGGGCGGCCGGAATGCCGCCCCTTGGAATCTGCCGCCCCAATCACGAGCTTGTTCGGCTGGTGCCTGGAGCCAGCCCTGAGTGTGTGCCAAACTTCAGTTGGGATATTTACATAACCAGGAGCAAAGATTTTAGGACTAGATCCTGACCTCTGTGCTCAGCTTTATGCAAGTGGTCTCTGTAGAAGTTTGGCAGTTAAATTGACCCAAGCTGCGGAGCGTCACTAGAGTCGCTTCACGGCTGTTGTTTCAGCCTTCACACTGCAGTTCCATCCACAGTGCCTGTGTGCCCCCTGCAGAGGATTTTGACCTGTGGGTCTACTAGGCATGCCCCTGCCATGCCTCCAAACAGCCTGTTACGTCAAGGCAGCCCTCTGACATCACCAAAGGCACATATACTGAAGGCAAATCTTGAACATAGGACTTGAAAGAGAGACAGCAAATTCATTTTTAGCCCCTTCCACAGCTAGATAATAGGATTTTGGGGACCTTCCAGTAAAAGAGTCTTTGAACCCCTGAGTGCAAATTACATTGTGAGCCTGTTATGACGTTGTGCAGTCTATATGGTTTTATGACAACATAATAAGAAATGAAAAGAATGTAACTGGAATAGTTTTATAAAAACATAAGTGAATATAATGTAACTGGAATATGCTTCATGCAAAAGGTCTCTTGTAAGGTATCATTAGGGGTAGGTTTAGCAGATAAAATAAAAAAAGAACAAGTTAAAAATCACTTAGAAAAGTTAGATGCCTGCAAGTCACCAGGGCCTGATGAAATGCATCCTAGAATACTCAAGGAGCTAATAGAGGAGGTATCTGAGCCTCTAGCTATTATCTTTGGAAAATCATGGGAGACGGGAGAGATTCCAGAAGACTGGAAAAGGGCAAATATAGTGCCCATCTATAAAAAGGGAAATAAAAACAACCCAGGAAACTACAGACCAGTTAGTTTAACTTCTGTGCCAGGGAAGATAATGGAGCAAGTAATTAAGGAAATCATCTGTAAACACTTGGAAGGTGGTAAGGTGATAGGGAACAGCCAGCATGGATTTGTAAAGAACAAATCATGTCAAACCAATCTGATAGCTTTCTTCGATAGGATAACGAGTCTTGTGGATAAGGGAGAAGCTGTGGATGTGGTATACCTAGACTTTAGTAAGGCATTTGATACGGTCTCGCACGATATTCTTATCGACAAACTAGGCAAATACAATTTAGATGGGGCTACTATAAGGTGGGTGCATAACTGGCTGGATAACCGTACTCAGAGAGTTGTTATTAATGGTTCCCAATCCTGCTGGAAAGGCATAACGAGTGGGGTTCCGCAGGGGTCTGTTTTGGGACCGGCTCTGTTCAATATCTTCATTAACGACTTAGATATTGGTATAGAAAGTACGATTATTAAGTTTGCAGATGATACCAAACTGGGAGGGATTGCAACTGCTTTGGAGGACAGGGTCATAATTCAAAATGATCTGGACAAATTGGAGAAATGGTCTGAGTTAAACAGGATGAAGTTTAACAAAGACAAATGCAAAGTGCTCCACTTAGGAAGAAAAAATCAGTTTCACACATACAGAATGGGAAGAGACTGTCTAGGAAGGAGTACGGCAGAAAGGGATCTAGGGGTTATAGTGGACCACAAGCTAAATATGAGTCAACAGTGTGATGCTGTTGCAAAAAAAGCAAACGTGATTCTGGGATGTATTAACAGGTGTGTTGTGAGCAAGACACGAGAAGTCATTCTTCCGCTCTACTCTGCTCTGGTTAGGCCTCAGCTGGAGTATTGTGTCCAGTTCTGGGCACCGCATTTCAAGAAAGATGTGGAGAAATTGGAAAGGGTCCAGAGAAGAGCAACAAGAATGATTAAAGGTCTTGAGAACATGACCTATGAAGCAAGGCTGAAAGAATTGGGTTTGTTTAGTTTGGAAAAGAGAAGACTGAGAGGGGACATGATAGCAGTTTTCAGGTATCTAAAAGGGTGTCATAAGGAGGAGGGAGAAAACTTGTTCACCTTAGCCTCTGAGGATAGAACAAGAAGCAATGGGCTTAAACTGCAGCAAGGGAGGTCTAGGTTGGACATTAGGAAAAAGTTCCTAACTGTCAGGGTGGTTAAACACTGGAATAAATTGCCTAGGGAGATTGTGGAATCTCCATCTCTGGAGATATTTAAGAGTAGGTTAGATAAATGTCTATCAGGGATGGTCTAGACAGTATTTAGTCCTGCCATGCGGGCAGGGGACTGGACTCGATGACCTCTCGAGGTCCCTTCCAGTCCTAGAATCTATGAATCTATGAATCTATGAATTACAAAGCTGATAATCTACTGAGTGTGATCATCCTATTTGTATAAATGTACCTCTCTTGTATCTAAAACTAGAAATATGAAATATAACTCTGAGGGCCTATTGTAATTATGCAAAGTGTGGGTCATTAATAGTGGTTTGGAATCTTGATGACTCCCATTAACCAGGACCATTATCTGCAGATGGCTGTGTTTACCTGTGAGTCTTCCTGTCTATGTGTGTGTTGGCAAGTGGGTAATGAAGTCTTGCAGTGACATGTGATCATGTCACCTGACCTGGAATCCACCTTTAACCTGGTGCTTTTCCAGTGTGGGGGGGGGAAACCCAGAGGGACAAAGGGTTCCTGCCTTATGCAAAAGATATATAAAGGGGTGGAAGAGAACAAAGAGAGAAGCCATCATGAAGAATCCCCTAGCTATCACCTGAGCTGGAACAAGAGCTGTACCCGGGGAAAGAATTGTGCCCAGGCCTGGAAGGTGTCCAGTCTGAGAAAAAACTTACTGAAGCATCGCTGAGGGTGAGATTATCTGTGTTCAGTTTGATTAGACATAGATTTGCGCATTTTATTTTATTTTGCTTGGTGACTTACTTTGTTCTGTCTGTTACTACTTGGAAACACTTAAATCCTATTTTCTGTATTTAATAAAATCACTTTTTTCCTTATTAATTAACTCAGAGTATGTATTAATACCTGAGGGAGCAAACAACTGTGCATATCTCTCTATCAGTGTTATAGAGGGCGAACAATTTATGAGTTTACTCTGCATAAGCTTTATACAGGGTAAAACGGATTTATTTGGGTTTAGACCCCATTGGGAGTTGGGCATCTGAGTGCTAAAGACAAGCACACTTCTGTGAGCTGTTTTCAGGTAAACTTGCAGCTTTGGGGCAAGTTATTCAGACCCTGGGTCTGTGTTGGAGCAGACGGGAGTGTCTGGCTCAGCAAGACAGGGTGCTGGAGTCCTGAGCTGGCAGGGAAAACAGAAGCAGGGGTAGTCTTGGTACATCAGGTGGCAGCTCCCAAGGGGGTTTCTGTGATCCAACCCGTCACACCTGTCTTCCCTGGTTCTAAGACAGTCTTTCTATTCTCCTCACAGGAATCAGAATCTCTCAGTCTCCTATGGCCCATTCCCTATCTTTCTCCCCCTTTCCCTCTGAACCACTCAGTCACATCTGTCTCCCTTACCTCAGGACTCCCCATGTCTTCCTCTCCTAGCATCCTATTATTTCTCCTTTCTTCTCCTATTGTCTCACTCCCTTTCTGGGTTAGAGGGGAAAGAAGGTGATCTTCAGAGCTACCTGGCCTCTTGTGATTCTCTAGGATGAAGAAATGGAAAGTGCAGGGGAACTTTTTGCTATCCCTCCTGCTATTGTTGTATTGGAGAAGTTGGGGACAGGATATGAGGGAAATGTCTGGCTCCCCAGGTTGAGGGAGGGTATTCTTCAGTCTGGAACTCTCTCCTTGCTGAGCTATCCAAGGAATTAAAGATTAATCTTTAATTAAAGATTATGTCATGTGATGAAACTTCCAGGAGTAAGTCCAACCCAAATTGGCAGCCCTAATTCAAGCCCAAGACTGCTGATGTACAGGACACAGTGTACAACTAATCTATTCACTCATGTTTTTAATCTGAGTGTGTGGCATGTTTGTGTATATGAGAGTTTTTGTTTGGGAGGGTATATTGCTAGTTTGAGAAGGGACTCTGTTGTTTAATTTTGCTAATGAAGTTTTGTCAGTTTTTTTATTTATGCTTCCAGTGAAGTGTGTGTCTGTGTGTTTTGATTTATTTTGTTTTTGTTTTTTAATGTGATGGAAAGACCCTGCGGTACAAAGATATCTTGCAGTTACAGAATATTAGCTTCAGCAGTTGGCATGCCAGTTGGACCTTGTCCCTCTTCTTTAGTCAGCGTTTGCTTATGTAAGCGGGGTCTGAATGAGCTCGCCCCTGACATCTAGTAATGAACTGGGGGAAAAGACTTCAGGAGCAGACTGTATTTGCTTGGACACACCTAGTCTGCCGAGGTGTTCAGCAGAGAGAACTGCATTGCCAAAGTGATCAATTTTGGCCGATGTTGTGTTACAATTCACTTTGGTATTGAATACAGGGGTAATGAAATGTTATTATCCTTATTGTATGACTAAAGGGCAGCCGAATTTAGCATGCCCTGATTGAGGGGGTCACCCTACTGAACCTCACTTGCTATGCAGCACAATGGGAGGCCAAATCACAGTGAAAATGACGGAGGATGGGGACCGGTGTTCCTACCTGATGCTCTGGAATGTGCCTAAAGAATCCTAGACAGTATTTGATCCTCCCCTTTCCAGTGTTTAAAGACATGGCTCATAGGACTCAATAGAGACTCCTTGTTTCTGTTCAGTGATTAGTGGAGCTGAAATCAGTGAGTCGCAAGTCCAGGGGTTACACCTTAGACCTGGTGTGGCGTCAGTGTTTCAGTGAAAGACTGAGGCAGCAGCAGAGAGGTTGTAATAACTAAGAGCTGAAATCACTACTAAGAGCTGTGCTAAGTGCTGGAACCTCAGAACGCAAGGTCAGCGAAGTAGCAGCAGTGGTAATGACAGTGGCACAGCTGAGTGGTGGCAGAGAAAGCAGCAGAGGTTGCAGCGAGCCGCCACTGGCAGCAGCAGTGGCAAACAGCGGCAACATACAGCAGCAAGTGCAGCAGAGATAGCAGCAGCAGTGAATCATAGAATATCAGGGTTGGAAGGGACCTCAGGAGGTCATCTAGTCCAACCCCCTGCTCAAAGCAGGACCAATTCCCAACTAAGTCATCCCAGCCAGGGCTTTGTCAAGCCGGGCCTTAAAAACCTATAAGGAAGGAGATTCCACCACCTCCCTAGGTAACCCATTCCAGTGCTTCACCACCCTCCCAGTGAAAAAGGTTTTCCTAATATCCAACTTAAACCTCCCCCACTGCAACTTGAGACCATTGCTCCTTGTTCTGTCATCTGCCACCACTGAGAACAGTCTAGATCCATCCTCTTTAGAACCCCCTTTCAGGTAGTTGAAAGCAGCTATTAAATCCCCCCTAATTCTTCTCGTCTGCAGACTAAATAATCCCAGTTCCCTCAGTCTCTCCTCATAAGTCATGTGCTCCATCCCCCTAATCATTTTTGTTGCCCTCCACTGGACTCTTTCCAATTTTTCCACATCCTTCTTGTAGTGTGGGGCCCAAAACTGGACACAGTACTCCAGATGAAGCCCCACCAATCCTGAATAGAGGGTCCCTCGATCTACTGGCAATGCTCCTATTTATACAGCCTAAAAATGCCATTAGCCTTCATGGCAACAAGGGCACACTGTTGACTCATATCCAGCTTCTCGTCCAGTGTAACCCCTAGGTCCTTTTCTGCATAACTGCTGCCTAGCCACTCAGTCCCTAGTCTGTAGCAGTGCATGGGATTCTTCCGTCCTAAGTGCAGGACTCTGCACTTGTCCTTGTTGAACCTCATCAGATTTCTTTTGGCCCAATCCTGCAATTTGTCTAGGTCCCTCTGTATCCTATCCCTACCTTCCAGCATATCTATCACTCCTCCCAGTTTAGTTCATCTGCAAACTTGCTGAGGGTGCAGTCCACGCCATCCTCCAGATCATTAATGAAGATATTGAACAAAACCGGCCCGAGGACCGACCCTTGGGGCACTCCGCTTGATACCAGCTGCAAACTAGACATGGAGCTATTGATCACTATCTGTTGAGCCTGATGATCTAGCCAGCTTTTTATCCACCTTACAGTCCATTTATCCAGCCCATATTTCTTTAACTTGCTGGCAAGAATACTGTGGGAGACCATATCAAAAGCTTTGCTAAAGTCAAGGAATAACACATCCACTGCTTTCCCCTCATCCACAGAGCCAGTTATCTCATCATAGAAGGCAATTAAGTTAGTCAGGCATGACTTCCCCTTGGTGAATCTATGCTGATTGTTCCTGATCACTTTCCTCTCCTCAAAGTGCTTCAATAGTTTCCAGTAGCAGAGGCAGCAGCAGCAGTGGAGGCATTGCTCATGTGCCCCTCCCTTT
Source organism: Terrapene triunguis (assembly GCF_002925995.2). Classification (NCBI taxonomy): domain Eukaryota; kingdom Metazoa; phylum Chordata; order Testudines; family Emydidae; genus Terrapene; species Terrapene triunguis. Next base: position 47,677,703 of record NW_020664561.1, read on the forward strand.
TTGGGGTGCTAGGTGAGCCCATGTGAACACACCAATGAACTCTGGGTCTTTGCTAACCGAGGACAACCAACCATGAGTGGGGTGCTGCAGAGGAAAAGGAGAGTGTTGTGTTAAAGGGACATTTGCTAGTCAGAAACTGAGGCAAAGGACACTGCCCAACATACTCTATGGTGGTTGTTTTCTTATGGTTACATTCTTTTGAATCATGATTGTGATTTCTGAAATCAATGGTTTGAGAAATGGTTTTCTCAAGATGTGCTTGCGACGGGCACTCACCCAGATTCCTGGAGGAGCACCCCAGAATGTAACCCTTCTGCCACATGGAGACAGCAACAACAAGGGCTGGGCTCAATATCTAGGGATTTCTCTTAACAGTACAAACAGAACTGGCTGGAGCCCCCACCCAGTGATCTCAGAAAACTAATCAACATCCCTAGGTGCCTCTAAGAGGCAATACTTCCCCCTTGTAAGAACTGAGGCCTGGTCGATGCTACAAACATAACCCACGTTAAGTAGATCTAATAATGTATGCATCTACACTACCGAGTCCTTTCTGCCTACCTAAGTGCCCTATAAAGTTGACTTCTGTACTCCACCTCTGCGAGAGGCATAGCACTTGCTTCGACATCCACGAGTCGACATGGGGATAATGTAGACATTGAGTTGTGTAATTTTAATGAATTGGCCTCCAGGAGGCGTCCCATACTCCACTGTGACCTCTCTGGAGAGCACTTTCAAATCTACTGCATGTCAGTCAGATACACAGGAAACAGCCCTGTTAAAGCCCTGGAAACTTTTGAATTTTCATTTTCTGTTTGATCAGCATGGAGAGCTCACCAGCACAGCTGATCATGGAGACTCAAGGCCAGAAACACGCTCCAGCATGGAGTATACAGGACGTGGTGGATCTTATTGCTGTGTGGGGAGAAGAGTTTGTGCAGCCAGAGCTCCAGTCCAACAGAAGAAATGCTGACATGCATGCCAATATTGCATGGGGCATAGATGGCTACACCAGAAGACAAGTGTACCAGAAGACAAGGGAGGCAAACAGTTGTTTTGGTTCTGCCCCACAGACATGCTACTTTTATGAGGAGCTGCATCCGATTCTCAGCAGCAACCCTACCACTACCCTAGAACGCTCCGTGGATACCTCCCAGGAGTCCTGGGCGACCTCAGGCAACAACAAGGACATTGTTGATGAGGAGAAGAAGGAGGAGAATGTGAGTCAGGCAAGTGGAGGATCCATTCTCCCCGACATCCAAGAACTGTTTTTAACCCTGGAGTCCATCCCTTCACAGGACCAGTTGGCGGTGGAGCGTAATGCACCTCTGGTGAGTTCACATTTCCAATCAAATTGTAGGAATTACATGTTATTATTTTTTATGTTTAAGCTGAACAAAAAAGTAGGTGTAGTGGGTATTGGTGGCCACTCTAGCTACACAGAGGGTGCTCTCCAAAAAAGACTGTTTATGTGCATGGGGATGGCCTGGGAATCCTCCATGGAGATCTCTAGGAAGCTTTCATGGAGGTACTCTGTAGTCCTTTGCAGAAGGTTTCTGGGAAGGGCTGCCTTATTTTGTCCACCACAGTAGGACACTTTCCTACGCCACTCCAGTATTAACTCTGATGGCATCATTGCAGCACACAGCATTGTAGCATAAAGACCAGGTGTGTACCCAGACACTTGCAGCATCTGCTCCCTTGCCACCTCTATTACCCTCAGGAGAGTGATATCGCATAGGGTCACCTAGGAGAAACGGGAGGAAGTTTTCAATGCTATCTCTTAAACCGCCAACAAGTAATCCACCCCCACATTTGGTGAAATCTGGGTCACACAACCACGCTTTCTCAAACATGCTGTGGTTGTGGTTGGAAGGGATCACCACGTATTGCAAGCAGCATTGAAAAAAAAAAGGGGGGGGGGAGCTTCCTGTTTGTCTCCCTCCCCCCCGCCCCCAGCCTGGTGCTGCTTTTGTAAAAAAACAAACTATTTGGGGGGCTTTACACTGGTGCCTGTCCTCAAGCACCATCCAGGTTGCTAGGGGAAAGGGGGCTTTTCTCAAGTTACAACTTGTGATCCCAAGGATGTCTTCACAAAAGCAGCAGCACAAGACCTCTTGCTCATGCCCCGTGGCCTTACTCACCATGGCTGGAGCAGCAAACCAACTCTCGCAATAGCCAGCGGTTGTCATTATGTTGTGGCTTGCAGTGAAGTGTATTGAGGGGTGTTTTTTTATTTAAAAAAATTAACCTTGCACCAGAAACAATGTATGCACCGTCAATGCTAACCTTGTGCTTTGCATTCCTTACAGCTGAAACTTTATCTGTTGGCGCATCCTTCACACCAGGACAGTGACTTTCCCAGATTAGAAGGCGGGGAAAAAAGACTCGGGAGGACATGTTCAATGAGTTAATGCGCACCTACGAGAGTGATAAGACGGAGCTCAGAACATGGAGGATTACACTGTCCGAGAACCTGCACAAGAACAGTGGACAGGAAAGACAGAAGAGCATGCAGGGAACAAGAGCATGCCATGCAGGAAGAGATGCTGTGGATTATGAAGGAGCAATCAGACATGTTGAGGCGTCTGGTTGAGATTCGAGAAAGGCAGCTGGATGCTAGAATCCCTCTGCAGCCTATGCTGAACCTGCTGTCATCATCACACAGTTCTGCATCCTCCTCCCCCAAACATCCTATGAAGCAGAGGGTGAGGAGGGTAGATGGGGGGAGGGGAGTTTGGTATCCCTTGCACTCAACACGAGGGGAGGGTACAAGGACCAGAAGATGCCCATTCCCACACCTTTGATTGTTATTGCAGTGCATCTGTAAGCAAACTTTCCTTGTTTCTCCCCCCATGGTGTTATCAGCCCTTTTGCCCCAGGTTATCTTCCTTTTTCTGCTGTTTCTGTGTGTTTGTGTGCCTAATAAAACAGATTGAGGAGAAAAGGTTCTTTATTCATTGAGGAGAAAAAAATCTTTATTCATTCAACACACAGTGGTTGGTGGGGTTGGAGTTTACAGGGGAGAAATACAATGGAGGGGACAGTTGGTAAGGAACAACACAGATAAGTGTCACATTACTGTGGGTCGTTGCTGAAACTGGTTTTCAAAGCCTCACGGGGACGCAGAGCCCCTTGATGTGCTCTTCTTATTGCCCTGGTGTCTGGCTGCTCAAAATTGGCTGCCAGGCAATCTGCCTCAACCCCCCACCCCAGCAGAAACTTTTCTCCCTTTGTTTCACAGAAATTATGGAGCACACAGCAGGCAGCAATAACAGTGGGGATATTGCTTTCACTGAGGTCAAACCTAGTAAGCAAACAACACCAGTGACCTTTTAAATGTCCAAAGGCACATTCCACCACCATTCTGCACTTGCTCAGCCTATGGTTGGATCGATCCTTACTGCTGTACAGGCTGCTAGTGTATGGCTTCATGAGCCATGAGAGCAAGGGGGTAGGCTGGGTCTCCCAGGATCACGATTGGCATTTCAACATCACCAATGGTTATTTTGCAGTCTGGAAAGGAAGTCCCTGCTTGCAACTTTCTGAAGAGTCCTTTGTTCCTAAAGATGCATGTGTCATGCACCTTTCCTGACCATCCCATGTTGATGTCAGTGATGTCACAGTGATGCCCCGGTGAGCCATCAGAGCTTGCAACACCATTGACAAGTACCCCTTTGGGCTTATGTACTCTTTGGCAAGGTGGTCGGGTGCCAAGATAGGGATATGCATTCCATCTATCGCCCCACCACAGTTAGGGAACCCTATCGCAGCAAAACCATCCACTATGTCGTCACGTTGCCCAGAGTCACTACCCTTCTTAGAAGAAGTCTGTTAATGGCCCTGCAAACTTGGATCACAACAGATCCCACGGTAGATTTACCCACTCCAAACTGATGCCCCACTGACAGGTAGCAGTCTGGCGTTGCAAGCTTCCACAGAGCTATCACCACTTGCTTTTCCACTGTCAGAGCAGCTCTCATTTTAGTATTGCTGCGCTTCAAGGCTGGGGAAAGCTCTTCACACAGTTCCTGGAAAGTGGCCTTATGCATTCGAAAGTTCTGCAGCCACTGCTCGTCATCCATAGCTGCATAACAATGCGGTCCCACCGGTCAGTGCTTGTTTCCTGGGCCCAGAAACAGCGCTCAACAATGTCAAGGTGATGCATGACTGTCGCCAACAACTGCAAATTGCTCCGCTCTGTGTCTTCCAGCGGGGATGCTTGCGTGGCATCACATTGTTCCATGTGGCGACTCCTGTGGCGGCTGTGTAAATACTTCAGGATAAGGCATGAGGTGTTTGTAATGCTCACAACAACAGTGTACAGCTAGGCGGGGTTCAGGCTTCTCGTGCTATGTTGTCCGCGTGGGTGATCCAGGCTTGCAAGAAAGGCTTGGTTTGTTTGCTGTTGATTTCAGGGAGGGAGGGACATAAGTGCATCATGGGAGGCTAGCGCCATGTTCCCACAACCACCCACGTCAATGTTTTGGTCCCATAAGGCATTGCAAGCCCAACCCAAAATTCTACTCAGCTATGTGCACTGTGGGATAGCTACCCACAGTGCAGTGCTCCGTGTGTCAATGCAAGTCCTGCTGGTGAGGATGCACTCTGCCGACACAACGAGCATAGTGTGGACATGCAAGCTTGACTTGCTTAAATCGGAGGCTCGATGCTGATTTACATAAAGTCGACTTAACTTTGTAGTGTAGACATGGCCTGTATAACGAAATAAAACTTTTATTAAAGGGGAAAGGGAATCTTCATACCCTGCTTACAATTAAATTTGCTATAGGCTTCTTGGGTCTGCATAGCGCCCATACTGAGAATGTTATGCCTTCGATAACAATTTTTTTTGAAGAAATGGCAAAACCAAGATTCAGGTACAAGATGAAACAGCTTGTGCATATGAAAAATTTGTAAAAGTCAGCTAATTGTTATACGTTTTTGTCTGTCTCAGTATGTAACTTGTCCACTAGCCAGTTGAACTAAATGCAGAAATACTCCCAACATCTGTTCCATAGCACAAACACTTATTCAGTCTGACTAGGCAGAAGAATGACTTATTATATTCAGGAGCGTTTCAAGATAAAACTCACTTGCATTAGAAAAGCATAAGCACCCTGTAGTGATCGAACTGCTGTGTATATTTCATTCACATTGAATTTTAAATGTAAAATTACAGTTGGATAGAGAGTACTGAAATACTAAGCACTTAATTCTCAGTTGTTCTGAGTGTGAGCTGAGTCCTGGGGCTACCAGGGGGTCATGCTAGCTATAGCATAAGGGATTGTTCCAGCAGCCCAAGGGCATCAGAGTACAAAATCCTCTAATACCTCCATTTTGTCTTCTCTCAGCTCCCGTGTCTGCTCCTGAATTCCTCATACACAGCAGGGGGAGAGCTGTGCAAGCTTTACACCACTGAGAGAGTCCGCTACACAGAGGAATCTCCAGCTGCCCATTTATAGCAGCTTTAAATTCCCTTTGTGCCATGACTTAACCAGGGCTGAGAATCTGGCCCGTAATCACCTAATTACCACTCAAAGAGTAAAAAATACTTCGCAGTTGCGAGGTGCCTTCTATCAGGCTCACTTTGACTATATGGGCCTAATCTGTGTTCTGTTCACTGCATGAGGTCCATGAAGTGAGGAAAGCAGAGAGTTTAAGAATAGTCCCTAAACTGCTACATGGGAGATAGTGTGACAACCCATGTGACTGGCATGGGTTGACAGTAGGGTTTGAACCTAGCATGTACATCTACAAAGCACAGATCTCGGTGCCTCTTGAGCTAAAGCAGTAACCTGGTAGCAGTAATAGATTGTTAGTCTCTCTGTGAACTAACCACTAGCTAGGGACACAACACATACTGTGAAAACATGTTACATATTCCACCTCTCTGGGAAACTTCTCTTGAGGTCCACAGGATTTAAAGCCCCATGCTTGGACAGCATTGTCCAACAACCCTCCATGGATTTAACCTTAGCTATTTTACAACCAGAAAGCACAGACCTCTAGCACTGAATGTAAAAGAGTAACTCCACTAGCTGATAGTAGTAATCTTCTGTGGACCAGGCACACTGTACAAGCATGTTACAAAAGCATGCCCCACACACCAGCAGCTAGAAGAACCACCCTTTTCCCCTCCCATAAAGAGAGGCTTTCTCACTAACTGTCTCAGCAACCAGGCGGGTTTACATAGGGATTGCACACCCTGCCTGCTATCAGTCATGGGAGGACTAGATTGTGAAATTACAATACATGTCTGTCATTGCACTGTGTAGGTCAGTGTACCCGTGGTTCCAGCCAGAGAGCAGAGTAGTCTTTGCATGTGACCTTTCATAGCACATTCCCTACAAGAAATGTGGGAATGGCTAGTCACATTCCTGTGAAGTAGTGCAGAGTTTCGAACTGTGTTTTTACATTCTCAGAACATTGCTGAATAGCCACCCACAACCGCATCCTGAGATGATTTGTAACATAACCCCACTGGTGTTGTTCCAGATGGGTCACACTGCCCGTTGCAAGGGCATCACCATTCCACCTCATGCTAGCTGACAGCATCAGTTCTGTCAGCAGTATCAGATGCTGAACTAAACCATGAGTGGGTATAGCTAATAGCAAAAAGAAGATGTCCAACATTGTCTGCTCCTTAAACAGCTTAAAAGGCTGCCTGATGGATAAGGTACATCAGCTAGGCTAGTTGTGTAGGGAATGCTCAGACCTCCACACCCCATACTACTCAGAGCTGCATCACAATCTGGGCAGGACATTTATTTGCCTATATTTGCATACTGTTCCCTGGGCTCTCATATTGGTCTCAGAGATGCCTGTAGCTGGAAGCAGAACATCACAATTCCTTTGAGTGTGCAATGCTTGCGCAGAGAGGTTTACTACACATGGCCGCATGGATTATTTCTCTAGGCATTAGTATCTAGCTGGGTAGCCTGGTTTATAATCTAGCCCTGAATGGAGTTTCAGATGCATAGTCAACACAGTGGAATGTCAGGTCTTCATTTCCGTAATTGGTTTGTGGATTTCTGCAGTCATTTAATGACATAATGGCTCTTCAGCTCTTAGAAATTGAATACCACTATGATTAAGACCAGTTTCTTATTTGTATGTGAAAATAATTACATTAAATGTGTATTAAATTAGTTTGCAAATTAAATCTGTAAGGTTTTTAATAATAGAATCATAGAAATTAAAGATGGAAAAGCCTTCTGATCATCTTGCCCACCCCAGGCCAGTGTAGGATTGTTCATAATGGCATGTTCTTCAGTCTCCTTTTTTCTTTTTTCCCCTCCAAACATACACTGAATAAAATATTCACTTTTGTTAGAAAAGTGAACAGATGAAGACAAAAGCCTGCCTTCCTTTTCTTTGTATCCTTTCTGTTATTGAAAAATTCTCATATACAGTTTGGCACGAGAGCCTCATACAGTACAGTATATTGTCTGTCCAAATCCTGGCCCTTAGATCCCAGTGTAGTGTCACTTGTGCCCCCAAGTTCTGTCTGATATTGGAGAATAAACTTTATTGCCTCTTCCACTAGATGAAAAGAATTTTTTGAGTAAACTGCTGTATTAACAAGAGGAGAGAGACTAACTGGCAAAAAGATCATAGTCACTTGGCTCCATGATCTGGAAATTATATTATCATTTACCACCCCAGTGCCTTTGGACATATTGGATTGGATTCTGATGTCAGGTTATACTGTAGTAATTTGGGAGTAACTCCATTGGCTTCAATGGTGTTACTTCAGATTGGCAGAAGCATAACAGTATGCACTTTGTCCCAATGGCCTTGATTTTACAATTGTAATTAAAGCAGGTATAAATGTGGATAGATGGGTAAGGGTATATGTGCAAACCTTGATTTTGCAGTCAGGAAAATGCAACCAACAGCGACTGTAGCAGGACACGTAGTGAACTCCATATCATACAAAGCGATGATTATCTGATGATAGAGTAACTCAAGATGGTGTAGCATCGCTTAGGTCTTTAAAAACCAGATGAGCTTAGCAGCACACCTGGGAGTGGAAGGGTGGGATGGAATAGAGGGAAATATTTTTTTGGGGGGGGGGAGCTGCATACTGCAGTTATCAGTAAAGGAAGGGTTTGTGTCTGGAAAAAAAACACAATAATTTTCCTAATCTACTTTTGCTATTGGAGGCTGTCTGATTTTGTTAACCCTATTGATAAAATTCCTCCTTTGTTGGCTCACTAGTACCTCCACTTCTGTTCTGCTCATCTGCCCATCCTAATACTCTGCTGTGGCTGTGTTCCTGGTATATGATGTGTTCTGCCAATCTTCTACCTAATTCTAGTGGGTTTTTAATTTGGCTGCATTATTTACCTTTTGATTCAGCACCTCAACAGATCTTTACTCTGTGAGTGTGGCCAGAATACCAAATAGTATTCTAGGGACAAATGACCCAATTTTAGCCTTTATTACTCACAAGATTTTTATTTGCTTTCTCTGGGACAAGGAATACAATAGGTGCATGCTATTTTTAGAAGTAACACATCCTCTTGCATCCTCTATTTGGCTTTGCATTTTCCCTTCTAAGCTCTTCTGATCTGCTGAAGTACACTGGGTTGACTTAAGGTTCAAGTGGTCTTTATTCTGTCTCTGTATTCTCCTTGCATATCCTCTTGCATCACGACGTTAGTGTGTTTTCTCCAAAACACTACACATATAGACCTTTGGCCATATAGTATCACGATTCTCATGAACAGTTTAATGTAAAAAAAAAATAGTCAAAAGAAGTAGCGGTAGTTAATATTTTCCTATTGATTAAAAGTTTACACTATTTACTGCAGATCTGGTAGTTGTTGAATAAATCAGGCTTTTACTATGCCCTGTAATATATGGTTGCAGTGAACCCTGAACAGCTATGCTGCATAGGAAACAGGCATATTTTTGAATATGGATATTCACTGCATATAGTAGCTGCTCAGTCTTCCACATATGTACAAGAAAATTATGTGGTTTCAATTAGTTTTTGATTCTAAAGTTTCCAGGCTGGATTACATCCAACCAGACACAAATAGCTGTTTGCTGTCTGCCCTTGTACCGTAAATATTATAACTTTAACATTTTTTTTTGCAGTGGTGTATTGCATAAATTATTTTTCTCTTTAATATATGTGTATCTCTCCTGCTCGCTTTAGAAATGATGGTCATAGAATTCATGACTTTTTTGCGTGTGCTCAGTGAAGAAAGTGTAATGAGATCTTAGCATCAAGTAGTGTGGTGATGTTAGTTTCCAAGCAAGGAATAAATTTCCAAATTGAGCTAAAATAGATAAGATATAATCCAATTTCACTTTACCAGTAAATCTTATTAGCATTTTCCATTACATTTTATAAGGCAAATTCTGATTTACAGATGATAATCTTGAGCCCCCTTTGGAATAACGAGAATCTTGGATTAACAAGATTTTAATATGTATTCTGAAAGCTGGTCTGTAGTTATACATACATTACTGAAGCTTCACTAACTCTTGTCTGTTTTTTAAATGAAACACTTTAAAAAATAGAAGCAGTTGCTAAATGCTGGAATCCCTAGAAGCACTGAGGTCATGCTAAGAAGATGAAGAATGAGACACATGCACCATGAAGCAAGCTTTTATTTTAATTTATGTAAAATTGTCAATTCCCTAAATTAATGAATAGCAAATGTGAACTTTTAAATGGACTTGCATTGCAGAATTTCTGTTTTTAGCTGCCCCTTGTAAATTATACTAAGGGTCTGTTCTGCTGTAGCTGTAAAATAAACAGTTTGCTTCAAGCTAGACCATGTGGATTTCACCAAGTAAGAGTCAACTAGCCTTCTAAAAGAAAATGCAGCTATTAAACTGAAAATAAAGGATAAGATTGTTAATTTAAATGTAGCTCTTCCTAGTCTTGTGCTACAGACCATGGGCTAGATTCACTGGTGCTGGGTGATGTAAATTACACTTCCCTGCACCAGTTTAGCCTCCTGATCCCCGAAAGGAATTTAACATAAGAGAGGGAACTGATGGAACTGCTGCCTACTCTTTTCCCCTGGCTTTTGCCTAGAGGATGGGGGGAGGATAGCTATCTTTAGTTTTTGACCAGTGCTCCAAAGGAGTTCTGCTGGTACTGGTTGCTTAAGAGAATGTTCTGAGTTAGCACATCTTCAGACAATGTCCACTTCCCAGCCAGCAACTGTCTACCAGCTTTATGGCTCCACTGACCCTTATTGTTCCCCATTTATAAGAGAGGGGAGTTTGCAACTACTTTTCAGTACTGCAACCTCCTCCTCTGTTGGGCCTTCCAATGTGAGGAGCCTGCACAGTATAAGCTAAGCAAATTGGTGCTGTTTGTTAGTTGCATAAGTCATGTGATATTGTTTCTCTTCTCTGATTGGATGACTTATGCAACTAATCAGCAGCTGGAACTTTCACTTAAGTCATTCAGAATTCACTCTTGCCAAATATTAGAATATTTAAGCTTAACATTTCCTCTTCATGACAAGTAGGAGATTTGCTAAATATTCACAGAAAAACAATCACAGGGGACATGAACACAATAAAAGTGAATGTATTTAAAGATTTGATCAAGAATTTACATAAATATTATTCTAATATTCAATCAGCTCTCATAGTGACTGTTTTGATTGATTTATACGTGTATAATTTCCAATTTGATTTGTTGCTTATGTACATTTTGTATTATTTTTAAAGGCAAATTGAAATGAATAGACAATATTATGCCCAGGGGAGGGACTTCATCAACCTATTAGTCTTTTCCATCTCTACTGTGATTCTTACCACAGTAAAATCCAATGTAATGTTTTGCTTCCCTAATGCTAAGAAGTTAATTAAAGAAAACAAAGCTATGTAGACAGTGTAATTTAATTTTCTGTTTTATTTCTGATATAATGGTTCACTAAGGATTTAATTCTGCTGCCACTTTTTTGAAGTCAATGAGAGATTTGCATTGTTTTTCATAGGAACAGGATAGGGCCCTTAATCGCTTGTGTGAATTTTATTTTAAATTTTTGGTTTTTCTTAGATAGTTTAGGTTTTTGCAGAACAGCTTAACTCATTAGCATGTCTTAGAAGTCTGCCTCACTGTTGCTATGGCAGTTTGCATAATATTATCCATAATGTTCTGATTTTACTTTGAAATCAGACATACTGTACAAGTCACTCTAACCTAATTATATCTGTAACCTTAAAACTACTGTGGAAGAAATTATACAGTAGTGTTTGTTGTGTCTTTTACTGTCTAGACATTTCTCACTGTCCTTACTCTTTTAGAAGGTGTGTTACTTTAGAACAGTTCTTCATATTAGGGCTTGGCAAAATTCAATTTTAATCCTTTATAATTTTGACTCATAAAATCAATGTTTATTTTTAAACATTTTTAGCAATTTAAATGTTCATAGTTGTGCAAAATTATGGGGTGAAGTAGCAGGCAATATGGAGGCCAGACAGTCATTATTTAATGTCCATAAATGCTGAGATTCAAAAAGTTAAAGATTTATAACTATTAAAACACAAATTAACAATATCACGTCAAAATATACAAAAGTAAATATCCTTAAATCAAACGCTCAAGCAGCATTTTTCTTACTTTGCCTATTTGTAAATTTCTGTTATCGATGAAAATATTTTTTGTTTGTGTGTGTGTTTGTGTGTGTGTGTGTGTGTGTGTGTGTGTACAGTGAAATTGACATTTGCTAACATTTGCCAATAAAAATCCAGTCTTTCCAAGTCTATTTACATTTCATATTAAAGAATTACAAATCACCCACTTGGATTTCATTAACAAAATGCTTAAATTTTGATACAACAAAGAATAATTTCTCAAAAGCGAACAATATATATAAAAGCTTCCAAAAGGCTACTTCACAGATCTGTCTCTGATGTTCTGCAGACTTTATTAGACACTGGTGCACATTATAATATTAGTCACAACAATGTATCAACTTTTTCTGCTTCCTGTAACTTCTAATACAACCTACAGGAAAAGCAATGGAGTCCAGTTTAGCCAGTATGTGTTGTATGTGTGATAAATAACCCTGATCATGAGCACCTATAGACATGAAACCACATATCTGTAGCTCCCACTGAAGTGAAAAGGAGTTGGTGATATTCTCAGTGTATCGTACTTTTTTCTTGAGTGAGATCTATATATATCACATTTTCATGGTTTGCTTCCCCCACCCACATGGAATTGCAATTATGACTTGAAATAACTGTTCGGAAAAAGATATTCAAATCAAAAAAGTGTGCATGCATAGTATTTTCACAAAACACGATTTCACATTTTTCTTGTCTATGGTTCAGGGCTTTAGAGACCAATAAAATCAATCTCTAGCCAGCTCTAAGGTTCTTGCTACTCCGATGTGGTCCATCTCATCATGGATTCCTTTTAATTCTCGGTCTCTGACTGTAGGGAATCACTAGCTGTCCCAACTCTTCTCTTTTCTTCTGGACCTTTCTGTACAAAATCCCATCGGACAGGAGAAATCATTCTTGCAAATATAGCTGGGTCTCTCATTTCTCATCCATCTTCTCATCCTGAATTGGTCTATGACCTGATGCCAGAATCACATGTGCTATATACTTATCACATCACTGTAAAACTTTCCTGTCAATGGAAATAGAATCTTGGTGCTTGATCTTCCGGGCCATGGACTTGGAGTTTGAAACTTTTGCAGCATGCTGTCCTCATCACAAGTCAGAACCTTTGTAAATCTTTTAGCTCAAGCTGCTGTTTAATCTCCAGAATTATCATTCTAAATTTAATTTGTACTCCATTGGCTGCATGATTGTTTTCTGGTTGGCCTCTTCAAATACTCCAGCAGGCAGCTCTGGTTCTTGGCTTTAAATTTGTAGAGCCCTGCAAATCCGCTAGATATCTGCGGATCATTTTTGCGGATAGTGGAGTGGGATGCAGATACAACCGCGCAGGTCTCTATGGATCTGGAGCGGAGACAGAGACGTGTTTGCACAGGGCAGAGCCAAGCTGAGCCGCACCCGGCCAAGTCTCAAACTGCTTTGGAGGCGCTTTGCCTCTTCCCAGCGCCTGCTGGACAAATTATAAAGCGCAGCCCGGTCCCCAGCCCCCTTTGCGGAAGCAGCAGCCACTTCCCCCCCGCTGGGGCTATGAAGCCAGGAAACACATTCAGGAAAAGGGAATCCAATTTCTGACAGATCCCGGAGCACTTTAAATAGGGGTAAAAAGTCTGCCACCCGGGCTGGGAGCAGCAAGAAGGGGAGAGAAGGGAGAGCGAGAGGGGAAGGGAGAGAAAGGGGCAAAGGGAGAGTGTCGGTGCCTGGCAGGGGATGGAGAAACCATGAAGTGCCAAATACCCGGGCTGCCTGGCTGATGGCTCAGGGAGCAAAGGGATGAAAGTCAGTGAGCCAGAGGAGAAGTAGGGAGTAGGAGCGGGTGAGAAGACCTGGGAGCCCATCCCCGTCCTCTCAGGCCGGATCCCCGCAGGGATGGCAGGCCCATGCGCGTGGGGTGGGGGAGCTCTGAGCTGGGCCCTGGGGCGGCCTGCGGTGCCTCCTGGGCCCCATACTGGCCACCTGTCCCCCAGGGCAGCAGGCCCGGTACCTTGCAGGTACATGATGAGCAGCAGCGGCTGGGCTCCGGCATCATGTCTCTTGGTGGCACCTGTCCCATGGCATCTGGCTTGGGCAGCTCGGGGGGTTCAGCGCGCTTGGGGCCAGCAGCCAGTGGCTGGGGCTGGGCAGCAGGTCAGAATCCAGGCTGTCCAGCATCCACTCGCCGTCCACACTTCCCCTTCTCCTTGAGATCCCACGCTGCCCCTTACCCCCAGTCCCTTCCCTCGCATTGCCTCTTCCCTGCAAGCCTCCCGCTCGCTCATCTCTGCTCCCTTTCCCCACTCCAGACAGCTTGCTGGCGTGGGTGCGGGTGCAGATAGAGGTAAAGGCTAGTGGCTCGTGGGTCGGATCGTGGGTTGATCCTGGCTGATGCGGATCCACATTTTTGTATCCATGCAGGGCTCTATAAGTTTGGGTGTACTCCACCCTGAAGAGCTATTGATCACTTGTTAGGTTTAGGAGGGTTCTCAGAGTCTTGTAAAAAATGCCCTTGCTGTCCACATTTGAAACACATCTGCGCTTCTTTTGACCCTGGTACCACTCACTTATCAGTTTCCTTAGGCTTCTGAGGGGTCAAATACTCTTCTAAACTGGGTAGAGCACAGCAGATCTTGGCTTAGGTAACTGCCGTTGAGACAATTGCTGGTCAGCTTAGAGATATTTCTCTTTCCAATCTATCTCACAATATCTCTCACCAGAACTAGATGTCCCTTCCAGTCTCTTCACCAGCTGAAGGCTCGCTTTCCCACTGGGTCTCCTCTTCGATCTCATTTCTTTTCTGATTTAGGATGCTCCTTCTTGATAGAGCTAACTTCAAAAAGAATTCTGTATAGAAAATGTTTCTCGGTTGGCCATCTGAATTAACACCCTTGATCTTGAGCATGATTAGCAATGATACATGCCAACAACTTTGTAAAAACTGATCTTGTATGTGAATCTAATTCTGTATTTTTTTACTCCCTTAAACTCAAGAATATCGTGGGCTAATGCGTGTAATGCTCAGGTACACAGAAGGTTGTTCTATAATATGTTGATGAGTTTCAGAAAACTGAGGCTTAAACTGATACAGTCACTACACTCCCATAGACCTTTTCTAGAATCCTACAAACGTCTCTAGCACTTGCCTGGGTACCAGCTCCTAAGGGTATCTGTAGTGCTAGGGGCAGTAAACTCTCATATTCCAGGGTGCAGTCCAGACCAGAGAGGGGTTGTGTCATCACTTGCCCTGCAATCTTGGTTGCCTCTCAGTGGTTTGCTGTTCTAGCTCCCAACCTGGACTGCTCACAAACAGCCAAATAGGATGCGGGTCACAGTCTGAGTGTCTGTGTATAGTTACAGCTCGGGTCTAGCAACTCTTATCCCAACCGCCTGTCGGCAACACACTAGCCCCACGCTGGCTTCCAGCAGTCTCGGTTACTACCTGCAGGGTGACCCCAACACATTTCCAGTCCTGAATTTTCCCCCAAATTTTGTGTTTTGCCCTGTCCAGGCCTCTCCTGGCAGCTCAGATATTAAAGGTCTGTTGTCCCCGTAAGGGGTCAATATGCCGCTTCCACTTTTAAGGGATATGGGACTATTTAAACACCCCCTATCAAGTGTCCCAACTAAGGAACTTTGGCTGCTCCAATTTTACACTTAGAAACGTTTATGGTTAGGTTTGCTTCTTTGAGCTTTGACAGCACAGTTTTAAGTGTTTTTTTTTTTGTGATCAGCCCAAGTGTTGCTAAATGCTGGGATGTCATCCACATTCGCCTTTGCAAAGCTCTGCAAACCATTTAACACTTGGTTGACCAACCTCTGAAAGGTGGCTCCTTAATTAACTCAAATGGTAACATTGTGAACTCATTCCAGTCACATATCAGTGATTAAAGCAGATTTTTTCTCTGCATCCTTATCTAAAGGAATTTGCCAGTAACCTCTAGTTAAATCAAAAGAGCCGAGATATTTAGCTTTGCTTAAAACATCCAGCATAGCATCAGTTCTAGGCATGGAATACACATCTGGTACTGTGACAGCATTGAGTTTTCTATAATCAACACAAAACCTTACAGTGTTGTGTTTCTTAGGGACCAAGACCACAGGTGATGCACAAGAGCTGTTACACTTTTTAATTCTCCTAAGTCTAACATGCTTTGTATTTTTGTAAGAATTTCTTCCTGCACTTTGCCACTGGCCCTGTAGAGTCTGCTGGGAGGTGGCTGTGGTCCTTCTATAATGATTTTATGAGTTAGCAAGTATGTCTTCCCTGGCTTATTAGAAAATGCTTCTTTGTGTTCTTGTGGCACAGACAACACATCTGCACTTTCAACTGGTGTTATCACTCTGCAAATATCAGTGTTTTCCATAGTTGAGTCAGTTTGACTTTCAGCCTTAAAATCAATGAAAATCTCCTTCTACACATCAAATCATGGCTTGCATTCTGGAAGGCTGTTTGTGGGAGCTACTTCCGCAAGACATTGTAAGGTACCCAAGGCTGCAGGGAAGGGGTGACACAGTCTCCCACTGGTCTGGATTGTTCCATAGCATGTCACTGTGATGTTGCACTCCATATGATTTTATGAAAATCTGCTAATGAGTGTGAATATAATGTAACTGGAATATGCTTCATGCAAAAGGTCTCTTGTAAGGTATCATTACAAAGCTTATAATCTATGGAGTGTGGTCATTCTATTTGTTTGAATGTATCATTCTTTTATCTGAAACTAGAAATATGAAATATAATTCTGAGGTCCTATTATGCAAAGTATGGGCCATTAATGGTGGTTTGGAATCTTGATGGCTCCCATCAGCTGGGACAATTGACCGTAGATGGCTCTGTTTACTTGCAAGCCTTCCTGTGAGTCAAGCTGGGAGAAATGAAGGCTTGGGGTCTCACAGGACATGTGACCATGTCACCTGATACTGGAATCCATCTAAAACCTGGGGCTTTTCCATTTAGAAGGAGGGGTGGTGACCCGGAGAGACAAAAGATTCCCGCCTTGTGCCAAAGCTATATAAGGGTGTGGAACAGAACAAAGGAGGCTGCAGTCATGAGGAATCCCCTAGCTACCACCTGAGATGGAACAAGAAAGGAGTCTAGTCTGTGAAAGAAGCTTATTGGAACATCTCTGCATTCAGTTTCCTACTGTATTAGGCTTAGACTTGCGTGTTTTTGTTTTATTTTGCTTGGTAACTTACTTTGTTCTGTCTGAAATTACTTGGAACCACTTAAATCCTACTTTTTATATTTAATAAAATCACTTTTGTTTATTAATTGACCCAGAGTAAGTAATTAATGCCTGGGGGAGCAAACAGCTGTGCATATCTCTCTATCAGTGTTATAGAGGGCGGACAATTTATGAGTTTACCCTGTATAAGCTTTATACAGAGTAAAACAGATTTATTTGGGTTTTGGACCCCATTGGGAGCTGGGTATCTGGGTGCTAGAGACAGGTGCAATTCTTAAGCTGTTTTCAGTTAGGGCTGCAGCCTTTGGGGGATGTGGTTCAGACCTGGGTCTATGTTTGCAGCAGGCTAGCATGTCTGGCTCAACAAGACAGGGTACTGAAGTCCCAAGCTGGTAGGAAAAAACGGGCTCAGAGGTAGTCTCAGCACATCAGGTGGCAGTCCCAAGGGGGGTCTCTGTGACCCAACTCATCACAGTCACACCCATCACTTACACCATTTCTACTATGGCATATCTGTTAACTTAATTTGCATTACCCCTGAAAGTTTGGCCATACTCTTCGTACCTCTGAAGTACTTGGGTAAGGAAATTTAAGTTAGGGACTAGGCTTTAAATTAAGAATAGCCTACTCCATTTAGAGATATTGGATTTTGAAGCAGGACAACCTTTCTTTGGGCTTTGGTCTAAACATAGGCCTTGTCTGCTCTGGCAAATATTGGACATGTAAATCGCCACTGGTGTAGTTCCACTGGTAGTAAAAGCAAAGATAGTAAACTAAGTAGTGTCGTGTCATGCTCAGAAAGTTTACCCATCGTTTTTTATAAACCTGCTCTGCATCTTAAGAGGCAGTCCAACTTTCTGTAAGTTTAGGATCTGCTCAGCAAAAACTTAATTTCTTATAAATGCTAAGGAATGCGAATTCCATGCAGTAGGGTTTAGGCTGAAATCTGGGAGGGCAATCTCCTGATTTAAATGGAAGGAAGTTCAGTCTTAAGACACTTTGACATCACAGCCCAGATGCAGATGCATGGCACTCAATCCAGGGGATAGAGAAGGGGTACTAGAAATCTTAAGATTTTCTTTTAGCTTTCAAACTTGTTACATAGCCTAATAAAATTATTCCTTAATGTTCACTTTTCAAAATATTCATGGTTAGTGTTTTTTTCTGTGAATAAATTTTACAAATTGCTTCAAAAAAGTCTTTGCTTTGACAAAATTTAAAAGAGAGCTTACTAGGCAGGAAAAAAGAAGACCAAACTGTTCAGCAATGATTGGCACTACCACCTAATATGTTAGTAAGGAAAGGGGGGAAACAAGCATTAAGAACTGGTGTCTGCACTGCAGAAAATATTTAAAAGACCTTGTATTTGTAGTTCAGTTGGTACTACATCCAAAACTTCTCTTTTCAGTTGTTTACAACTTTCTCAGATTGTTACTTCTGAGGATGAAATGTATGGGTCTCTCCAGTGGTGTGTATGGGCTTTTTTAAACCATAGTAAAAGTCTGTTTTTCATTTCTGAGTAATCTCGCCATGGACAGAAAGCAGATTTCAGTTGTGAAAAATTTGGCAGATTCTGTCTTGCACGTGAGTCAAAAACTATTTTGTTTTAAAACTCCATACTTGGTAATCCCTGAATAAGGAACATGTTTTGCTTTGTTTACAGAATCTAGTTTTGAATTAATGAAGTTAAAGATGTTTAAAAATATCATTCAGAGCGTGAAAAGTATATTTCCCTAACTTCAGAAACGTGCTGAAATGTGGTGCTCAGATTTTTTGCACTTCTATGTTTGAATGGTAGGGAAAGGATACTTCATCTTAAATTTATTGGCAGAACCAGAGACAGCTTTAGCAAATGGCAAACAGTAAATTTACATCTGATGCAAATTCACAATTTTGTCCAGGGAGTAAAATTTTCTATCTAATCCACAGGTTCTACATTTAGATGTTTTGTCAATGTGCTTTTATTTGTTTAAATCTCATCTAGAGTCAAGGAAGCCTCTTTTTTTAAAAATCTTTTGATCTGTGTGATGGTAGAACTTGCCAATGGCTGATATTTGTATTAAAGAGATATAGCTAAATTTTGAAAGTTAGCCTCCATGCACTGCCTTCATATAAAAGATACAGCAGATACTTTACAGAAGAAGAGGACTAGAAATTCTTGATTGTTCAGAAAGATGTAGGAAGCCAGATCTGTATTGCAAGGATGGAAAGGACATTACAGAGAATTCTTCTGCAGCATACACACACTATGCAGAAGGGAACAGAGAAATAATGGTTAATTAACTTGTAATGTCAAATATACAAGAATATTATACACTTCAGCTAAAGGGGACCAGAGCATTAAAGCAACTGAGACAGAATTTTGACTTCACATTAAAGCTAATAAATACAGACAGGGCAGTTATAAGAATAGTTATTAGCCAAAGTATTTTATAAAATTAGTTAAGTAATTGTCAGTAAAAATAGGTAGGACAGAACCATGACCTCAAAGTAGGGGATGGGTCATGGAAGGCTTCCTGCTCTGTTTTAATCTAAAATTTTCCCATGTTCTTAAAGCTGGACGGTACTTCAGTTATGCACCCTATAATCAGAGGAAAGAGTTTCCTCTCTGTTAGATATGGGACCAAATCCTGATAATTTCACTCACAAGGGTGATGTCATTGATGAGACTACTTGTGTGAGCTGGGTGAACAGGATTTGAACCATGATGTTGTCATGTCATGTAGTTATATAGTTGTCCAACATGTTTTCCGTCATGAATAAGTTTAGACTAAGAAAGATTGTCCATATCCATGACTTAAGCACTGTATACTATAATCTGAGAAATAAACAGGTGTTCTAATGCGTTGATCTGAGAAAACGTATTTATTCCTATAGATGAGCAATAGATGCTTCATTCGCAAGTACAGTGCTCATCAATTATGTCCTTCAGATATATGTTTAAAATTTGAGAAGACAGACTGAAACAATGTGGTGCAAGGCTCTGATTGAAGATCAATCTTGGTCCTAAATTTACATGGATTTTCTGTTGTTCTGAATTCCGCAAACTCCTGGATATTTGCAGCTTCTTTCTAAAGGATGTTGTGCATGTTAAGGCACAACAAAGTCAATTAGAAATTGTTTTCTTTATGTAGATGGTATTCAGCTCCCATAGCACAACATCAGTTTACACTGGCTGCATAGAGCAGGGTGATGTATCTAAAGATGTTACAGCATATTAGTATTCAAGATAATCCATGAACAGGGAAAAAATGATAAAGCTATATCTCTTTTAAAATCTCTACCTTGTTTACACCTACTGAGTTCTATGCCAGTGGTACAGTGTAACTAAAATTGTATGACAACAGCCCATCAAATGAGCCATCTTCTGCCTCCTCAGAGATCTTGAGTTGATCAGTTGCATAAAGCAAGTAGGACAAGGATGCAGTTTTGCTCCTTCACTGGAAGATGAGAAGCTGCTTGTCATAACACTAGCATTGTCATTGAGACTGGATAGTTTTCAGTTCAAGAGTCAAGTAGGACAAGTTGATCAGGATGTCAACAATACACACTGTACTTTGTCCCCTCCAGGTGAAGACAAGACTGTTTTCTACACAAGAAGTAAGATGAGTAATAATAGGGTTTTAAAATATTTTTAAATAAATTATGTAACTGCCTTCCCCAAAATTATGCTTCAAGCAGAAAATATCAATGTGATCTTGATACAGGCAATAAAAGAGAGATTTGAGTATTAAGTACCTCTGGGCTTCTCCACTCTGGGTCATTTCCTTGATGGCTAACTTTGAAGATTGCTGTGGGTTTCCTTTTCTTCTCCAGATAATTCTTGAAAGAACTCCAGGTTGTGGTAGAGGCAAGTAAACTTTTGCTATTAGCATTTGGCAGTCATTTGAAATGTCCAAAGACCTCTGCAGTTGGTTGTTTCCTTCCAGAGCATTCAATACCATACAAAGTTTAAAACAGAAAAACTTGACGCGATGTAAAATTTTCTTTGAATGAGAAAATCCACTCCCCGCAAAAAGGAAAAATTTCAGATAAATTCAAAATTATCTGACTGTCAGAAAATCAATATAACTAACCAGGAAATGCATGTCACTTAGGGATCAAATTTATCTTATTTTAGGAATTCAGACCACAATGAATAATCTGAAGGCACAAGGCAGCCCTTCTGATAATGATGAAAAACAATATGCTGACACTCATTGCAAAGGCATCGTCTACCTTCCTGGAGCTTCCTTCCCTATTATCTATGACTCATCAATTGCAGGCACCAAAACAGTAGATCCACCTGCAGGGTTTTAAATACAGGTGCACACACTTTCCCAAATCAATTTAGCTCTGTTTGAAACCTGGCTCTAATAAATCACTAACAGTTTGGAAAAAGTGAAAGACACCATGGAAGCTATATTTTTTGCAAGCAATGTTTTGGGTCAGCAACAATCTTTTCCTTTTTTAGAGGACTAGAAGAATATCATACTAACATTCACTTATTCACAATCAATGGAAAAATATACTTAATGCCTTGTATATATAATAATCATACAATTGAATCCTAATGCATAAATATCAAATACATTGCAGTCTGTTAAACTGCTATGCTGGATTTTGAGGGTGCAAGAATTTTTTAATAGGATTTAGGGTTTTTTTCTATAGTTATGAAGAGATTTTTCAACTCTATTGGTATGGACAGGCATGGTTCAGATAAATGTTCCACACTTTTCAGTTCATGCTAGTATTACACCCCACAAAAGTGTGAAGGTGAAAATAAGAGTCCAGGCACATATACAGTGTGACTATGTGTCTCTGTTGACTCTCTGTAGGTCCTCAGGATAAAGATTCTACTCTTGCAAGACCCTGAGAGATACACAGCAATGTGGTGCCTGCCTGTCAACTTCCTAGGGTGGATGGAATCTTGGCCCCATTGAAGTCAGTGGGAGTTTTGATATTGATTTCAGTGGAAACAGGATTTCACCCTAATGTCCAAGTCAGTTTTGTGATGGCAGTCTGTGTTGTTCACCTTTTATCTGCAAAGCCATGCTCCTGTGTGGCATGTATTCACAGACCCTGTACTCTTGTCCCAATGACTCTGCTCATCATTTGAACTTGACCCAATCTCTGGTTGTAGGTGTAGATTTCAATTATATTGTTAAAGCTTGCTGATTACAGCACTGGTTCCCTGGTGAAGTTATTAAATCAGATTTTAATAACTTCTATAATTGGACTGGAATAAACCAAATGTTTGGTCCTGGATTTGAGTTTGGAAAGCATTGTAAACCATGTATTATTTCTTTTCTGCTTTCTGTTTTTATGCTGCAAAGTGCCAACAACAACAAAATGATTTTGGAACATTGGTGAATTGTCTCTGGTTTAGTGTTCATAGATTATAAGGCCAGAAAGGACCACACTGTGATCATAATCTAACTTCCTGTATAACATAGGCCATAGGACTTAGCTGAATTACTTCCTTTTTGAACTAGAACATATATTTTAGAAAAACATCCAATTGTGATTTAAAAATTGCCAGTGATGGAAAATCCACACAAACTTTAGTAAGTTGTTGCAATGGTTAATTATCCTTACTGAAAAATGTGTACCCTTTTTCCAGTCTGAGTATTTCTAGCTTCAATTTCTAACCATTGGCTCCTGTTTGCTAGACTGAAAAGCCTATTATCAATTTTTTTGTTCCCCATGCTAGGTTCTTATAGACTGTGATCAAGTCACCCCTTACCTTTTCTTTGTTTAGCTAAATAGATTGAGCTTCTTAAGTCTATCATTTTAAGGCATGTTTTCCATTCTTTTCATCATTTTCATGGCTCTTCTCTGAACTATCTCCAATTTATTAAATCCTTCTTGAATTATGGACCAGAACTGGAGACAGTATTCCAGCAGCAGTTGCACCAGTACCAAATACTGAGGAGATATAACAGGGGTCGGCACATCGCTCGCCTGCGCCGCTTCTCGCCGCCCCCATTGGCCCGGGACGGCGAACCGCGGCCAGTGGGGGCTGCGATCGGCTGAACCTGCCGCGTCAGCAGGTAAATAAAACTGGCCCGGCCCGCCAGGATGCTTACCCTGGCGAGCCGCGTGCCAACGTTGCCGACCCCTGAGATATAACCTCCTTACTCCTACTCAAGATTCCCCTGTTTATACATGCAAGGATTGCATTAGTTCTTTAGCTATAGCAACATACTGGGAGCTAATGTTCAACTGATTATCTACCCTGACCCCCAAATCTTTTTTAGAGTCACCTCTTCTGAGAATAAAGTCCCTCATCCACTAAGTATGTCCTACATTCTTTGTTTTTTGATGCATAACTTTACATTTGGCTGTATTTAAAATAATATTTTTTGCTTGTGCTCACTTTTCCAATCGATCCAGATTACTCTGTATCAGTGACCTGTTCTTGTCATTCTTTTCCATGCTCCCAATCTTTGTGTCATCTGCAAACTTTATCAGCGATGATTCTTATAAATGAACTGGAAGAAAACATAAAATGTTTAATAGCATCAGAAAGAACTTATCCCTGCAAAACCCCACTAGAAACACACCTGCTCAGTGATGTGTCCCTATTTACAATTACGTGTTGAGACCTGTAAGATAGCCAGTTTTTAATCCACTTAACATGTGCCGTGTTAATTTTATATTGTTCTAGGTTTTTATTCAAAATGTTGTGCGCTACCATTTCAAATGCATTGCAGAAGTCTAAGTATTGTATATCACCACTATTATCTTTATCCAGTAAATTTGTAATCTCAAAAAATATTGAGATAGTTTGCTGGGATCTATTTTTCATAAACCATGTTGATTGGCATTAGTTATATTATGCTCCTTTAATTATTTATTAATCAAGTCCTGTATCAGCAGTTCCATTATTTTGCCAGGGATCAACATCAGGCTGACAGGCCTATAATTACCCCAGTTGTCCTATTTAACCTTTCTGGGTATTGGCACAACACTAGCTTTCTTCCAGTCTTCTGGAACTTCATCAGTGGTCCAAGACTTCTTGAAAATCAATATTAATGGTTCTGCTCATGAATCACTTAACTGATTCTCTACATATTTTCTATTTACTGTCTCAAATCTAACCTACTAATTTTGAGGCCAGTGTGGTGGATTTTTTGTTGTTGTTGGTAGAGTGGAGCAAAAATTAGGCTTATAATAGAAACTCAGTTGTAACCTTACTATGGAGCAGCTAACACTACTCCATAAGAAAGCAGAACAATGCTACTTCTTTACGATGAGAGCAAGACGTCTTTAAATCATGATTTGAGGACTTCAGACAGACGTTATGGGTGTACTACAGGAGGATGGTTGAGGTTCTTTGGCCTGCAATGTCCAGGAGGTTAGACTAGATCAGGGGTCAGCAACGTTCAGCACGCGGCTCGCCAGGGTAAGCACCCTGGCGGGCCGGGCCAGTTTTATTTACCTGCTGACTCATAGACTCATAGACTCATAGACTTTAAGGTCAGAAGGGACTATTATGGTCATCTAGTCTGACCTCCTGCATGATGCAGGCCACAAAAGCTGGCCCACCCAATTTCCCTTATCTCTGCTGTTGAAGTCTCCAGATCGTGATTTAAAGACTTCAAGTCGCAGAGGATCCTCCAGCTTGAGACCCCTGCCCTATGCTGCGGAGGAAGGCAAAAAACCTCCAGGGCCTCTGCCAATTTACCCTGGAGGAAAATTCCTTCCCGACCCCAAATATGGCGATCAGTAGAACCCCGAGCATACAGGCAAGATTCTCCAGCCGGACCCACATTTTACCAGCGATGGCACGTTATTGCCTAATTGACTAAAATCACGTTATCCCATCAAACCATTCCCTCCATAAACTTATCTAGCCTAATCTTGAAGCCAGAGAGGTCCCGGGCGAATGGGGGCGGCGAGAAGCCGCGGCCAGCACATCGTTCGCCCGCGCCGCTTCTCGCTGCCGCCATTGGCCCGGGACAGCAAACCACGGCCAGTGGGGGCCGCGATCGGCCGAATCTGCCGCGTCAGCAGGTAAATAAAACTGGCCCGACCTGCCAGCGTGCTTACCCTGGTGAGCCGCGTGCCGAAAGTTGCCGACCCCTGGACTAGATGATCATTATGATCCCTTCAGGCCTTAAAGTCTATGAATCTATGATTACCATTTTGGCCCATGCTACTTTAGCTTATGTTAAACACTTACTGTATCTGTGTGAGTAAGAAGATAACATCCATTTCTGGATTGTAAATGATTATTAAAATGTAATTCACCACATATATCAGTTCACAATGCACTGTACATAGTTGACTTGAAATACTTATTTGCTCACTACCTTTCTGAATGCTCTATTTGACAGTATTGCTAATGTCTAAGGGCTTGTCTACATGGCAAGTTAGTGCACGCTGTTGATTTACACCACACTAACTCCCTGTGTAGACAAGCCCTAAGTAGCATAGTTTCAGGGCATGTCTACACTTACCTCCAGAGCGATTGATCCATCAGGGGTCGATTTATCACGTCTAGTGAAGACGCGATAAATCAACCGCCGAGCGCTCTCCCGTCGACTCTGATACTCCACCAGAGTGAGAAACATAGGCGGAGTCGACGGGGGAGCATCAGCAATCGACCTACCACAGTGAAAACACCGCAGTAAGTAGCTCTAAGTACATCAACTTCAGCTACGCTATTTTCGTAGCTGAAGTTGCATAACTTAGACCGACTTAGCTCCCCCCCCACACACACACACACACATACACTGTAGACCAGGCCTCAGTATCTAAATAGTTTAGCTTGGTATTATATTAACACCTAAACTAAAAACTGCTGGATTTATATGTAAAATTGGCTTAAATGAAGGAAAATATGGGCAGGTATTCCAGCTTTCCCAAGTAGTTCTGCCAATTCACCTGGCCTGAAGTGCAACATCCTGATTATTGCTGTCATCACCACCTCTGAACATTCCCTTGCTAATGAATACTCGTAATAATATTGCTCAGTGTTTCTGACTAAAGGTGTGCAAAATATTCATACCAAATGTCAAACTAGAAATTCACAGCTGTATCCATTTCATAAGGAATTAAAAAAAAAACATTTTCAGAAAATGTTCATAAATTGTGATCTAATCCTTGTTTTGAACATTGTCCTCTAAAGATGTAAGACAATACATTTAACCCACTGTGCCGCCTAGCATCCAAACAATTGGATTTTTATCAGTTAACTTCTGCCGCACTGAGAGAAAATAGAAACTGTTTATCCAGAAAATCTTGTAAACAAGAGCCAAAGAAACACTGCTGTGCTCTGTATGCTTCAGTTAAATGGCACCATTATCACAATTCAGGTTGTGAAAGTCCTAAATGTATCCCCACATTTTTGCCATACACGTGTTTGAAGGGACTCCAGGCTGTAGTAGTGGCCATGTTCCAAATCATAATGTTTTGTACATTGTCCAAGTTGTTTGAGGAAATTTGCAGAGCACCTGGCTGCATCCGCCTCATTATTATTACTAATCATGTTTATTATAGTAGTGCCTAGGGGCCAACTAAGAATGAGGGCCTATTGAGCTAGGACCAGTACAAACACAGAATAGCACATAGTCTCTGTCTCAAAGCGTTTACAATCTAAATACACAGGATAGAAGGGGTAGAACACACAAGCAGAGTGAACATGGCTCTTTTTTATACATACTATTTGCCTTGCTTTTTTATGAATATCATAATAAATTAAATCTGCCCAAAACTGTGTTTGAAAGGAGTTGATGAGACTCATATGCCCCCTCAGAGTTGCAAAGATGCAAAAAAATTTGCATATTTTCCTAAATTTCTCTGTAAACTTCTACTGAAGTTATTTGAGATTGAATACTGTTTTTGTGAATGTACTGTTTGTTTAAGGGAAAGTTCTGGAGTGCTGCCACTGTTATTTTTTTCTGTATCTACTAAATATCGGAATAACATACACTGGTCTGTTTCTATAAACTGTTACATTTGTTGCGGCTTACCTGAAAAACCTTGTGCAATCTTCATTTATTTTTAAAGTAGAGCAGTAGCTTCTAAACCTTTTATGGTTTTGCCTCATTCTTCACGAGATATATATGTTTATCAGCTATAGCACACTGTCAGTGAACAGTGGTTTTCAGTCAAAAAGACTGTCAGTAATACTGATTCACTAACAAGAAAGCTGTCAGGCTGTGACAGCTGCCATCTTTGCAACCCCAAACAATCTGTTTGATGCTAATGCTGACTTGTGCTTCCACTTATTATACAGTAATAATGAGCAGTATCCTTAGAAATATCATTTTGGTGAGTATATTTAGCTACTTTGTTATGTATATGGGCTGTACAAAATCAAAAGCCAAGATGCATAATACTGCTTTCCTGCAACACCATTTTGTTAATTTTGTCATTTGGGACCTACTTTTTATTTCAGGTGTCCAGTTTCAGGATCACTCACACAGCTTTTACAGTTGATCAACACATATAGCTGGGGGTTTGTTGGTTTGTTTGTTTTTATTACCAGCGGCTGAGGAGAGCACAAATGTATATTTTTAAGGATTTATTTTTTTAAATAGGGTATTACCATTCCACCAGTTGTACTTACTTAAAGTTACTATTTACAGAATCAATTAAAGAAATTGGCAGGATATTTCCTTTAACAATAGCACCCAAGGATCTCAGCCTGCTCAATTTAATTATAAGGGTGCAATGTTTGGCCCTATGGCAGCGGCATACAGGTGCTGCAAAAACTCTGGAGACAGCTAGGGGAGAATCCTCTCTGCCCCCCTCCCTCCCCGCCCAGCACAGGCATTGTGTAAGGCAGCCACAGGGTGCTCTAAGGGGCTCCCATAAGTCTCTAGACTAAATGGCATGCTGGGGCTGGAAGGGAGAGGGCCGTAGTGTTCACCAATTTCTACGCCATAGAGCTGGTCAAAATTTTTCTGATGGAACAGTTTTCTTTCAGAAAATAGAATCCAAACAATCTGAGGGAACATTGTCAATTCCCTAAAAACTTTCAATGGAAATCAGGAAGGAAGGCTTGCCAGCTGCCCAACTGATCATCCAACTGCCCTGGCCAGCTCCCTGGCTGCCCAGCCTGCCCGGAAGCTACTCAGCTGCTCAACCACTCAGTGGACTGGCCAGCACGTAAACAGATTATTCTGTTTCATTGGAAGTTCCATGATGTCAGTGTTTCATTCCCAGGTGGAACAAAACAAAACGTCGACAACCCAGAATTTCCCACAAAATGGAAACTCCCTTTTCCAGCCATCTCTGCTCTTCCAAGCTCAAACCGAACTGCAAGGCCCTTGAATCTGCTGCTGTTCAGCAAGCATGCAACAATATTATTTAATTCACTTAGAATTACATGTTGTTCTTAACATTTTATGGTACTTAATAGAGAAAAGTGTTTCATCTAGCTGAGAAATTTCAACTGGATAATAGTAAAACTTCTATGATAATTTTTTCCCTGTTGCAGAAACAACCTAGGGAGCTGCTGGTATCATATGTTTTGAAGGGTTCTCTGTGCCAGATCTGCATGGACTAGGGTTTGGAAAAGCCACTCAGTCTATGATTATATGAATCTATCCCATATACTTGGTTCAGAAGGGCTGAAGCCACTGTTTTAGCCCATGGACTGGAGTAGCAGCCATGTGGTTGAAAGCAACCTTTCAGCCCAATGTCCTGGCTTGGTGGGATAGATTTAATCTGTCCTATCCTTCCTTCTTTATGTAGGGAAGTGAATTTCAACATGTGGAAGAAATATTACTTAGTAGCAGGGGTGCGCACAAGGGAGAGCAAGCAGGGGCACGGGCTCCCATCAATAATCGGCAGGGGCACAGAGCTCCTCCGGCCCCAGGGCTGTGACAGGGAAAGCAAGTTCCTCCTCCCCTGGGGCTGCTGCGGGGTCACAGAGCTCCTCTGGCCCCAGGGCTGTGGCACAGACATCCTCTGGCCCCGGGGCCAGAGCATCTCTCTCTCTTTCCCCACTGCTGCCCTGGGATCAGAGAAGTTCGCTCTCCCCACGATGGCCTCAGGGCCAGAGGAGTTCTCTCTCCCCTCCACAACCCTGAGGCTGGAGTAGCTCTGTGATCCAACCAGAGCCAAGTACTTGGGAAAAAATTATTCAGATGGCTCCATGGCACATGGATTTTCATTGAACTGGTGAGTACTGCTATTTATTTCTATGCATATGATGTATGTGCATGTGTTGGTTTAATGTGTATAATATGCGTGTGTTTAAGGTGCCTCTAAAAAAGCAGTCAGATTTTACACTAATGACATTACACTAATTGAATTTTTTTCCCCCATGTTAAGTTCTCCTCACACCTTCTATGGGTCATCTTGATTATCACTTCAAAGTTTTTTCTTCTGCTGCTACTGATAGCTCATCTCAATTGATTGGCCTCTTACAATTGGTATGCGTACTTCCACCTTTTCATGTTCTCTGTATGTATAAATATCTTCTGTCTGTGTGTTTCACTCTATGCATCTGAAGAAGTGAACTGTAGCGCACGAAAGCTTATGCTGAAATAAATTTGTTAGTCTCTAAGGCCTGGTCTACACTAGGCTTTTATGTCGAATTTAGCGCCGTTATATCGAATTAACCCTGCACCCGTCCACACCAGGAAGCCATTTAGTTCGACATAGAGCTCTCTTTAAATCGATTTCTGTAATCCTCCCCAACGAGAGGAGTAGCGGTAAATTCGACATGGCCATGTCGAATTAGGCTAGGTGTGGATGGAAATCGACGCTAATAGCTCCGGGAGCTATCCCACAGTGCACCACTCTGTTGACGCTCTGGACAGCAGTCCGAGCTCGGATGCTCTGACCAGCCACACCCCGGGAAAATTTGAATTCCTTTTCCTGTCTGGGCAGTTTGAAGCGCAGTTTCTGTTTGGACACCGTGGCGAGCTCAGCAGCAGTGTCAGCAGTGGCAACGATGCAGAGCTCTCCAGCAGAGATGGCCGTGCAATCCAATAGAAAGAGGGCCCCAGCATGGACGGATCGGGAAGTCTTAGATCTCATCGCTGTGTGGGGAGATGAGTCCGTGCTTTCCGAGCTGCGCTCCAAAAGACGGAATGCAAAGACCTATGAGAAGATCTCTAAAGCCATGGCAGAGAGAGGCTACAGCCGGGATGCAACGCAGTGCCGCGTGAAAATCAAGGAGCTGAGACAAGGCTACCAGAAGACCAAAGAGGCAAACGGACGCTCTGGATCCCAGCCCCACACATCCCGTTTCTACGAGGCACTGCATTCCATCCTAGGTGCGGCCGCCACCACTACCCCACCAGTGACCGTGGACTCTGAGGATGGGATATTGTCCGCGGCCGGTTCCTCAGCGGACGGGGAAGAGGAGGAAGGAGATGAGGAGGACGAGGCAGTAGACAGCGCTTACAACGCTGATTTGCCCGACAGCCAGGAGCTCTTCATCACCCTGACAGAGATCCCCTACCAACCCTCCCCAGCCGTTACCCCAGACACAGATTCAGGGGAAGGATCAAGCAGTAAGTGTTTTAAATATCTAAACATTTATTTACAACATAACTGGCGTATTTAAAATATTAACAGTAGCTAAAGTGCTTTAAAACATGTAAACATTTATTTGCAACAAAACAGGAAGATTGAAAATATTAACAGTGGGTAAAGTGCTTCAAAACATGTAAACAGGAAAGTCAAACAAAAGGGGAATCAGTGCAAAGTGTATCATGATTAGTCTGTCTTTGGGCGCCTCAATATATAGTCTGAACCATTTTCAAAAAATTGCACAATGTCCGCTTCATGATTATAGTGCCCAAAACCCTGCAGTCATTTGTCCCTCCAAGGGCACCTAAGCCAAGAACTGGTCAATGTAGCCGGGGATAGAGGCGACATCCTCCGGGGAGAACTCCTCATACACCTCCTGCAGGTGTTTTTCCAGCCTCATCAGCAGGTTCCTGGGCAGGGAGAGCTTGTTAGGCCCCCCGTGGTAGGACACGTTTCCCTGCCACAACGCCAGCAGGTACTCCGGGATCATGGCCTTGCACAGCAGTGCAGCAAATGGCCCCGGTTTCTGCAGGCTGTCCCGGAGCATCTTCTCCTTCTGGCTCTCGGAGACCTTCAGGAGGGTGATGTCTGGCATGACTCCCTGCTGTGAATTAGGTAGGGGAAAGTTAGTATTGGGACTGCTTGCCCGTCCCTTTATAGAACTGCAACCGCCGGTTTACAGCCACGCGGTTTACAGCCGCGAGGGGGTGGGACGGGGCAGAGTTCATGCTTGCAGGATTGCTGCCAGCAGAGACTCGCATTGCTTTCTATGTGAAAGGAGGCCAGTGCCACTCTTAAAGTTTTAAGCGGCCACAAGTCTACGGCTTACCATGTTTGCCAGCTAGACAAAGTCCGGTGTCCAGCCCTGCTCCTCAGCTCGCCACAGCAAGACCGCAGGCACTGTAGGCCAGGGCCGAAAATTCGACCTAGTCCTCAGTGCGCGTGTGATAGGTGCTCTGCATGGTCTTGTTGACAGAGAAAGACTATGTTCTCTGTTCACAGATACATTGCTCTGTCTCAGGAATTCACTCCCTTTTTCCAATTCCCACAGCCACATCTGCCCAGAGGCTAGCGCACATTAGGAGGAGGAAGAAGAGGACACGGGAAGACATGTTTGCAGAACTAATGGGATGCTCCCGAGCACAAGCAGCCCAGCAGACACAGTGGAGGGAGAACTTGTCCCAAATGCACCGGGAAAACATGGAACGGGAGGAGAGGTGGCGACAGGAGGACAGGCAGGCTACTCAAACGCTGCTTGGACTAATGAGGGAGCAAACGGACACGCTCCGCCGCCTTGTGGATGTTCTGCAGGACCGGAGGCAGGAGGAGAGAGCCCCGCTGCAGTCTCTCTGTAACTGCCCTGCCCCGCCACCAAGTCCCATACCCCCCTCACCCAAAGTCCAAACACGGAGGGGTGGAAGGGGCCGTGAAAAATTTCACTCCACCCCTGCGGACTGCTCTACCACTAGAAGGCTCTCATTCCCCAAAATTTGAAAAGTCCTTTCCTACCCGCCTCACACAAGACCCCGTCCAAGTTTCACCCCCCCGTTCCATGTGCGGTTGTTAATAAAGAATACGTTTCTGTTCATTTCTGTTTCCATCCTCTTCTTTTGGAGGGGAGTCTGTCTGAAGGGGGGGGAAGGGGCTTGGTCATTGGACAGGACAGTCACCTTTAGCAGGGGGCAGGTGCAGCAGCAGGGCACATATACAGTGCAGTGACTAGTTATCCTGGTCAGTCTGGGAGGTGGTTTTCATGTTTTGTGTGGTGGGGGCGGTGGTGTTGCTCTGTGACTTGGTGGTGCGGGAGGGCAGTTACAGATCTTATGCAGCGGTCCTTACCCTGCATCACAGAGCCGCGCAGCAGGGGATCTGTAACCCTCCTCCCCCTGCAAGACAGTCACATAGCCGACACATACACGCAGTCCCGGCCAGGAGGGCTGGCAGGCTCCGTTGAAACAACCAGTCCACCACCGCGGAGCCTGTCATTCCTGGAGTTTAGAAGCATCATTTGCATCACAACCCTAAACCCGCCCCCCGCCACAGTCTGCGTCCCAGGTTTAAAACATTCCCGCGAAAACAGTAATAAAGACAACGGTGTCCATTAACAAAACAGAACAGATTTTATTTTTTGGGAAGGGGGTGAAGGGGGTATGTAAGTGGAGAGGATAGTCGACGGCAACTGGGTAAAGAAACGGGGGCAAGTTCTGCCTCTGTGTCCACAAACTTAAAAGTCACTGGGTACCCTGCTCAGCCTTGAAACTGGCTTTCAAAGCCTCCTGGATGCACAGCGCGTCCCGCTGGGCTCTTCTAATCGCCCGGCTGTCTGGCTGGGCGTAATCAGCAGCCAGGCTATTTGCCTCAACCTCCCACCCCGCCATAAAGGTCTCCCCCTTGCTCTCACACAGATTGTGGAGCACACAGCAAGCTGCAATAACGATGGGGATATTGGTTTCGCTGAGATCACAGCGAGTGAGTAAGCTTCTGCATCTCCCCTTGAGACGGCCAAAAGCACACTCCACCACCATTCTGCACTTGCTCAGCCGGTAGTTGAACAGTTCTTTTTCTGTGTCCAGGGCGCCAGTATAGGGCTTCATGAGCCAGGGCATTAGCGGGTAGGCTGGGTCCCCGAGGATCACTGTAGGCATCTCCACATCCCCAACAGTTATCTTGTGGTCCGGGAAGTAAATACCTTCCTGCAGCCGTCTAAACAGACCAGAGTTCCTGAACACGCGAGCGTCATGAACCTTGCCCGGCCATCTGACGTAGATGTTTGTAAACCGTCCCCAATGGTCCACCAGTGCTTGCAGCACCATTGAAAAGTAGCCCTTTCTATTGATGTACTGGCTGGCCTGGTGGCCCGGTCCCAGGATAGGGATGTGAGTCCCATCGATAGCCCCACCGCAGTTTGGGAATCCCATCGCGGCAAAGCCATCTATGATGGCCTGCGCGTTTCCCAGGGTCACTACCTTTGACAGCAGTACCTTGACGATTGCCTTGGCTACTTGCATGACAACAACCCCCACGGTAGATTTGCCCACGCCAAAGTGGTTCGCGACTGACCGGTAGCTGTCCGGCGTTGCAAGCTTCCAGAGGGCTATGGCCACTCGCTTCTGGACAGTCAGGGCTGCTCGCATGCGGGTGTCCTTGCGCTTCAGGGCAGGGGACAGCAAGTCACAAAGTTCCAGGAAAGTCCCCTTCCGCA
Source organism: Terrapene triunguis (assembly GCF_002925995.2). Lineage (NCBI taxonomy): Eukaryota > Metazoa > Chordata > Testudines > Emydidae > Terrapene > Terrapene triunguis. The sequence continues at coordinate 47,711,156 of NW_020664561.1, forward strand.
TGCGAAAGTTTCGCAGCCACTGGGATTCATCCCAGACCTGAAGCACTATGCGGTCCCACCAGTCCGTGCTTGTTTCCCGGGCCCAGAATCGCCGTTCAACAAAATCCACATGCCCCATTGCCACCGTGATGTCCTGGGCGCTGGGGCTCGTGGTTTCTGACAGCTCTGTGCTACTCTCCGACTTCAGGCCCTCACGGCGGTGCCGTAGCCTCCTCGCCTGATTTCTCTGCATCTGCCTGTGGGAAAGGTGTATGATAAGCTGCGAGGTGTTGAGAACGGCCACAACTGCAGCGATGGTCGCAGCGGGATCCATGATCGCAGTGCTGTGGCGTCCGCGCTGTCACTGATCAAAAAGTGCGCGAACTGATTTCCCGCCGGCGCTTTCAGGGAGGGAGGCAGGGCGGTAGTGACTGACGGATGACGACAGTTACCCAAAAGCACCCTCGCCACATTTTTTTACCCAGAAGGCATTGGGGGCTCGACCCAGAATTCCAATGGGCAGCGGGGACTGCGGGAACTGTGGGATAGCTGCCCACAGTGCACTGCTTCCAATGTCGACGCTTTCCCTGGTAGTGTGGACTGACAAAGTCTAATTACTGTCCTTAGTGTAGACACACACGTTCGACTTTCTAATATCGATTGCACATATTCGATTTAACTAAAATCGAACTACTCTCGTAGTGTAGACATACCCTAA